>NW_028261384.1:127243900-127548900 GCF_051295495.1 Thamnophis sirtalis
TATGTAGGTCTTCGGTTATTCGGGTTTTCTGGTTTTCGGTGTCCTGGCGACGTTTCGACGAAGTCTTATTCGTCATCTTCAGGCTTCATGCTTCCAGGAGTAATGTGAGATCTTGGCTGTTTCTTCCTTTTAACTGCCAGTGGGGGGTTGAGCTGATTGGGTGGGAGCTTGGCTGTGTTCTGATTGGGTGGAGGTGTCTTCTGATTGGTTGGGGGTTTGTTTTTCATGTAAGGATAGGAGGGGCAGTTAAAGGCAGAAACAGCCGAGATCTCACATCACTCCTGGAAGCACGAAGCCTGAAGATGACAAATGAGATTTCGTTGAAATGTTGCCAAGACACCTCCAATTTTACGCGGGAGAAAACCCGAATAACCGAAGACATACATATACGTACATACGTATGTATGTATGTATGTATGTATGTATGTATGTATGTATGTATGTATATGTGTATATATGTCTGTCTGTCTGTCTTTGGTTATTCGGGTTTTCTCCCGTGTAAAATTGGAAGTGTCCAACACACACACACACACACACACACACACACACACACACACACATATACACACACACACACACACACACAAACACATATATATATCCATATATCCATATCATGACCCGTCAAAACCGCGCTCGACTAAGCTGCGCCCAATTAAAGTGAATTATCACTTCAGAGCAATTCCGTCTCAAAAAGATGTCATCACATTTTTTTATTAATCTATTTTTATTCCAAATAGCAGTATCTCTCCAAGTACTTCCTTTCCTCTCTGTATCTTAAAATATTCTTTTTCATTCATCGATAGGCACTACCTTTATCTTTGTGTAATGATCCTTGTAAGACAGGATACAGCAAGGCCAAGAAAGAAGGGGAGTTGTTTTGCTGCTATGATTGCCGTCTATGTCCAGAGGGAAAGATATCAAAGGAGAAGGGTAGGAAATTTTCAAATTTAATGGGACTAAGCCATAAGGATACAATACTGTCTATAATCAACTGTATCAATTCCATTGTGTTCTTTTTCAGACAAGGATGACTGCTCTCCATGTCCCGAAGATCAATATCCAAATCTTGGGAAGAATACGTGCATTACAAAACAGATCACTTTTTTGTACTATGATGAACCTTTGGGGATCAGTCTGACTGTTCTTTCTCTTTGCTTTTCTTTAATGACAATTTTGGTAATAATAATCTTCATGAAGCATAAAAAAACCCCCATCATCAAAGCCAACAACCGGAATCTCATGTACACTCTCTTACTTTCCCTCCTCCTCTCTTTCCTTTGTGTGTTTCTATTTGTTGGGAGACCCAATAAGATTGTTTGTCTCCTTCGACAACCAGCTTTTGGCCTCATCTTTTCTGTGGCGGTTTCTTGTCTTGGCCAAAACCTTTGTTGTGGTTCTAGCATTCATGGCCACCAATCCCGGTTCTAAATTGAGGAAATTGGTTGGGGGGAGAATGATCAGTTTCATTCTACTCTCCTGCTTCCTTGTTCAAATGTGTTTCTGTGCTGCATGGCTGATAAAATCCCCACCATATCCAGATTTTGATATGAAGTCATTGTCTGAACAAGTCATTCTTGAGTGCAATGAGGAATCAATGATGTTCTACTGTGTTTTGGGCTTTATGGGTTTTCTTGCTCCCCTTAGCTTCTCTGCTGCTTTTATAGCAAGGAAGTTACCTGACAGTTTCAATGAAGCCAAATTCATCACCTTCAGCATGTTGGTCTTCTGCAGTGTCTGGCTATGCTTTATTCCAACCTATCTAAGCACAAGGGGAAAATATATGTTGGCTGTGGAGATCTTCTCCATGATCTCCTCCAGTGCTGGATTATTAGTGTGCATCTTTCTTCCCAAATGTTTTATCATTGTGATGAGACCTGAACTGAACAATAAACATCAGCTCATGAAAAGAAAGTTTTAAGAATGATATTCTTTATTTCTGCCTGCCTGTTGCAGATCTTCCACATTTGCACATTTAAACCAGAAACAATCTGCATTTAGATTGGCCTTCTATGTTGCAATTCTTATCTTGCCACTGAGATTTGGGTAGCTCATAACATTATTCCTTTTAAAAGGCAATTAAAAAATGGGGAACAGTAAAACAAATAAATAATAGCAGAATTTGATTTATTGAGATGTTTCGGTATGTAATAGACATTTCTGACTAAATATTTAGATTAAATGTGAATTTTAAATCTGTTTTTTTCTGGTCCTTTTAATTCCTATGCACTCTAAAGGTAAAGCGTTCCCTATCTAGTTGTGTTGGACTTAAGGCATGGTGATAATCTATGTTTCTTGGCTGAGGGAGGCAGAATTATCCGAAGATATTTTCTGTGATCATGTGACCAGCATGGATGTATGCCAAAGGGACACAGAACACTATTATTTATCAACTTGCCTTTGAACTATTAGGTGAGAAGTAGAAGGGACACTAACCAGAGCTCACCCCACAGTGCAATGCTTGTATCTCAAATCTGGGCTGTCAGCTTTCCAGTTGACAAGCTCAGTGTTTTTAACTGCTGAGCCATTATGTCCCCTCAACATGTACAAACTAGAATATGTCAAAAGAAGTGGGAATTAAATATAAATGCGACTCTCATTTAAACAGGGAAGGCCTATGAATTGAATCTGTAGCAATTGGACAGTGGGAATTCTCTGGTGCACATCATGTGTAGTGATCACCTGTGAAACATGGTGTAAACTCAAAAGACCTTTTATCGGGATATTTGTCTTCTCCTCAGTAGCAAAGGCCAATAATATGTCTGGCACAAAAATAATTCTAGTAAATCGAAATAAATTCCACCATAAGTCCAATACATGTGAATACCCCATAGCATCATGGTCTCTTTCTAGAAAAATCAATTAAGCAGGATAACTATGTAGAACAGTCAATGAGGAAGCCAGATTCATTTATTAACCATTTTAGGAACTGTCCTAGCAGCTGACTGTGCATAATTATTAACTGGAGCAACATAGCTTAGAAGCAGTGGTGGGATTCAAGTGATTTAATAACTGGTTCTCTGCCCTAATGACCAGCTGGTAGGCATAGCTTGGTGGTCATGTGACTGGGTGGAGGTGGCCAACTCAATGTCACTCACATCGAGGGGTGCCTCGCCTCACCCAGCCTCTCCTCACCATGCCTGGCCCTAGGTCACCCCTCCCAGTCACTCCTTGACATGCCTGGCCTCTCCTCAACTTATGACCACAATTGAGCCCAAAATGTATGTTGCTAAGTGAAAAATATATTGTGAATTTGCCCCATTTCACGACTTTTCTTGCCGTACTTGTTAAGTGAATCACTGCAGTTGTTAAGTTAGTAACACAGCTGCCAAATGAATCCGCCCTCCCCATAAATTTGCTTGTCAGAAGGTTGCAAAAGGGGATCATATGATCCTGGGGGACTACAACCATCATAAATGTGAGACAGTTGTCAACCATCTGAATTTTTATCATGTGACCGTGAAGATGCTGCAACGGTCGCTTAATGTGAATAATCATCATAAGTCACTTTTTCAGTGCCATTGTAACTTTGAATGGTCACTAAATAAAAAGTTGTAAGCCAAGGATTACCAGTACAAAAATACAAATAGCTTCTTGACTTGCAAAAAAACAGCCCTCAATACCAATCATTAGATTAGAAATGGGGGAATACACACTGAAGATCAATGAGTCATAAACATTATGGAAACATAAATACTTTCCTTTTCATCAGCAATACCTGCAACCCGGAGTTACAAATCAGGCAGTGTTCCAGAGAGTGGTGGGGTTCAAAAATTTTTAGAACCTATTCTGTAGGTGTGGCATGACTTGGCAATTATGTGACCGGGTGAGAGTGGCCAACTTGTAAAATGTGGAGAAACTCATTTAACAACGCTCTTTCTTAGCAACCAAAATTTTGTTCTCAATTGTGATCATACATTCTCTCTCTCTCTCTCTCTCTCTCTCTCTCTCTCTCTCTCTCTCTCTCTCTCTCTCTCTCTCTCTCTCTCTCTCTCTCCTTCCTTCCTTCCTTCCTTCCTTCTTTCCTTCTCTTTCTACTTTGTCTCTTTTTTTCTCTTTCTCCATTCCTTCCATTCTTTCTCTCTTGCTCTTCTTTCTCTCTTTCTATTGCCCCCTTCTCAGATCCACATACCTTCCAGTTGGCGAAAAGTTCTGTTTTGTCAACTGGGAGGCTGGCAAAGAAGTCTCGTTTTCCCTGCTGCCCACAGCTCTCTGAGGAAAGAGGCAGGGAAGCAAGCCCTGGACCTCATCTCTACCTCCTTCCTTGAGAGCTGGCTTCACTCACCTTCCACTTGGATGATCTGCCGGTGGTTGCCTCCCGAGAGAAGCTCAGGAGAGAAGTGCAAATGGCCCTGACCCTTGCAAGGAGGATGCTGGACACTAGGGGTGGAGGTGGCGCCCACTGTTGTGCTGCTGCTGATCCCAGTAATGCAGGCTTTGGAGAGCATTAAGTTGCAGGTGCACCGATTCCAGCAGCTTTGTTTTGCCTTGAAATTTGCTATCCTGGTAACCTGAAGGGGACATTTTCCCAGCGGCAACTCTCTCTGGCAATTTTCTCTCTTGCCGTGCAAGAACCTCCCACTCCAGCCTCCCATGCCCTATTACATTCAGATCCATGCACTTCCCATTCATGCTGGAAGCACACAGGCCATGTGAGAAAGCAAGTGCACAAGCCCCCCCCCCAATGATCTCAGGGGAGCCAGAAGGAGCCAAACTTTGCCCAGACATCCTTATTCCCTCCTGGCTTAGGGTGGGAGCACCTGAGATGCCGCTGGGAGAATGTCTCCTTCGGGTTGCCGGGACAGCAAGTTCCGAGGCAAAACTCAGCTGCTGGAATCACCTCATTTCCAGTTTTGCTGTTGGAACAGCCCCATGTGGAACTCCCTTCTTCACCTGTTTGAAGAAGCCATGAGGGGTTCACTCCATTGTCTTTGACCGCTGCAACATTTCCAATTGGGGGGGAGAAATCCATGTTTTCCTGCGTCTGCATTCCCCTCCCATTGGAAATGAGGCAGCTGTGAAAGAGAAGGGAACGTGCCACATGTGGCTTCTTCAAACAGGCGAAGAAGGATCAGGAGGTGAGCATTTGTTGGACAAGCCCACGGGTGCACGCTGCTCTCTCCCCTGACAGCCGCCTCGTTTCCAATGAAGGGGGTGGGGAATCCATGTGGTTTCCTCCCTCTTCATGGATTCCCCACCACCTTCATTGGAAACGAGGCAGCTATCAAGGAAAAGAGGGCAGCGCATGCCATGTGGGCTTGTCGTGGCCTCTGGAAGAACAGGTATGCTAAGGCACATTAAAGGCATGCTAAAGTTCACCAACTGGTATGCCCGTACCGATCTGTACTGGCTGAAACCCATCCCTTGAGGAATTAAAATGTGTAGATAAAATGCAATGATAACCATCAGCAGCCAACTCTTGCTCATAAAGTGAAACCCTTTAGCCGAGAGGTCATGTAAGCTCTCCAGAAAGGGAGTGGGCATACTTGGGTTATAAAATGCTGAGCTAAAGAGACAAATTAACAAAGTATATAGGGGAACCAGGGTCAAGCTTCTGCCCTCCCAAGCTTGTCAGGATTACAATAAAATTAGTACATGATACAGATATCTAAGTAAACCTCAATCCTGTTGCCATGTTACTAAACCTTATTATCAGAGAGAAAGCTAAAACTAATTGGAGGGAGGTTCCACACCCTACCTCTTTTTTTAAAATCTTACTGTTAGTGAGCAATCATGTGACTTAGCCACTCCAAAATATGCAAGAGACTCTTATCCAAAAGGTGCTTTTTTTCAAGGCAACCAAGAAACCAAGAAAGTCCAGTTGCCTCTTGAAAAAAGCACATTTGGGATAACCATGACCTGGATGACTGAAAAATTGTCATAGACAAAAGAGCCATGTGCTCAGTGAACTCACAAAGCACAGTTCCCACCCAGGAGAAGCAATACTTAAATCCACTTGCACCACTTAAAGATGTCAGTTGGTCTCACTAACCTCGCAAGGCAGAATTGCTTAACTTGATCAAGCAGGCAGCGGGGGGTCCAAAAAAATTACCTCATCATTTTTCCATGGAGTGGGGGGGGGGGCACGAACAAATAGGCAAAGAAGCCAAAGCAAGATCCATTTAGAGAAGATTACAGATCCAGGGAAGGAAGAGGCCCATGATTGCCTCCTCCCATCCTTAATTGGGGATGGAGGAGGCAAGGATTTGATATTTCCAAAGATACCTTGTTATAAATGCACTACCATTAGTATGGGGGGAAATTAAAGAAAGACAGTAAAAATACCAGTCTGATTCTCAATGATGGAGGCCCTGATTCTTCCAAATGTGAATAATATGGGAAAAATTTTAAAATATAGACATGTTTTTAAAGAAAAAATGTGCTGATAAAACTTATATTTTTAAAAAAGTCATAGACTTCTCTGTTTAAACAAATTCTCATTGGTAGTTAACCACACTTCTTTTTTATATATTCTACTGCATGTGAATTAAGATGACCAGTGAAGACAAATTTACAACTCACATTTAATCGATACATTTAGTCAGAGTTCACCACAATATACTAAAAAATGTAAATAAATCAATAATGTCAATAAATATGTCAATACATAAATTTGTGTTGCAATTTATGTTTTTTTAGACTCCAGTTATAATTGCCTTCCAGGAAAAGAAAACCCTGCTAAACTATCCAAATCTCAGGGGACAGGGCAACATAGATCACTGACTCGGTGCATTGTTCTCGGACTTAAATGTAGAAGTGTGGAAGTTTTCCAACATGTGCATGTAAAATATATCAGGCAAAAATAAAAATTTGTTAAAACTTTCTCTTCATGAGCTGGTGTTTATCATTCAGTTCAGGTCTCAGCATGATAATAAAACACTTGGGAAGAAAGATGCAAACCAATAAGCCAGCACTGGAGGAGATCATGGAGAAGATCTCCACAGCCAATGTATATTTTCCCCTTGTGCTTAGATAGGTTGGAATAAAACACAACCAAACACTGCAGAAGACCAACATGCTGAACGTGATGAATTTGGCTTCATTGAAACTGTCAGGTAAATTCCGAGCTAGAAAAGCAGCAGAGAAGCTAAGGAGAGCAAGAAAACCCATGAAGCCCAAAACACAGTAGAACATGACAGATTCTTCATTGCACTCCAGTATGACTTCTTCAGACATTGACTGTGTATCAAAATCTGGATATGGTGGGGATATTATCAGCCACACAGCAGAAAGACATATTTGAATAAGGGAGCAGGAGAATAGAATGAAATTGACCACTCTTCCCCCCACCCATTTCCTCAATCTGGAACCAGGTTTGGTAGCCATAAATGCTAGAACAACAACAAAGGTTTTGGCCAATACACAAGAAACTGCCACAGAAAAGATGAGGCCAAAAGCTGGTTGTTGAAAGAGACATACAATCGTATTGGGTCTCCCAACAAATAGAAAGACACAAAGGAAAGCAAGGAGAAGAGAAACTAGGAGTATATAAGTGAGATTCCGGTTGTTGGCTTTGACAATGGGAGTCTCTTTGTGTTTCATAAAGATTGTTATTACCACAATTGTCATTAAAACGAAACAAAGAGAAAGAACAGTCAGACTGATTCCCAAAGGTTCTTCATAGGACAAAAAGATGATCCGCTTTGGAATGCACATATTCTTCTTGGGATTTGGATATTGATCTTCTGGACATGGAGAGCAGTCATCTATGTCTGAAAAAGAATGCAGGTGAATTAATAGGAATTATAGTGTTGTGCCATCGTGTCTTACTCCCATTATATTTGGAAATTTCCTACCCTTTTCCTTTGATATTTCCCTCTTTGGACATGGAAGGCAATCATAACAACAAAACAACTTCCCTTCTTTCTTGGCCTTGCTGTATCCTGTCTCACAAGGATCATTGCACAAAGATAGAGGTAATGCCTATCAGTGAAGGAAGGAGAAGATTTTAAGATACAGAGAGGAAAGGAAGTGCTTGGAAAGTTAATGTGAAATCAATAGATTCTTCACCATTCTTTATAGACAATTTCTGTGCTAATTAGTTTTAGTTGGTTTTCTCAACTTCTTAATTTTGATGTCAGCAAACTGATGAGATAGTGTGTGCTGATTTGCTGCTTTTACTTTAAAACCATGTAACCTTTGTCCATAATTTAAAGGAAGCCAGGAAAGGATGTAATATTCAATAGCAATTGCTAGAAAAATAAATAAAATGTACTGATATTTCTCCTTCCCCAGGACATTTTTACCTTGGTTAGTCAGAGATTATATTTGGAGACGTTCATCAATAAACGTATTTAAATGAAGGCAGACAAATCTAAATTTAAATAGCTAACCTGATTAAAGCCTGCCGGCCATGTGATGGAATCTACAGAAATATTGAAGAATTTGTCTGCTGGAGCTGTGGGATCTACCACTCCAACTTTGACCCTAAGAAAGGATTGGTTTGGGAATGTGATCCAGTTGATGATATCATATCCACCAATGAATTCTCCATTTTTATCAAAGGAGATCTTTTCACCAACACTGTTGTTAAATCTAAGACTTCTCAGAAAAGAATGAAGCTGAAACACAAAGGCAATCAGAAGAACAAACTGAGGCAGTGAGAAATAATTCAAAACATAGATATGAATGTTTCTTTAAATGAAGAGGCTACAAACACTGTTTTATTTTAGTTTTAGGCCATCAAGCAAATAAATAACAAGCATTCTAAACAGAGGTAGAGGTAACATATCACATTACTGAAATAAAATTAACATAGAATTGTAATATAAAAAGGCAAAAAAATATAATTTGCTACTTCAATTAGATGACTTCTGATAAATATATAAGAAATACAAGGATGTATAAGGCTACAAAACTTTAATACTATTTTTACTTCTAAAGAGCCTTATACATGCTCTAGCCGTGCTAAGGTTGGATTAAAATTTTTGCCATCCATCCAACAGACTAGAAACAAGATAAATAATAAGATAAAAGTACATGTAATTGAAAAGATATATGTGTATGTATGTATACACACCACATATACACACAGTAAAACATACTTTTTCAGTGTTATTTTTTATCTTGTTCTTGTCTTACATTTTAAAATATACAATCTTATATTGAAAATAGAGAGGAAAATGATCAAAAGGCATATTGACTTATGCTCACCTAGATGGGCTCAGGATCATTTCACTTAAAGGAGTCATATCCATTCAATCATGGCTCCCATAAGAAACAGCTACAATGTCTGATATTTCAATTCCTGGCAGCTAAGCAAGATACTAAGGAAATCAACCTCCTTCCATCTCTACAGGAATGTCTTGAAGGAGAGGATGGAAAGACACTATCAAGACAACAGTCAAATACGATCTGGAGCCTGGACCAACAGATATAACTAGAGAAAACATTTCAGTCACACCACATCAAACAGAATATGAGGGAGGGCTAAGCACACTCAGACTTGTTGGATTCTGTTATTATTGTTTACAAAATTAGTCCTAGCCTAAGTGGTATTGGTTTTCTAACTCAATCTTCCACCCTTCTGAGGTCAGTAAAATGAGGACCTGGATTGTTGGGGGCAATATGCTAACTCTGTAAACTGCTTAGAGAAGGCTGTAAAACACTGTGAACCAATATTTAAGTCTAAGTGCACTTGTTGTTTCAGCATGCTGAATCTTGTTGAGTAAGAATGTCACAATATATCAGTTCTTTCTCTTCCACGCATGGATTGTATAGGAAGATCCTCATCAGGAAATGCCAAAAAATATGGACATGATTGCACTTTCAACAACTGATTAATTGTGTCTGATACAATGCAAATGTTCCAAATAAAGCATGTATAGCATCATCAACAACAACAAAAATACAGCTTCAGCATATGATGTGGGGGGAGTAAATCACCTCCTTTCATTTATTTATAGACTGAATTTATGGGAAAGGGATGGAATGTAGGAAGGATGTGGAGTCCAAAATGGAGGGGATGCATTTCAGAGATGTAAAAGGCAACTCTGTTTGGATATCATGTCTGTGAGAAAGGAAGATAATAGCTCCTCTCTAATAATTCACACAGTTTATTGCAGATACAGATAGTAGAGTGCTCAGATTGGCAGGAGTTTATGTATAAGTGTAAAACAAGACGAAATCAGCTTAGAAGAATCATCATCTTTCATTTTTGTGTTTAGCCTTGAAGTTAATTTCATCGAGAGAAGCATATTTTAATATTTTTGTACAATGCTATTTACAATTTTAATGTCAGCATATGAATGTTTCAATTACTTAATCCATCATTACATCTCACTTCTGGATTTTCAGACATCAATATCCCTGGAGTATAATCTTTGGTAGAGTTTCTGGACACCTGTTGAAACAACAGATATGGTGGTTTTTGCACTACTCTGCTAACGGACTTACCTGCCACCACATTTGATTATGGAAATGTTTCCTTCTTTCCTTCATCATTGTTGATTCTTTAGATTTGAATATAGAGAGAGATTGCACAGCATGTGCCACAGCATAGACCGCATTGTAAATACTGTAACTTTGGCCACTCATGCGTGTTTCAAACACAGATGTTGGGAGGATCTCAAGCCTTTCCTGTCCAGTACATTTCTTCTCAGAAGTCTCAGTTTTTGTGTTTGAAAAGGAGCAATCAAATGCCTGTTCCCAAAAATCTTTTTGAAAATAATCATGCTGGTTGTTGTTTGGATTCAAGTTTTGAATAAATTCTTGGAATTCTGGGACCTCCCTTGTGTGAACTGCAAAGGATAAAGCACCATGTAGAAAATGGATATCCCAAAATTTATGAACGGCAACTGAAGTGTAATCTGTCTGAGCTGTTATAAGCCAGATCTTATTCTTCTTTGGTACATCCTCCACTTCTGAAAACTGGAGGAAAGTTCTCAGAACTGATAAGGACTGAGTTTCACCATATAAGATTATCACATTGGCTGTGCTGTTCATGAGAACATGGTATACATGTAATCCTCCATCTATGGTATCAGTAAAATCACTGTAAAAAGGTAAATTTGGTAACTCTGTTATGAATTCTATGCAGATACCATACTCAGAAAATGTGGGAAGCATCTCCTGGAGGAATTTTTCTCCTTTCTCATCTTTTACTATAAGAATTCCAATCCAGATCCATCTAAAATGCAGCAATAACTGCAGGAGGCCCTTGCATTGATGGGATTCATTCGGAAACATTTGTTGGAAGAAAACTGCTTGAGTCTCTTTATCCATGATTGGAACAGAGCCATATATCAACTATAGAAAGATAAACATAAGAAATTGCAAAGGTCTATATGAGCTTCTGAAAACATTTATCTACACACACACACACACACACACACACACACACACACACACACGTGTGTGTGTGTGTGTGTGTGTGTGTGTGTGTGTGTGTGTGTAGATAAATGTTTTCAGAAGCAAAATACCACTCATGCAGCTTCATGAAATCTTCAGAACTATAAAGACTACAAAATTGAAATTTGGCATGTATGTTCCTCTAGGGTTCCAGATGCTCGCTACGAAAGAATTTTTTGAACTGACCATTAGATTCTTAGTATTTCTTATATTATTATTAACATACTATGATGCTAAGGAGTTAGATGATCTACTCCCCCTCCCCACATGAAAAGAACTCTGTTCCAACTGCCACTTGGGTATGGGTATTGCCAGTGCATGACTCATCTGACTTGCAGACTGGCAGTTTAGACATTCTACTCCCCCTCCCCACCTGAAAAATGCTCTGATGATAAGGAATTATAGAGTGAAGGGGATAAGATAGGAGAGGCCTCTGTGGAGCCAGCCTGAGGGAGAAAGGGGTATAGGAGCAGATTAGTGGGGCCAGTCTGAAGAAGAAAAGGGGAGTGGAGAAGATTCAGTGGTGCAAGCCTGAGGGGGGGGGGGAAAGGGGATAGGAGAGGATCAATGGGGCTAGCCTAAGGGAGAGAGGGGGATAAGATAGGAGAGATCTCTGTGGGGCAAGCATGGAGGAGAGAAGGGGATATGAAAGGATCAATGGGAGAAAAGGGGAGAGGAGAGGAGCCTGATCACATAGAAAATATCAACCAAGATGTCACTCTTGAGGTATCGGTAAATACATTTTTCTGGAAATAGTCTCATTGTGAACATTCCAAATTTGAACCTTAGTTCAGTATCTGGAATTGGGGCATGTTTTGTTGTGTAAATATCCCCATTGTCTGTTCAGGAGTACAATTTTTCCTGCAAGTATTCTGATCCTATCAAGCAAAAAATAATATCTATGTCTCTCCTTGTTACAGAGAGAAGCACGTAGATGTCTGTGGAGGTATGGCAGAATAATAACGTATATTTGCAGACCCATCTTACCTGGGGAACTTTGTAGATACACAGCACAGTTGCCATGTGAAGAGAAATGTCAGGAGCCCCAATGACTGCAGCCAAGGTATTTCTGAACCCACACTTGTAGTTGGGAATGAATTTGCCCTGAGTGAAAGGCAGCAACATTGAGGCATAGTAAGTCCAGCTTGGACTAAAATTGCTGTTGAAAATATGGAAGCCCAGCGTGATGTTGGTTAGGATCTGAGGATTTTCATTAATCTGTTTTATAGTAAATGTTAAGGCCAGGATATGCTGGAAATTCTGAAAAACTATTCTGTAAAAGAGAATTTTTAAAAATGCATTAAGGTCTGCGTCACATTATTGTATGTGTGAAATAATTTTTGTTTCTATGTGTGAGACTCGTTCACTATCAAACTGAAGTTTTAAGAATGGCTTATATGGAAAAGAAAATTGCTACATTTAGATACCAGAAATATCAATCAGAAATTTTATCATGGGAAATATATGCTTACCCTTTCTTAATTGCAGTAACAGCTTCATAAATATAACCATATGTATCTGCATATTAATAGATTTTAGATTTGGTTTGTTATAAATTGAAATTTGATCTCTATTTCAACCATTTCAACTTTACCTGGAAACTGAAGTAAAATATAATTTTACATAAGATAAACCTAAACATCCTATTTTAAATGTTCGTTTCTGGAGTTTTTGTCCTTAGAGGAAAATATTTCAAGTATCATGTCATTTACCAGCAAGGTGCAGAGCTTGACAATAAATTAATAATATATTTACATAAGTCCATCATGAAATTCCTGAGAAGGATCTTGAGTGAAATCAATGGGATTAGAAGATGCAATGAAGGCAGAAATAATGCCAGCAATATTAATGTCTCCAAGCTGATGGTAGGTATGCCGAATAGGAAGAGGCTCTTGTAAGTCACATTTAAGGCTGGGGTTCTTACACATCACTTCAGACAATATTATTAATTCCACCAATATTAATATCTTCCATGAGTTTTTTCTTTCTGTGTTGAAATGCCTCTGTCTGCTACAGGATCTTTGAAGTAGATCTGTCTTCTGGAGATGTTTTTCAGAGAAAACTAGGGAGTGCAACATACTAACAAATCATCTCAGAGCTTTGATGCTCCCAGCCATGGATTGGAATAAGATGAGCACAAAAACTACAATTATTCAATGTCAGTTGCTCCTATTTTCATGGAGCCCCATGGGAATTGGAAGAGACAAACTGGCTAATTTCATAATGATACTGAGACAGTTACATATGGGAACAACTTCAAATCATGTGAGGACTTGCAGAGGCAGGAACATATGAGCCACAAGAAAAAAATTAAAATCATTAGATCCATAAAGAGAAATAGAGATGTAAACATATGTATGTGTAAAGGCATTACTGTACTTCTGCTCTGCTCTGCTCTGCTCTGCTCTGCTCTGCTCTGCTCTGCTCTGCTCTGCTCTGCTCTGCTCTGCCCTGCCCTGCCCTGCCCTGCCCTTCCCTGCCTTGCCCTACCCTACTTTATCCTATCATATATACAGTGGTGGGATTCAAATAATTTATCATTTGATAAATGATCTATGGGCGTGACTTGGTGGGTGTGGCTTGGTGGGCATAGCTGGGTAGTCATGTGACTGGGTGGGCATAGCCAACTCAACATCACTCACATTAATGGGCTTCTCACCTGGCCTCTCCTCGCCCCTTCCCTGCCAGTCAGTCCTCACCTTGTCTTGCATATTATGGTGAGACAGGAAGCTTTTTCAAAGTCATCTTCCCCTTGATACTTAGATGAGATTTTGCTATCAGAAGACCTGATGTACATTTCCAAGTATTGTTTATCACCATTCTATTGGTAAGGCTGAAAGTAGAGATTTATAAAGAATAACAGAGTTGGAAGGGACCTTGGAGGTTTTCTAATCCAACTCTTCCTCAAGCATGATATACACTAATCTATTATGGACATGTTCCTTCTTAAAAACCTCCAGGGATGGTATTCCCACAAAGCGCGTGTAAAGCGAACCGACAATCTCAGGCAGCAACCCACCCCTGCTTTATGTCTATAAAGAAAGATTGATCACATCTACGAAGTGACCTGCTTAATGATTGTCATGACATATGACTTTAATTCTGATCAAAATTATTGTTACAAGTTAAGGACTTCCTGGGGAAAATATATGCTGGCTGTAGAGATCTTCTCCAGGATCTCCTCCAGTGCTGGCTTATAGGTGTGCATCTTTCTTCCCAAGTGTTTTATCATTGTGATGAAACCTGAACTGAACAATAAATATCAGCTCATGAAAAGGAACTTTTGACAACTTTTTCAATCATACATACATACATACATACATACATACATACATACATACATACATACGCATGCATGCATGCATGCATGCATGCACACATACAGACACACACAAAATAATAGTACAAACTGATTTATTGATATATTTCAGTATGTGATTGTAATCTCTGACTAAATATATAGGTTAAATGTGAATTATAAATGTGTCTATATCTTAATTCATATGCTCACTAGAATGTGTAAAAAATTAAATACAATTAATTTGGTTACACATACTGTGTAAAGGTCACTACTAAATGCTTTTGGGTTTCCTTCCTCATAGGTAGAAAACCTTGAAGCCCCCCCCTGCCCTCTTTTGTTAAGCATGAGTAAATTTAAAGTTTTTTCAGCTGGCAATGTGTTTTCTTCTTAGTATCAAAGACCAATGAAATCTCTGGCACAAAAATAATTCTAGTAAATTCAAATAAATTCCATCAGACATCCAAATGCACCAACTCTCTGCAAAGTACATTAAACATCCTGAAGATGCTCTCAGTGCCATTTTCATAAATCTGAAAGGGTTACTGGATTAAAAGATTGTGGCAAAGACTTTTCAGAACTAGGCTTCCCCAAAAAGCACGAAGCAGAGTCCTGGTTCCAACAAAACACATTTTATTAAACTAATTTGTTTGTTTGTTTGTTTGTTTGTTTATTTAATTAATTAGCTTGTATGCTGCCCACTCTGAAAGAGACTCAGGGTGGCTTACAGGTAAAAAAGGAAGAGGGGGACATACCAAATAAATAAAAAAACAACATTAAAAATTCCACAACATTCATAACTCAGGATGGGGCTGGATAAATCAACAGCCCCAGGCCTGCCAGAACAGCCAAGTCTTGGTCGCTTTGCGGAAGGCTGGAAGGGTAGTAAGGGTCTGGATCTCAACGGGGAGATCGTTCCATAGGGCCACAGCAGCTACAGAGAAGGCCCTCCCCCGGGGAGTCACCGGGGAGTCACCAGCCGACATTGACCGGCAGATGGAATCTGGAGGAGGCCTAGTCTGTGCGATCTTATAGGTCTCTGGGAGGTAACTGGCAGGAGGCGGTCTCTCAGGTAGCCAGGTCCGATACTATGTAGGGCTTTAAAAGTAACGACTAGCACCTTGAAGCGTGTCCGGAGACAAATAGGAAGCCAGTGCAGCTCGCGGAGGATACGGGTAACATGGATAGGTACACTCACTATCACTCACGCAGCTGCGTTCTGGACTAACTGAAATAAATTTAAAGTTTTTTCAGCTGGCAATGTGTTTTCTTCTTAGTATCAAAGACCAATGAAATCTCTGGCACAAAAATAATTCTAGTAAATTCAAATAAATTCCATCAGACATCCAAATCCACCAAATCTCTGCAAAGTACATTAAACATTCTGAAGATGCTCTCAGTGCCGTTTTCATAAATCTGAAAGGGTTACTGGATTAAAAAATTGTGGCAAAGACTTTTCAGACCTAGGCTTCTCCAAAAAGCATGAAGCAGAGTCCTGGTCCTGACAAAACACATTTTATTAAACTAATTTGAATTTGTCTCACTCACATTCAGCAACAGCCTGGTAAACAGTCTTTCAAAGGTAATTTTTTGACCACAAACTTTATCTAGCTTGGAAAGCTACCATGTAAATATTTTCCAAAAGCAATACTGTGCAAGGAATGACTTGGCAAAAAGTCTCATCGATTCATGGAGAGATCCTCACACACCTGAAATGAATGAACAAAAGAAAGAATTGTTTCCTGCAAAAGCCCACTCCCCTTTCACTCCTCTTTTATTTCCTATGGGAGGGGCCATTCACCATCCACTTGTGGATTTACTCTCAGGTTGACCCTGATTTCTTGACTACTTTTTTCTTCTGGCAGCTCTGCGCATGCACACACTGGGAACAGGCTCCCACTCTTCTTGTGCCTCACTGTTGTCTAGCTCCGAAGGCAGCTGAGAACTGCAAGATGGCCTTGGCCCCATCTCTGCCTCTAATGCACAGCCCTCATCCAAGCCTTCCCCAGCCTCCAGGACTGGCCTATGTTCCTCCCCAACCTCCTCTTTGTTCAACTCTGCTGCCAGCTCTTCTGGCCACTGGCAGACCACAACAAAAACTTCCTACTTCCTTCATTGAGTACTGGCCCCTGCAACTACTTCTCAAGTTACAGTTTCTTAGTGTCAGTTCAAAGTTATAATCTCCAGGGCTACTTAACTCCTGATGTTAAACTCACCCCTCCCATGGTTACATGATCATAATTTATATGCTCAGCAATAGTCCCACATTTATGGCTGCTTGCAGCACCTCACACTTATGCAAGCATTATTTATGATTTTTTTTGCTGGAAACTTCCAGTTATCTGTGAAATGACCATCATGACTTACGACCATGAGTCTGAACTCAATTGCAGTCATTAATAGAGGACTTCCTGTATTTCGAATGTTATTCAAAGAGAGCAATGGTTTGAGCCCTCATGAAAACTGATTTTTCTCTTATTTGCGACTTTTAAACCAATTTTCACTCTGCTTTATGCATAGCACACTGCCATGTGACTGTTTCCCAATGCAGTCTTCATAAATTTGTATTCTACTGGATTCTGTGCCAATATAAAACAGTAGAATTCAACTACATGACAATCAAGTATTGCAATAACCATCCCAATTTCTGAGGAATACATAAAAATAATTGCAAAGGAATGGAATGGAGAGTAGAGAATGGAGAGTAGTTTGGCTTTGTGTTGTTGAAGAATGGAGTAGAGTCGAAAAATGTTTTTTTATCATGGCAACCTGATCAACCCAATAAATATAAATTTAACAAAAAAAAGTGGAGTCGAGAGAAATGGATCTGAACAGTACCGAACAGAACAGCATAGATTCATAGTAGCTTCAATCAGTCCCTATACATATGCCCATAACTATATCTCTATTTTGGTTTATAGATCTCAAGATATTATTTTTCTCTTGTGACTGAATCATTTTTGCCTCAAGAGGCCACCAAAAGTTTTGAAGATAGCTGTCACTGTCACATAAGTCACTATCATTATGAAATTAGCCTGTTTGTCTCTTCCAAATCCTATGGATCTCCATGGAAAAGTAGAGTAGAGCAGAGCAGAGCAAAGCAGAGTTGAATAGAATAGAATAATAAATCTACAGTAGCTATAATCAATACCTAAACATATGCCCATAATTATCTCTATTTTGGTTTAAAGATCTTAAGATATTATTTTCGTCTTTGTAGTTCCTTCTTTCTTGCCGCGGGAAGCCCTCAGATGTTTTGAAGATGTTTACATGGGTGACAGTGTCTCTATCATAATAGGATTAGCTTGTTTGTCTCTTCCAAACCCTATTGGTCTCCATGGAAAAAGGAATTGCTGTCCCTGAAAGATGTTATTTATTGCCCCCATGATATTCCATCCCATGGATGGAAGCCCCAAAGCTTTGTGAGTTGATTTGATAGTATGTTCTATTCTCTATTTCTCTTTGAAAAATGTCTCAAGAAGACAGTGGAGTCTGATCTTCTTCAAAGATCTTTTTGCAGACATAGACATTTGTACACAAAAACAAGACACTCATGGAAGATGTTAGCATTCATGCAGTTACTGTTAATAGTAATGCCTCAAGTGGTGTGCAAGGATCCTAGTCTTCAGTGTGGTTTTGATGAGCTTTCTCCTATTCATCACACACATCATCAGCTTGGAGAGATTAACATTGCTGGCATTATTTCTGTATTCTTTACATTTTCTAAACCCATTGATTTCAGTCAACATCCTTCTCATGGATTTCATGATGGACTTGTGTACGTACATCATCATTTCATTATCAGGTTCTGGACATTGCTATTAAATCATATGAAACTTGAAGTGTTTTCAGGGGACATATTTCCCGTGATAATTTTCTCACTTAATATTTCTGGTACGTGAATTTAGCAATTTCATCCATATTTAAAAATGGAGGTTGGATACTAGACTTTTTTCATATATTAAGAAATAATGCTTATAATTTTGATCCAGGGTTTGTTTTCTATTAAAAATAACTCCAGTTCTTGGGAGGAGATATATATATATATATATATATATATATATATATATATATATATATATATATATATATATATATATATATATATATATATATATATATATATATATATATATATATATATATATATATATATATATATATATATATATATATATATATATATATATATATATATATATATATATATATATATATATATATATATATATATATATGATAGTTTTTTGTTTTGCATTTCCCAGGATCTTAGATGAATAATGAAAATACTGTACTGAAACACATTTCACAAAATGTGTTTTGCTGAAAGATTGTGTCAAAATAAAAATAAAAATAATTCTTAATGCATTTTTAATGCTGATGTTTTGCTTTTACAGAATATTTTTTCAGAATTACCAGCATATTATGGCCTTAGTTTTTACTATAAAACAGATCAATGAAAACCCTCAGATTCTACCCAATGTCACGCTGGGCTTCCACATTTTTAACAGCCATTTTAGTCCAGGCTGGACTTACTTTGCCTCAATGTTGCTCCCTGTCACTCAGGGAAAATTCATCCCTAACTATAAGTGTGGGGTCCCAAAAACTTTGGCTGCAGTCATTGGCGGACCTGACATCGCTCTTCACATGGCAACTATATTGTGCATCTACAAAGTTCCTCAGGTAAGATATACTGAAAATATACATTAGCATTCCCCAGACATCTGTATGCTTTTGTTTGCAAAAAGGATAGAACTTTCAGATTCCTAGTTATTATTTTTTTGCTTGGTAGGATTTCCACAACAACATGAATAATAGTAACTCTGAACAGACAGTGGATATCTTTGGCATAGCAAATCATTCCCCAATTCCAAACTTTGAACAAAGGTTCAAGTCTGAAATATTCACAATGAGACTAGTTCCAGGAAAAGGTATTTAGTGATACCTTAGAAGGGACATTTTGGTTGATATTTCAGAATAAATATAACTAGTATTTCATTACATAAACTCAAGGGCAGTCAAATGAATATGCACATTTTCAGAGACTCATGTCAACCTTTGGAATTGCATATGTTTATCTTTCTGTAGTTGACCTATGGCTCTGCTCCAGTCATGGATAAAAGGACTCAATCTATTTTCATCCAACAAATGTTTCCAGCTGAATCATACCAACGTAAGGGCCTCTTGCAGCTACTGATGCATTTTAGATGGATCTGGATTGGAATTCTTGTAGTAAAGGATGAGAAAGGAGAAAAATTTCTCCAGGAGATGATCCCCACATTTTCTGAGTATGGAATCTGCACTGAATTCATAGCAGAATTACCAAATGTAGCTTTTTATGGTGATTTTATTGATATTATGGAGGAAGGATTATACATATACCATGTTCTCATGAACAGCACAGCTAATGTGATAATCTTATATGGTGATATTCAGTCTATATCAGTTGTGAGAAATTTCCTCCAGTTTTCAGAAGTGGAGGATATACCAAGGAAGAAAAAGATCTGGCTTATAACTGCTCAGACAGATTACACTTCAACATCTGTTCATAAATCTTGGGATATCCATTTCCTACATGGTGCTTTATCCTTTGCAGTTCATACAAAGACAGTCCCATATTTCCAGGAATTTCTTCAGAACTTAAGTCCTAATAACAACCAACATGATCATTTTCGGAAAGATTTTTGGGAACAGGCATTTGATTGTTTCTTTGCAAACTCAAAAATGGAGAGGTCTGAGAAGAAATGTACTGGACAGGAGAGGATAGAGACCCTTCCCACATCTGTGTTTGAGACACACATGAGTGGACAGAGTTACAATATTTTCAATGCAGTCCATGTTGTGGCACAAGCTTTGCAATCTCTGTATTTATCCAAATCCAGGGAAAAAACAGTCATGAAAAAAGGAAGAAAACAGTTTCATAATCAAGTATGGTGGCAGGTAAGTCTGTAATTAAAGTAGTGAAGAACCTGCCATATCAGTAGTTGAAGCAGCTGTTGGTAAACTCTAGCAAACAATGTTCACTAGCAATATTGACATTAAGTCTGAAAGCTGTACAACTCAATTGAAAAAAAAAACTGAAATCTTTTATGGGGGGAAATAACAATAAACATATGGAGTGTTTTAATAAGTGTCCCTACCTTACTATAAGTAGGGATGGTCTATGCTCAGAATTAACCAATCATATTATACTGATGAAAATTAGTAATAGGTATATATCTGCATCCATTCAAATGTCTCTAATTTATCTGGTATAAAGTTACACTGTTCTAGAAGGATTTTTCTGACATTTACTCAGTTGCCTCTTAAAGGAAAAGCTATGATCTGCAAAGAGCATAAAAACATCAAAGATATTTAATAGTAGGAAAGCTTCAGTCAGAAGGGTACAAAATAATTTCTAACATAGTGGATATATCATAGAACACAGTGAAGGCAGTCATCAACAAATGGAGAAAATATGCCGGAACAGTTACATTACCAAGACTTAGATGCCTTTCCAAAATTAATTGAAAAAACAGAAGAAAACTGGTCTAAGAGGCTGCTAAGAGGCTTAAGGCAACATTATAGGAGCTGCAGGGATTTCTGGCAAGTATTGTGTTCTATATGTGACAATAATCTCCAATAATCTTCATATGTCTGGGTTAAGTCAAGGTGGAGATCATTATGAACAGTTCGAAATACCAGTCAATTTTGGCACAAAGACTTCAGGCTTCTGCTAAAAGACTGAAGATGTAGAGGACTGTTTTCCTTGCAATATGACTACGACCAAAGGTATACCCCCAAATCAGCAAAAGTATGGATTTATCAGAAGAAGAACAAATGTTTGAAATGGCCCAGACAGATTCCATATTGGAATCTAATAAAAATGTGTGGCTTGAAGAGGGCAATACATGGAAGATGCCCTTGCAATATGACAGAGTTGGACTGCTTTGGCAAGGAAGAGTGGGCATACATTGCCAAGATAAGATGTGCCATGATGATACATTCTGAATGCAAAGACTGATTGCGGCCATAAATTCAAAAGGTGCTCCAACAAAATATTAGTTTAACAGTATGCACATTTATGGGTAAAGGTAAAGGTTACCTTCACACATATATGCTAGTCATTCCCAACTGTAGGGGGCGGTGCTCATCTCTGTTTCAAAGCCGAAGAGCCAGCTCTCTCTCAAAACATATCTGTAGTCATGTGGTCAGCATGACTAAATGTTGAAGGTGCATGGAACACTTTTTTGCCCACCAAAGGTGGTTCCAATTTTTCTACTTGCATTTTTTACGTGGTTTCAAATTGCTAGGTTGGAAGAAGCTGGGAAAAGTCACAGGAGCTCACTCAGTTACATGGCAGTAGGGATTCGAAATGTTGAATTACCGACCTTTCTGATCGACACATTTATACAACATTATACATATTATACATGCACATTTATACAACCACATTATTATACATGTTTATTTTTGTCCCCCCAAAAAAGGTATCAGTTTCAGTTCAAATGGAAAACAATAAACTAAATTGTACAGTTTATATATTATATTAGGGGTGGGGGAATGGAAATGGTTTGTCTTGGCCTGATATTTTTATATCTTTAGAACCTGACATTTTAATAAGGGTGTAAAGCAACATTGTGGCTCATGAGTACTCCTGCATGGGAGGCTGAGCTTCCATTGATTGCTCCAGCTCCTGCTCACCAAGCAGTTTGAACACATGGAATTACAAGTAGATAGATAGGTACCACTTTGATGGAGATGTTAATAGGATCGTGTAAGAAGCCTTCATCCAGGCATCACTTGGGCAACAGTGATGTCACTGGATAAATCTTTCAGCTAGGAAGCTCCTTGGTGCTTCCAATACAAAAATGAATGCTAATTGGTGTGTAGATTCTTATATCCATCATAAGTAGAATTTTGTTTTCTAAAATTAATTCAGATTGATTTTACTTTCTAAAAGTTCATCTGTCTTCCATTATACTGTACACTTTATAGGTAGTTTATAGGTAGTCCTTACTTAACAATGTTAATTGAGGTCTGAATTTCCATTGTCAAGTGATGCAGTTATAAGTGTAATGTTTCTTGACTATGTGGCTTAACAACAGCAGTTGGTGAAGACTCCAGTTACCATTGTTAAGTGAAGACTGCAGAGATTTTTGGCCAAGGACCTAATGTGATCACAATTTCCAACTACTTTCTAGCTTTCCCATTGACTTTGCTTATGGAAAGCCAGCAAGGAAGGTTGCAAATCACAACCATGTAAATCTAGGAGGACACAATAGTCACAAATCCAGACCAATTGCCAAGATCCAGGATTGTGATCATATGATCACAAGGGTGCTATGACAGTCAATATTTCAAGGAAGTCATACGTGCCACTCATCCTGCACCATTTCAATTTCAAATCCTTGTTGAACAACAAGCAGTCATTACACAAAAGTCCCTTGCATTTATGTGTTGCTCTGCTGCTTCATTTACAGCAGTGGTGGGATTCAAATAATTTACCAACCGGTTCTCTGCCCTAATGACCAGCTGGGTAGGTGGGGCTCAGTGATCATGTGATCATGTGGGGGTGGCCAAGTCAATGTCACTCAAGTCGATGGGCACTTCGCCTTAGTTGTTACAAAGGTAATAAGGGTTAACTGGAGAGGGCAATAAAGATTAGGCTAGAAAAAATACCAGAATGTTTCCTTCCTGACTTCCTTACAGGATTAGCCCTGTAAAGTGGGGGGGGGGGATTTCTTACAACAACCAGTTCTCTGAACTGCTTAGAAAGTTAACAACCGGTTCTCCCGAATAGGTGTGAACTTGCTGAATCCCACCACTGATTTACAGAGACCTCAAAATGTTGACTGAGAAACTAATACCATTTAGGTCAGGACTAATTTAATGAATCCTACAAGTTTGAGTGTGCTTAACCCTCCCTCATAGTCTTTGTTTGAACTGGGTGTGACATAAATGTTTTCTCAACTTATATTTCTTGGTCCAGGCTCAAGTTCTTATTTGACTGTTGCCTTGATAGTGGCTCTTCATCATGTCCTTCAAGACCATTCCTATTAGCTCTAGAGAAGGAGGGAGGTTGATTTCCTTATCCTCTTATCAGCTGGCCAGGGATTGGATTATCAAACATTGTAGCTGGGTTTCTTATGGAAGCCATGATTGAATGCATATGACTCCTTTAAGTGAAATGATCCTGATCCCATCTAGCTTAACATAAATCGATATGTCTTATGATCATTTTCCTCTCTCTTTTCAATATAAGATTACATATTTAACAATGTAAGACAAGAACAATATAAAAATAATACTGAAAAAGTATGTCCTACTGTGTGTTTATGTATATCTTTTCAATTACATATAATTTTATCTTATTATTTATCTTGTTTCTGGTCTGTTGGATTGATTTCAATAATCCCGATCCAATCTTAGAAACCTAGAGCATGAATAAGGCTCTTTAGAAGTAAAAATAGTATTAAAGTTTTGTAGCCTTATACATCCTTGTATTTCTTATATATTTATCAGAAGTCATCTAGTTTAAGTAATTTTCAAAATTAAATTACAAACGGTTATTTTTTTGTTTTTTTAAATTGCAATTCTATGTTCATTTTATTTCAGTAATCTGATATTTTACCTGTACCCCTATTTTGGAATGACTGTTGTTTGTATTGGCCTACAACTAAAAAAAAGTTTTTATACTTTCTTTCTTTAATGAGGCATTCACATAAGTATTTTGAACATATGCATTTTCCCCCCTCCCTTTATCCTGTTCTCTCTTTGCCCCTTTTTCTGTGTTGTTGTGTTTCAGGTTCATTCTTTTCTGAAAAGGGTCAGATTCAACAACAGTGTTGGTGAAAAGATCTCCTTTGATAAAAATGGAGAATTGATTGGCAGATATGATATTATCAACTGGATCACATTCCCAAACCAATCCTTTCTTAGGGTCAAAGTTGGCGTGGTAGATCCCACAGGTCCAGCAGACAAGTTCTTCAATATTTCTGTAGATTCCATCACATGGCCAGTAGGCTTTAATCAGGTTAGCTGTTAGAATCTAGACTGGTTTGTCTCAATTTATATGCTATAAAATATAATTATTAATGAAAGTTTCAGAACATCATTTCTGAATAAAGTTTGTTCTAAGGAGAAATGACCTGAAGAAGGAAAACATTATCTCTAAGAATGTTTACTTTTCTAATAGTTGGTATTATTTTGGCTCTTTTAATTACAGACAATGTTTTATGGTTTAGAAGCAAAATCTGAAGTCTTACTGTTGACTTCAAATACAGAAGCTGAGAAAAATATCTGTAACTAACCAGTACAGAAATTGTCTTTGGAGAGTGTGGATGATAGTTTTGAAAAGTCATAGATGCCAATAAAGATAGATATTTAATGAATTATTATTTCAGACCAATTCCATCTCAAAATGATGAAAGCCTCAGAGCATCGCCTCTGAATAAGCTAAGCACAAATGTCCTCAGGAAGAAGAAAAAAAACTGCAGTTGGTATAGAATATTTACGTTGGCCTTCTGTTAATTATGGACAATGTTTTTCATGGTTTTTGAAGTAAAAGCTGCAAGCCAGTATACTAGATTTAATAAGTCTGGAGATTTCAAAATTCAGAGGCTGAGAAAAACATCTTCAACTAACAAGCACAGAAACTGTCTTTGGAGAATAGAGCATATAGTTATGAAAGATCATAGATGCCAATAAAGATAGATATTTAATGAATTATTTGTTAACTTGCAAAGCCAATTCAAGCCAACATCATTTCAAAAAGATGCCAATGCACTACTGTTATTAATCCCTTTTTGTTCTGTTGATTCCATGAAGACACTACTTCTCCATGCATTTCCTTTCCTGTCTGTATCTTAAAATATTCTTCTTCATTTGTTGATAGGCACTACCTCTCTCATTGTGTAATGATCCTTGTGAGACAGGATACAGCAAGGCCAAGAAAGAAGGGGAGTTGTTTTGCTGCTATGATTGCCATCTGTGTCCAGAGGGGAAAATTTCAAAGGAAAAGGGTAGGAACTTTCTGAATATAATGGACCTAAGCCCATTATACCTTATGTTACAACACTGCCTGTAATCAACTGTATCAATTCCACTGCATTCTTTTTCAGACAAGGATGACTGTTCTCCATGTCCTGAAGATCAATATCCAAATCCTGACAAAAATAGGTGCATTCCAAAACAGATTACTTTTTTGTCATATGAAGAACCTTTGGGGATCAGTCTGACCGTTCTTTCCCTTTGCTTTTCTTTAATGACAATTTTGGTAATAATAATCTTCATGAAACATAAAGACACCCCCATCGTGAAAGCCAACAACCGGAATCTTACCTACACTCTCTTAGTTTCCCTCCTCCTCTCTTTCCTTTGTGTGTTTCTATTTGTTGGGAGACCTGATAAGATTGTTTGTCTCCTTCGTCAACCAGCTTTTGGGCTCATCTTCTCTGTGGCAGTTTCTTGTTTATTGGCCAAAACCTTTGTTGTGATTCTAGCATTCATGGCCACCAAACCTGGTTCCAAACTGAGGAAATGGGTGGGTGGAAGAATGGTCAGCTACATTATTCTTTCCTGCTCCTTTCTTCAAATATGTTTTTGTGCTGCATGGCTGATAACATCCCCACCATACCCAGATTTTGATATGAAGTCATTGTCTGAAGAAGTCATCTTGGAGTGCAATGAAGACTCTGTCATGTTCTACTGTGTTTTGGGCTTTATGGGTTTTCTTGCTCTGCTTAGCTTCTCTGCTGCTTTTCTAGCTAGGAATTTACCTGACAGCTTCAATGAAGCCAAATTCATCACCTTCAGCATGTTGGTCTTCTGCAGTGTTTGGCTGTGCTTTATTCCAACCTATCTAAGCACTAGGGGAAAATATACATTAGCTGTGGAGATCTTCTCCATGATTTCTTCCAGTGCTGGATTATTGTTGTGCATTTTTCTTCCCAAGTGTTTTATCATTGTGATGAGACCTGAACTGAACAATAAACATCAGCTCATGAAAAGAAAGTTTTAAGAATGATATTCTTTATTTCTCCAAGTTGCAGATCTTCCCCACTTGCACATCTAAACTGGAAACAATCTGCATTTAGAATGGCCTTTTATGTTGCAATTCCTATCCTTCCCTGGAGCTATTGGTAGCTCATAACATTTTTCCTTCTGAAAGGCAATTCAAAATGTGGACCATAACACAAATAAATAATAGTACAAATACATTTATTGAAATTTTTTTGTTATGTGGTAGACATCTCTGACTAAAAATATAGATTAAATGTGAATTTTAAAGCTGTTTTACTGGTCATCTTAATTCCTATGCTTGTTGTGTTCGAATGAAGGCATCTATGTTTCTTGGCTGAGGGAGCCAGCATTTTCCAAAGATATTTTCTGTGATCATTTGACAAGCATGACTATATGCCAAAGGTGCACAGAATACTATAACCTTTTCATCTGATAAACCCGGTGTCTTTAACTGCTGAGCCATCGTGTCCCCTCAATATATGCACACTAGCATATGTATACATAAAAAGTGAGGATTAAATACAAATGAGATTTTCATTTCAACAGGGAAGGCCTCCGAGTTGGACAGTGGGGATTCTCTGGTGCACATCATGTGTTGTGATCACCTACGAAATATGGTGTCAAATATCTTTTATCGGGACATATGTCTTCTCCTCAGTAGCAAAGACAAATGTTGAAACTCCTTTGGTTTTAAATGCTACTTTTAAGCCTTCAAAGAATTGTATTTGATGACTATAATCTCTGTGATGTTTTGGTTAAAAGAAAAAAGAGAACAGGGTTTCAAAGGGTACTGCTATTTCAAACCAAGTTGGAGAAAAGAAAATAGAGTAGAGAGAAAGGAGAAGAGAGAAAGAAGAGAGATGGAAAAAAAAGAAAAAGAAAGAGGACAGTGTGCTGGGGTGATCCTTCAGAGCTGATCTGCTCACAAATGCTGATAGAAATCTCTGATTGGTTGGCTACAGATTTGTCCTCTTATTCACTAATATTAAAATTACCCCCAAGGAACAGATAAATAAAGCCAATCCAGGCAATTATTGTCACAGTAGCTGTCTATGCATAATTATCAACCGGAGCAACCTGGGTTAAATGCCAGGTTTCTTTTTTTATTGTGGATCAGTGAGTCACTTTTTGCCAACTCTCTGCAAAGTATATTAATCCTCCTGGGGTGCTCTTTGTAATGTTTTCATAAATCTACAAGTGGCATTTGATTGAAAGATTGTGGCAGAAACTGGTTCATTCATTGACTACTGGTTTCTGCAACTATATCTAGTTCTTGAGCTACAATCAGCTTTTTAGGTAATGTTCAAAGTTACAATGGACACCTATAGGGCTACCTATGACCCTGATTTAAAGCCCTGACATCTCCCTACGATCATATGAATACATTTTGTGTTGAGTATTAAGATGTTGATTGATTGTCATTTTAGCGGGAGGAATGCTTGTTGTTGATTGGACAGTTGTGGTTGACAGCGGGGTGTCAGGCCTGCAGTTATATTCCTTGGATTTTTGGCCTGCCACAGTCTCTATTATTTTCCTATGCTATTTCATTAGTGTAGTAATTTGGAGGGGGAATAGTAAGGAGGAGAATTGTAGAATGTGTTGTTGTCATTCCTTTCTAGAAATCAAGGTCATCTTTTGCCTCTGCACTTCTACATCTGACCGGAACTAGATGGGTGGAAATGCCAGCATGGCCAAAGAAGATTGGACCATGTGATGGATTTATGGGTGTGGGGATAAGATCATGAACTTTCAACTGGGAGAAATCCCAGGAAGCTTTTAGATTTGGGATTCGACAGTTTGTGCCAACATGTCTGTCTTATTAAATGGGAACTTTAAGGATAGCTCTGTCTTGGACTCTGATTTAATTCTGCATGATATTTGGAACGCTAACATTATCCCAAATCTCCCTTCAAAATAAATCACCAGCAAAACCCCACATGGGGGCTGGCGAGGGGTGCTGATTTCCCAACGCTGACTGACCCGGTCAACAAAAAATATTAGCAAAGAAAATGACCTGGACAAGACACTTCTCTGCAAAACTTCAGAGTGCAAAGGAATCTCTGTTTGAAGCTTATTTGCAAAGCCTCAGAGTGCGAAGGAGTTTCTGTTTGAAGATTTATAGCTTCTGGAGGAATGCAGTCGGAGAAACATTCTACACATGGCTGGAAGCAACAAGATATTTGGAATCCCAGACCTACTTCTTCAGCCAAACGTGAGTCAATCTTTCCTCCCCTTCACTAGTAAAAACTGGAATGGCCTGGAGAACTGGAGTGGAGATAATTACTCATTCCAAACAGCGATAAATGAGATGACCCATTACCCTACAACTGAGTTGAAGATAGATTCCCTATCAATATGGGAAATTCAACCCAGCCAGCAAGAAGGGATTTGGCCAGCATCTTTCACTAGACAGCCACTGTAAATTGGGCTGCAGCTTATGAATCAAGCACTACTAAATTGGGCTTTCTTCCCAGGTCATGGATGGCAGAGATGCCACTGGGCACCTGCTTGGCCATCATGGGAAAATCCTCCAAGCCAGCAGAGGGGGTCTTGGCACATAACCACCCCCCCAGCCAGCCATCATTGGTTGAATTACAACCTGTGAATCAGGCAACCCCGGGATGGGTCTTAACCCCAGGTCATGGATGGAAGGGATGCCAGTGGGCACCTGCCTTCCCTCAGCAGATGGTACCATGGCAGATAACTGGGCAGTGGCCAACCCAGGGATTGCCCCCCCCCCAAGAGTACAATGTCACCTGCAATGCCCCAACAGGTTCTTACCCCACCTTCCTACAGAGAAGAGTTCTTGACAATGGAAGAAAGGATGAATAAGGGAAAAGTTGCAGGATGGATAGCGGAACGATGTGATGAGGTGGTTCCTAAGTTTAAAAATGTAACTAGGTTCCTTCCCTCGTGGGGCCAATAAAATGCCACCATTGCTGTTAACTTGGCCACAGAGCGTCAGAGTGCTTGGCTCCATCCCCAAAGCCACAAACATGCACACCAACCACCACGGCGGTAAAGAGAAGGCCCCAGATGCCACCAGAAAAGAGTAATCTGGGCCAACAACCTCACACAGAGTATTTAAAGGAACTGTTGACTGCAAATTGCGCTTCACATTTCTCTGGGGTTTAGAATTGGAGTTCTCAGTTGTTAAATAAAGAAGGTTACTTAACTGAGCTATTGCCTGATTATTGCATCCCGAACCTTTTGTTATACACAACAAAGTGGTGCCGAAGGTGGGATAGCAATAATTGGCTGCTTAAGCTGGAATTAGGGAAGCGGACCATTTAGGAGTAATTACTGCCTGAAGGAACGACATTACCTCAGGTGCTGGTGGTTGTGATATAGGAGATGGCTTCACAAATGGTTTTCGCACCTTTTGACCCAATTGCAGAGAAATGGGAGTCATACACAACAAGATTTGAGTGTTTCTTACAAGCACATGAACTTTCAGAGATTTTGGATGAGAGGAAATGTGTTTACTTTTTAACTGTGTGTGGTGCTGAAACATTTGACACCGCCAGAACTTTAATGGCACCCATCCCTATTCACGAGGCATCTTGTGAAATTCTGAAGTCAAAATTAAACAACCACTATGCCCCCACACCCTCTAAGATAGCTCATAGGCATGAGTTCCATAAGAGAAACCAGGCTGAAGGGGAAACAATTAATAATTATGTGACTGTGTTGCGATCATCTGCCATAAATTGCGAATTTAAACATATTGGACTGCCTAGTCTGTGGGGTCTGACAGTTGCTAGCAAAACCTGATTTAACATTCCAGACATCTCTGGATGAGGCTAGTGCAGCAGAGATGGCACAGAAATCAGTAGCTGCTATTCAAAATAGTCAGAGCCAGACAAACAACAGGAATTTAGTTTCCGTGCCCAGTGCTGAGGCTCATCAAAGTGAGGGGGTTTGTGAGGCAGATGAAGAGGAATTAGATGAAGTGAACTGAATAAGAGAAAACAGAAAGAGGAATTGGAAGCCTGGGAGAATTTCACATTCTGAACAATGTTAGGGCTGTGGGGAAAATCATTCCCAAAGTAATTTCAATTTTAAATTGATAGTCTGTCAGAGATGCAATGGGAAAGGGCACCTCACCTGATATGCAGGGCATCGCAGCCCACAAATTTTCAATTGAGCCTGTGACCCCCAGCCAAGAAGCCTCATTTAGGAGATGATTGCCTCACTGTCCAGACTGGGTCAGAGGATGTAATCAGTCAAATTAGTAATGGACTAAAAAAGAAAATTCAATTAACAGTAACTATTGGAGGAAGGGATTGTGTAATGAAAGTGGATACAGGTTCTGCCATCTCCATCGTATCATGGAGTAATAAAAAGGCTTGTGCCTTTGATATCCAAATGTAAATTAAAAGCAGGAGATTTGACCCTCAAAGACTATCAAGAAAATTCTATTCCTATAATAGGTAGTGGATATTTCAGGGTAGAATATAATAAATTACGGGGACGCCTTCCTTTAGTGGTGGTTGAAGGAGCGTTGCCTAGTCTTTTGGGACTAGAATGGTTTGAAGCATTGGGGTTCAGGGTTAGTGGCATTCATCAAGTATAGACCTCTGATTTGGACATATTAGAGAGGGCATTTCCTGAGGTTTTTGGTGAGAAGTTAGGCACTTATACAGGCAAACCAGTGTCATTTAATTTAGACCCCAGTGTGGCGCCAGTGCGAATGAAACCACGTCGAGTACCATTTGCACTCAAAGCTGGGATCGATGCAGAATTGGATAAACTGATTGAGCAAGGGATATTAGAACCTGTAGAGTATTCAAAATGGGAAACCCCTATTGTGACCCTAATTACATCAGACGGGTCCATTCGCTTGACTGCTGACTACTGTTATACTTTGAACTGTGCCCTAGCTGCTCATGTGTACACTGTGCCAGTGGTCCAGCATCTTCTCCATTTGCTAGGGAGAGGAAAAATATTCGCTAAGCTGGACCTGGCACAGGGGTACCAGCAATTGCTGGTAGATGAAGAAACAGAGGAGGCTCAGACTATAATAACACACAGAGGAGCTTTTAAATGTAAGAGGCTTCAGTTCGGAGTTAGTGTAGTGCCAGGGCTCTTCCACAGTTTAATGGAGTGGATATTACAGTGAGTCCCTTGTGTCATACCCTATTTTGAACATGTCTTAATATCTGCTACTAGCAATGCAGAATTGTTCACCAGATTAAGGGAGGTGCTGAAACATTTTTTTTAAAAAAATGGGGCTTAAAGTGAAACAAGTGGCAGTGCCACAAGTAGAATTTTTATGGTTTTCAGTGGATAAGAATGGAATTCACCCCACACCTTCCAAGACTCAAGCTGTGAGAGATGCCGCTGCACTGACTTGCAAGGCAGAATTGCAAGCATTTTTAGGACTTCTTAACTTTTATGCCATTTTTCTACCTCATAAAGCTTCAGCGGCAGAACCATTACATCGGTTACTGGATAAAGTTGCCACGTGGAAATGGGGATTGACAGAAGAGATTGTTTTTAAGACTGTTACTATCAAACTGAGTCCTTGCTCAATATAGTAAATTACTTCCACTCAGGTAATCCTGCGATGCTTCTCCATATGGGGTGGGGGCTGTGTTAAACCATATTTTGTCAAATGGAAGAGAAGCCCCCATTGCATTTTCTTCGAGAACTCTGGCGTCAGCCGAACGTAACTATAGCCAATTGGACAAAGCTATAGTTGCAGTTGTGAAGAAGTTCCATGACTATGTTTATGGCTGTCAATTCCAGATTGTAACAGACCATGAGCCTCTTTTGGGATTGTTAGCAGGGGACAAATGAATTCCCCAGATTTTATCTCCTAGGCTAACCAGGTGGACGGTATTCCTAGCGGCATACCATTATGAATTCATTCATCAGCCTGGAAAACACCTGGCCCATGCAGATGCCCTGAGTAGATGTCCATTGCCAGTTACCCTTGAAGACCCTGCACCAGCATTGCAAGTGCTCTTAATAGATAATTGTATCCTGCCAGTGACTGCTGCTGACATTGCCAGGTTGTCAGCTAGGGACAAAATATTATCCCAAGTGTTAGATTGGGTCAAGAGGGGTTGGCCATGAGACGTATCTAGCCTCAAAATCCAACCTTACATGAATTGCAGATTGGAATTGTCAGAGATAAAGGCTTATTTATTATGGGGGCAGTGGGTGATTGTCCCTCCCCCTCTAAGAAACACCGTATTGGCTATGTTGCATAGCGCACATCCTGGAATAGTAAGGATGAAGGCATTAGCTAGAAGATATCTATAGTGGCCAAAAATTGACAAAGCTATTGTGGAGTGGGTAGCTGCCTGCAAACAGTGTCAGATGGTGCAAGCGGCTCCACCGAAGACCCCTCCCCGAATATGGGAGATGCCCACATCCCCTTGAGCACGCATCCACATAGATCTTGCAGGCCTGTTCTATGGGAAGAAGTTTTTAGTAGTGGTTGCCGCTTTTTCAAAGTGGGTGGAAATCACAATGATGTCATCAACCACCTCAGAGGCTTTTAATAGAGTATTGGGGAAATTATTCACCACCCATGGGTTGCCAGAACTTTTGGTCTCAGATAATAGACCACAGTTTACCTCTGTAGAATTTGAGGATTTCTTGGCAACCCTGGGCAAACACCATGCACTAATTTCTCCATTCCATCCATCCAGCAATGGTCTGGACAGCAAAGAATGTTGCAACTAAATTGGCCCCAGGGGATTGGCAGGATAGGATAGATCAATTTTTGCTCATCCAGCATTCCACCCCTTGTCCTTCTTTTAATAAATGTCCTGCGGAATTACTTATGGGGCACAGGTTAAAGACGGTACTAGATAGGCTATACCATAATTTCTCCCCAGTGAAACCCCTTGATGCTACAGGAGGACAATGGGTGTTTGCTTTAGGGAACCTGGTTTATGCAAAAAAAAAATTGGGGGCAGCCATTATGGCTACCTGGCAAGATTGTGCGAATAACTGGACCTTGTTCATATAGGGTGGACTTGTCGGATGGATGGACATGGAAGTGCCACATTGATCATTTGAGGAGCCGGACAACACCAGCAAATATGGCAGGGAATGAGGAGAGTGGCGTAGAGAGACAGAACCCCAGTGTGAATCTGGAGGACGATTGGCAGCCTACCCAAGCCATGGGAAGGGATGAAGCGCGCATGACTGATGACCAAGAAGAGGAGGTGAATGGAGACTTACTGTTTGGTGCAGGTCTAGGTCCAGAGGAGGCAAGGATGCAGGTTGGAGTTGTGTGCCAGCAGGAAGTCGAACATTGGCAGATTCTGGAAGCAGGTCAGAGACTGGCGGAGTTGGAAGTGCGGCCTATGACACCTAACTGGAACATCGAACCATACCAACCCTCCCCAGGCCCAGGTGGGCCAGTGGTGAAGATAGACTGCAGAGGTCAGGCCAAATCAGGTGCCGGGCAGCATATCTTCAGGAGTACGCTTGCACGAATTTACGGGAAAGGAGTGTTGAGTATTAAGATGTTGATTGGTTGTCATTTTAGCGGTAGGAATGCTTGTTGTTGATTGGACAGTTGCGGTTGACAGTGGGGTATTTAAAGGAGCTGTCGACCGCGAATTGTGCTTCACATTTCTTTGGAGTTTAGAGTTGGAGTTCTCTGTTGTTAAATAAAGAAGTTTACTTAACCGAGCTATTGCCTGATTACTGCATCCTGAACCTTTCATTTACACAACATTTTAAATTCTCAGTAATCTGCCCACGTTAAAGGATATTTTCAGCATCCAACAGTCATTTATGGTGGGTTTTTCTGGAAACTTCTAATTTCTAACAAAAACTTATTCATGGCAAATGATGGATTTGCTTAATGATCACCACTTTCACTTTTCATCTATAAAGAAAAATTGAAAAATTGAACCCAGTCATGAAGTGACCTGCTTAATGACTGTCATGAGAGATCACCATAATTATGAGCTCAGTTATGTTAACAGAATAAGGACTTCCTGTAGTTAAAATGTTATATAAAAGGAGTACAACATAGGTTAAATGGTAGAGATTAGTAGAGAAGTGACTCACACTAACTCTAAGAGAGTTAAACCGAACTCTATTTCGACTCAATTTCTATGGAGATTTACAATCATCCAGGTCAAGGTTGTCTCGAAGGTACTTTTTCAAAAAGCGACTGAACTTTCTTGTTTTTTAAAAAATGTTTTGTTTCTTATCTAATTCTTCAGTTCCATATTCTGACTCCTACATTTTTTAGTTTTCAAATTAACACTATGCTTTGAGCCCTTACCAAAGCTAACATTTTACTATGTTCTGTGGTTGGTAAACCAATCCTCACTCTGCTATGGGCTTACCCACACTGTCCTTTGTGTGTTTCACAATGCAGTCTTCACAAGTTAGCATCAGACTCTATCATATGCCAAACTTACATGGTAACCAACTATTGCAAAAAAAAAAACAACCCAAATCCATCCTTATTTCTGGGGGAACTCATGAAAATACAGGTAATCCTTGAGGTAAAACAAGCCATTTAATGCCTCACACTTACTTTCAGAAGCTCTCTGTGTTACATCCTAGCATAGTTACTGGCAAGCTAAGAAGATCCCTATTGGCTGATGCGCATCTGCCGGCTGGCGGGAAAATAACAAGCGCCTAATTGGCTGCCTGTCTGACAGCTAACAATATAAATAGCTGTCAGACAAGGAGTGTTTGTTCTTGTTGTGTGGTTAACTAGTTCTGTTAACAAAGCCTTGATAGTTACAGAAGCCTGCTCTCGTTCCTCAATAGCTTCGAATAAAGCACTGGCAACGAGGATGGGATCAGGTTTCTAAAACACCCACCCACAGAGAGCTTAGATATACTGAGGAGATTAACAAGGAAAAGGAAAAGAAATTAAAAGAAAAGAAAATTTCCTCACAATGCCGTCATGTCAGCGATTCCCCCTTTTGCCGCTTTTGCTGGACAAGGAATCTTGGGAAGCATTTCTTGAGACATATGAATGCTTTCTCAAAGCAGTTTTACTGACATTTCCTCAGACAGGAAACAAGTATTTTTTAAGTTTGTGTGGCCCGGAGATGTTCTCCACGGCTAGGGCTCTTGCAGTGCCTGTTCCCATGCACTCGCTACCATGGGAAGTCTTAATTAACAAGTTAAGAGCCCATTATGCTCCAGCCCCATCCCGCATAGCTAAGAGGCATTCTTTCCGAAAGAGTTTTCAGAGTGAAGGCGAGACTGTGAGTCAGTTCATGGCTACTTTGCGGAATTCAGCCATACATTGCGAATTCCAGAATCTTGATGAGGCTTTATTAGAGCAATTAGTATGTGGAGTAAAGGACTTGCATCTCCAAAGACGTTTATTAGCCCATTCTCAGCTTACTTAACAAATCACTATGGATGAGACTAGAGCAGCAGAACAGTCTGACAGATCTGCCACTGAAATTCAGAAGTACCAGGCTGCCTGTACTCAAGCCTTTTCTTTGGCGGCAGTCAATCACTAGCGAGATGGGGATGGAAGCGTGATGGGAGGTGACGATGATATCAGTCACCTCAGGGCAATCCAAGGGGATAAGTGGAAGGTGAAGCCGAAAGATTCCCAGTCTGGCTGCCTAAGCTGTGGCGATAATCACTTGCATTCCAATTGCAAGTTCAAGACAGCCACCTGCAGATGCTGTGGGAAGACGGGTCACCTATCATACATGTGCCGTGCCACACTACCCTCCCCTGAGATGGAATCACTGCAATCTGGCAAGCAACAGAATGGCAGACAACCCAGCAAACCCAGTGAGAAGTGTCATGTTATCAACTGTGCTGCTGATTCCGAGAAGCAATCGAGAGTTTAAAAAATGCACCTCACAGTACTGCTTGAAGGCACCCCATGTAAAATGGAAATTGACACCAGGTATGCTCGGTCCATTATATCATGGGGTAACCTCAAGTGGTTAATGCTTTCTGTTAGCAGTCAGAATTTGAACTCGTGTCCCTGCAAATTAAGAGACTATCAGGGCAATTACATCTGAATAATGGGTTGTGGGGGTTTTGAAATTGAATATGGGTCTTTTAAAGGGCGCTTATTGTAGTGGCTGACCCCCCTGGCTACCTTGTTGGGGCTTGACTGGTTTGATTCTTTAGGTCTTTCTATTGCAGGGGTCCACGCCATGGATTCCAAGGATGACTACGCCACCCTGACCAGGGAGCTCAAGGATGTGTTTAGTGACACTCTTGGTAAATATACCGGGTCACCAATCTCCTTTAACTTAGACCCTATTATTGCCCCAATCCGATTAAAAGCTTGTCACGTTCCTTTTGCCTTGAAAGTTAAGGTGGACACTGAAATTGATAAATTGTTGGCCCAAGGGATACTAGAGCATGTAGATTATGCTTGTTGGGAAACCCCCATTGTGATTCCTCTTTAGTCAGACCGATCCATTATGATCTGCGCCAACTATAAGGCGACCATAAATAGAGCCCTTCAGGCTAACCCCTACCCTGTTCCAGTAGTGCAGCATTTGCTGCACTTCCTGGGACAGGGTAAGCTGTTTGCCAAACTTGACCTGGCCCAGGCATATCAACAACTGACTGTTGATGATGCAACAGCTGATGCCCAAACTATAGTAACTCACCATGGGGCTTTCCGGTGCAGACGCCTTTGGAGTATGCGTGGCTCCGGGCATTTTTCAGAGTATAATGGAGCAAGTGCTCCAAGGTCTGCTAGGGGTAATAGCATATTTTGATGAAGTTTTAATTGCGGCAAATAATCGTCACAAATTATTAACTAAATTAAGGAGTGTCCTTCAGCGTTTTCACAGCGCTGGCCTAAAATTGAAAAAAAACCACCAACAACAAATGTTTCATTGTGATAGCCTCCATTGAATTTCTAGGGTTTCTGATAGATGCCTGAGGAATTCACCCAACTCTGTCCAAAATTGAGGCCATAAAAATGCCACTGCCCCTACGAATAAGGCTGAACTGCAAGCCAGTTTAGGGCTCTTAAATTTTTATGCAATGTTTCTGCAGCATAAGGCTACAGTTGCAGAGCCATTACACAGGCTGCTTGACTGTTCAACTACCTGGAAATGGGACAGCCACGAAGCGCATGTGTTTGCAGCTGTCAAATCACTGTTTACGTCATCTACTGTCCTTATGCAGTACAGTGATAAATTGCCCCTCATTCTGGCTTGTGATGCGTCCCCTTATGGTATCGTGGCTTTTTTGAGCCATCGATGCCCTAATGGGACAGAGGCACCAATTGCTTATTTCTCTCAGACCCTGTCCAAGGCTGAGATAAATTATAGTCACTTAGATAAAGAGGCTTTGGCAGCTATATCTGGAATCAAGCGATTCCATAATTACCTATACAGCCACTACCTTTTGCTCCTTACTGACCACAAACCTTTGTTAGGGATTCTAGCGGGCAACTGCCCTACTCTGACCATTCTTTCCCTACCCATGTCGCAGTTGACTGTTTTTCTGGCGGCTTATTCTTACCAACTTGAATACTGTCCTGGTAAGAATATGGGGCATGCAGATGCCTTCAGCCGCTGTCCTTTGCCATCCTTAGGCCCCGATGCAGTCCCGGCCATGGCAGTCCTCTTAATAGAGGACATAGAGTTGCCTCTAACAGCCACTGATATAGCTGTTCACTCTAAGCAAGACTCAGTTCTTTCCAAGGTGCTGGATTGGACATGCAGGGGGTGGCCTAGGGACAAGCTGTCCGATGAGTTCCTTCCGTATTTTAGACGGCGTCTGGAACTTTCGTAACTGAAAGATTGCTTGTTATGGGGCAGTAGTCGTTCCGCCTTTGCTCCACAATACAGTGTTAGACTACCTCCACAAGGGCCATCCGGGCATAGTGCGGGTGAAATCTGTAGCCTGCAGCTCCGTATGTCTGGTGGCCCAATCTTGATAAGGAAATTGCTGAGTGGGTCAGGAGTGGTCAGCCATGTCAGCTATCCTGACCGGCTCCTCCAATTGAATCGCCAAGGGAATGGGAATTGCCTCATGGACCGTGGTCCCCCATCCACATGGAATTCACGGTCCCGGTCCAAGGGCAAATCATCTTAGTTGTAGTGGACACATTTTCCTGTTGGATAGAATTGGTGCCTATGAAATCAACTACTTCGGAGAACACAGTAAGGGCCCTGCAGCACCTGTCCGCTATCCATGGATTGCTGGACATATTGGTGTCCCACAATGGGCCCCAACTAATGTCAGCAATCTTCCAAGCCTTCTTGGCAAGATTAGGTATTAGGCATATCCTGGTGGTCCCTTACCATCTGGCCAGCAATGGCAGAGCCGAGCAGGCAGTTCAGTCAGCCAAGGAGTCGCTGTCGAGAATGGTCTCTGGTAAATTAGAAGAGAAAATAACTAACTACCTAGCAATCCAACATTCTACTCCCTGTCCAGTGTCTGGCAAAAGTCCTGCTGAATTGTTAATGGGACGGCAATTACGGACATTGCTAGACCAATTGCACCCCACATATGAAACAGACACCCTGCATGCTGAAATAGGTCACACTAGAAGTTTCATTCCTGGGGATAGAGTTTATGCCCAGGAACTGACACGCTCAGGGCGGAGCCAAAGTCAGCCCACCTATTTAAAGGACTATGTCTGCGCAATCCGGGGGGGAGGAGTGTTATGTCCTGGCATAGTTATTGGCAAGCTAAGAAGATCCCTATTGGCTGAGGTGCGCCTGCTGGCTGGCGGGACAATAACAAGCACCTGATTGGCTGCCTGTCTGACAGCTAACAGTATAAATAGCTGTCAGACAGGGAGTATTTGTTCTTGTTGTGTGGTTAACTAGTTAACTAGTTCTGTTAATAAAGCCTTGATAGTTACACAAGCCTCCTCTCGTTCCTCAGTAGCTTCGAATAAAGCACTCCATTGTGGAAGGAGGCCAGGCAATTTATTCCCAAACCATGTCCCATCTGTTTGTGGGTGGGACAAAATGGCAGCCACCAGAGATCATGTTCATTTTGCTGCTTTATTTTTTTTATTAACAAACATGTAAAATACACACACACAAAACTTAGACGTACACCACATTTACACAGTACCATACGAACAGGAGCTTCCTGTTCTTTCTAATAGCAACAATCAAGTGTTGTGGCAGGTAAGTCTGTAAGTAGAGTAATGTAGAAACCACATATCTTAGTTCCAACATTGCTCTATAAGCTCTCGTGAATAATATTCCTCTCAGCTATGACCATTTAAGCCAACAAATCCATCCTCTGCTTAGTACAGGATTTTAAAGTCCAGCATCTCAGCCAATGTTGACTCCACTTCTCTTTGAAGTCATCCAGTAAAAGAAAGGGCATTGCCTTCAGTCGTTAATTCACATTGCCCAACCTCTTCTACTGAGACATGCTTTCTTGTATAGAATACAGTTTCCTAAAAAAAATATAAAGATACAGATATTTTCCTAATCACAACTCATTAGCGGGAGCAGGGTGGATGGAGGCTGATTTCCTTAGTTTTTTTGCTAGATGGCCAGGAATGGGTATCTCACACATTGTAGCCCCATTCCTTATATGAGCATGACTGAACGGATATGACTCCTTCAAGTGAAATGATCCTGAACCCCATCTAGGCAACCATAAATTGATATGTCTTTTAATCATTGTTCTCTCACTTTTGAATATAAAGGGGGACATGATGGCTCAGCAGTTAAGAAGCTGTGCTTGTGGGCTGAAAAGCCAGCAGTCCAGGTTCAAGACCTGAGCATTGAACGATGGGGTGAGCTCCTGTCGTCATCCTGGCACCTGCCAAACTGCTTTAGCAGTTTGAAGGGATCAGTTATAAGTAGATAAATACTTATTTATCCCTTCAGCAGGAAAGTAAAAATTTCTCCATGATATCAAGCTGGCCATAGGATGGTGGAAACTGTCATAGGACAATGTTGACTCAATGGCCCTTGAAATGGAGATGTGCACCATCCCTGGCAATAACTAGCATAGTAAAATCCTCAGAGACACTTTTATCTTTTCCTTTTGAGTATAATATAATATATTCTAATATATGAATGAATAAAAAACATACTTGAGTGTGTGAATGTGTGTATATATTTTGCAATTATATATTTTAAATATTTTTATTATCTTCAGGTTTGTTGGATTGTTTTTAAAAAAATATTTTTATTATTTTCTAATTTATTGGATTGCAGCTGCAATAATTCAAATCATACTTTAGCATGGCTACTGAAAGTATAATACTCTTGATAAGTAAGAATAGTTATATTTGTGTTGCTATGTTGCAATATTTACCATAAACCTGATAGTTGGATAGCACAGAACTGTTTCTTTCCTTATAGAAGTCAATTATGCATACATACAAACATACATACATATGCACGCACGCACGCACACACAAACAAACATACATACACACACATAGACATCATAAATAATAGTACAAATTAATTTATTGATATATTTCAGTATGTGATGGTGATCTCTGACTAAATATATAAGTTAAATGTGAATTATAAATGTGTCTATATCTTAATTCATATGCTCACTAGAATGTGTAAAAAAACTGGATTAAATACAAATAATTTGTTTACACATCCTGTAACACTAAATGCTATATTGGGTTTCCTTCCTCATAGGTAGAAAACCTTGAAGGCCCCCATCCCTCTTTTGTTATTCTGTCAAAGCATGGGTAAATTTAAAGTTTTTCCACCTGGCAATGTGTTTTCTTCTTAGTATCAAAGACCAATGAAATCTCTGGCACAAAAATAATTTTAGTAAATTCAAATAAATTCCACTAAACATCCAAATGAACCAACTCTCTGCAAAGTATATTAAACCTGCTAAAGATGCTCTTGGTGCCGTATTCATAAATCTGAAAACATTACTGGATTAAAAGATTGTGGCAAAAACTGTTCGGACCTAGGCTTCCCCAAAAAGCACAAAGCAGAGTCCTGGTCCCGACAATACTCATTTTATTAAACTAATTTGAATTTCTCTCATTCACATTCAGCAACGGCCTGGTAAACAGTCTTTTAAAGGTGAATTTATGACCACAGACCTTATCTAGCTTGGAAATCTACCATGTAAATATTTTCCAAATGTAATGCTGTGCAAGGAAAGACTTGGCACAGAGTCTCATAGATTTATGGAGAGATCCTCACACTCCTGAAATGAATGAACAAAAGAAATAATTGTTTCCTGCAAAAGCCCACTCCCCTTTCACTCCTCTTTTATTTCCTATGGGAGGGGCCATTCACCGTCTACCTGTGGCTTTACTCTCAAGTCAACCCTGATTTCTTATCTGTTCTTTTCTTCTGGCAGGTCTGAGAACTTCCAGATGGCCTTGGCTCCATCTCTGCCTCTGATGCACAGCCCTCATCCAAGCCTTCCTCAGCCTCCAGGATTGGCCCATGTCCCTCCCCAAACTCCTCTCTGTCCAACTCTGCTGCCAGCTCTGCTGGCCACAAGCAGACAACAACAAAAAGTACCTATTTCCTTCATTGACCACTGAATTACTTCTCTAGTTACAGTTCCTTAGTGTCAGTTCAAAGTTATAATCTCCAGGGCTACATAACTCCTGATGGCCAACTCACCCCTCCTCTGGTTACATGATCACATGTTGAATACTCAGCAATCATCCCACATTTATGGGTGCTTGCAGCATCTCACAGTCATACAAGAATTATTTATGATTTTTTTTGCTGGAAACTTCCAGTGACCTGTGAAATGACCATCATGACTTATGACCATGAGTCTGCACTCAATTGCAGTCATTAATAGAGGACTTCCTGTACTTTGAATGCCACTTAATGAGAGTAATTTTTGAACCTTTATGAAAACTGATTTTTCCTCTCTTTTCTGTGTCTAGTAAACCAATATTTACTCTGCTGTATGCTTAGAACACTGTCATATGACTGTTTCCCAATGCAGTCTTCATAAATTACTATCTGACTAGATAATATGCCAATATGAAATAGTAGAATTCAACTACATGACAGACAAGTATTGCAATAAACATCCCAATTTTTGGAGGAATGCATGAAAATATTTGCAATGAAATGGAGAATAGAGAATGGAGAGTAGTGTGGTTTAGTGTAGTGGAAGAATGGAGTGGAGTTGAGAACTGTTTATTATCAGGGAACCTGGTCTACCGAGTAAATATATATATTTTTTAAAAAAATTGAGAGTGAAGTGGAGTAGAGTGGAGTGGAGTGTAATGGAATAGGACAGAATGGAACAGAACAGAACAGATCTACAGTAGCTACTATCAGTGCCTGTACATATTACCATACCTATATCTCTATTTTGGTTTATAGATCTCAATATTTTTTTCTTGTGGCTCGTTCCCTTTTGACTCAAAGGTTCACCAAATGTTTTGAAGATAGCTATCACTGTCACATAAATAATTATCATCATGGAATTAGCCTGCTTGTTTTTCCAAATCCTATGGATCTCAGCGAGTAGAGCAGAGTAGAGTAGAGTAGAGTAATAGAATATAATAGAAAGAATAGGATAGGATAGGATAGAAGAATAGAATAGATTTATAGTAGCTATAATCGATACCTATACATATGCCCATAATTATCTCTGTTTTGCTTTATAGATCTTAAGATATTATTTTTGTCTTGTACTTCATTCTTTCTTGCCTCAGGAGGCCCTCAGATGTTTTGAAGATGTTTACATGGGTGATAGTGTAATAAGTAATAAGTATAATCTTTATTGTCATTGTGCTTAAATACAACGAAATTAGTTGGATCTATCAGAATGGAATTAGCTTGTTTGTCTCTTCCAAATCCTATGGGTCTCCATGGAAAAAGGAATAAATATCCCTGAAAGATATTAGTTTATAGTTTTTATAGTTTTATTAGTATTTGTAGGCCGCCCTTTTCCCTGAGGGGACTCAGGGCGGCTCACACAAAACCGGGAAGGGGGGATACAAACATAAGATAAGAACATATAATAAAATAGTAGGCAACATACATTCATCATTCGGGAGGGGTAACTATCCTTATCCCCAGGCCTGACGGGCGAGCCAGTTCTTCAAGGCTATGCGGAAGGCCTGGACGGTGGAGAGGGTACGAATCTCCACGGGGAGCTCGTTCCAAAGGGTCGGGGCTACTGCTGAGAAGGCCCTCCTCCTTGTAGTTGCCAGCCGACACTGGCTGGCCGATGGAATGCGGAGGAGGCCTAATCTATGGGATCTTATAGGTCGCAGGGATGTAATTGGCAGAAAGCGGTCTCTCAAGTATCCAGATCCACTGCCATGTAGGGCTTTATGGGTGACTAATAGCACCTTGAAGCGCATCCGGAGATCGACAGGTAGCCAGCGCAGCTCGCGGAGGATAGGTGTTATGCGGGTGAATCGAGGTGCACCCACAATCACTCGCGCGGCTGCGTTCTGCACTAGCTGAAGTCGCCGGATGCTCTTCAAGGGCAGCCCCATGTAGAGCACATTGCAGTATTCCAGCCTAGAGGTCACAAGGGCCCGAGTGACTGTTGTGAGAGCCTCCCGATTCAGGTAGGGTCGCAACTGGCGCACCAGGCGAACCTGGGCGAATGCCCCCCTGGTCACAGCCGCTAAGTGGTGGTCAAATGACAGCTGTGGATCCAGGAGGACTCCCAAGTTGCGAACTATTTATTCTCCCCTGATATTCCATCTCATGGATAGAAGTCCCAAGCTTTGTGAGTTGATTTGATAGTAGGTTATACCCCTTCTTTGAAAAATGTCTCAAGAAGATAGATGAGTCTGATCTTCTTCAAATATCACACAGAGACATTTGTACACAAAAAGAAGACACTCATGGAAGATGTTAGCATTCATACAGTTACTGTTAATAGTAGTACTTCAAGTGGTGTGCAAGAATCCTAGTCTTCAATGTGGTTTTGATGAGCTTTCTCCTATTCATCACACATATCATCAGCTTGGAGAGATTAACATTGCTGGCATTATTTCTGTATTCTTTACATTTTCTAAACCCATTGATTTCAATCAACATCCTTCTCAGGGATTTCATGATGGACTTATGTACGTACAAAATCACTTGATTATCAAGTTCTGGACATTGCTGTTAAATCATATGAAGCTTGAAGTGTTTTCAGGGGACATATTTCCTGTGATAATTTTCTCATTTAATATTTCTGGTACATGAATTTAGCAATTTCATCCATATTTAAAAATGGAAGTTGGATACTGGACATTTTTCATATATTAAGAAATAATGCTTACAATATCGATCCAGGGTTTGTTTTGTATTAAAAATAACTGCAGTTCCTGGAATACTATATGTAATAGTATTTTGCTTTGCATTTTTCAGGACCTTGGATGAATAATAAAAGTAGTGTACTGAAACTCATTGTACATTTTTTTTCTATTGAAAAATTGTAAGTGCCATAATAAGAAGTAAACAACTCTTAATGCATTTTTAATTTTGATTTTACAGAATATTTTTTCAAAATTACCAGCATATCCTGGCCTTAGTTTTTACTGTAAAACAGATCAATGAAAACCCTCAGATTCTACCCAATGTCACGTTGGGCTTCCACATTTTTAATAGCCATTTTAGTCCAGGTTGGACTTACTTTGCCTCAATGTTGCTCCCTGTCACTCAGGGAAAATTCATCCCTAACTATAAGTGTGGGGTCCCAAAAACTTTGGCTGCAGTCATTGGGGGACCTGACATCGTTCTTCACATGGCAACTGTATTGTGCATCTACAAAGTTCCCCAGGTAAGATATACTGAAGATATACATTATCATTCTCCTGTACCCCCCAGACATCTGTATGCTTTTCTCAGTAAAAAAAGAGAGAATGTTGAAATTTCTAGTTATTATTTTTTGCTTGTTAGGATCACCATAGCAGCATGAATAATTGTAACTCTGAACAGACAGTGGGTATGTTTAGCATAGCAAATCATTCCACGATTCCAAACTTTGAACAAAGGTTCAAAGTCTGAAATATTCACAATGAGACTAGGTATTTAGTGATTCCTTAGGAGGAAAAGCTATTTAGTGATACCTTAGGAGTGACATCTTGGTTGATATTTCAGAATAAAAAAAACCTAGTATTTAATTACATAAACTCAAACGCAGTCAAAGACTGAAATGAATATTCATGTTTTCAGAGGGTCACATAGACCTTTGGAGTTGCATATCTTTATCTTTTTGTAGTTGACCTACGGCTCTGCTCCAATCATGGATAAAAAGACTCAATCAATTTTCTTCCAACAAATGTTTCCAGCTGAATCCCACCAACATAAGGGCCTCTTGCAGCTACTACTGTATTTTAGATGGATCTGGATTGGAATTCTTGTTGTAAAGGATGAGAAAGGAGAAAAATTTGTCCAGGAGGTGCTCCCCACATTTTCCGAGCATGGCATCTGCACTGAATTCATAGCTGAGTTACCAAATGTAACTTTTTACAGTGATTTTATTGATATCATAGATGAAGGACTACATCTATACCATGTTCTCATGAACAGCACAGCTAATGTGATCATCTTATATGGTGAAATTCAGTCCTTAGCAGGTCTGAGAACATTCCTCCAGTTTTCAGAAGTGGAGGATATACCAAGGAAGAAAAAGATCTGGCTTATAACTGCTCAGACAGATTACACTTCAATGTCTGTTCATAAATCTTGGGATATCCATTTCCTACATGATGCTTTATCCTTTGCAGTTCACACAAAGGAGGTCCCAGAATTCCAGGAATTTCTTCAGAACTTAAGTCCAAACAAAAACAAACATGACCATTTTCGGAAAGATTTTTGGGAACAGGCATTTGATTGTTTCTTTGCAAACTCAAAAATAGAGAAGTCTGAGAAGAAATGTACTGGACAGGAGAGGATAGAGACCCTTCCCACATCTGTGTTTGAGACACTCATGAGTGGACAGAGTTACAATATTTACAATGCAGTCCATGTTGTGGCACAAGCTTTGCAATCTCTCTATTTATCCAAATCCAGGGAAAAAACAGTCATGAAAAAAGGAAGAAAGCACTTTCACAACCAAGTGTGGTGGCAGGTAAGTCTGTAATTAAAGTAGTGAAGAACCTGCCATATCAGTAGTTGCAGCAGCTGTTGGTAAACTCTAGCAAACAATGTTCACTAACACTATTGACATTAAGTCTGAAAGCTGTACAACTCAATTGAAAAAAATAACTGACATCTTTTATGGGGGGAAATAACAATAAACATATGGAGTGTTTTCATAAGTGTCCCTACCTTACTATAAGTATATCATATTCAAACTGATGAAAACTGGTAGTCAGTATACATCTGCATCCATTCAAATGTCTCTAATCTATCTGGTATAAAGTTACACTGTTCTAGTAGGATTTTTCTGACATTTACTAAGTTGTCTCTTACAGGAAAAGCTATGATCTGCAAAGAGCATAAAAACATCAAAGATATTTAATAGTAGGAAAGCTTCAGTCAGAAGAAGGGTACAAAATAATTTATAACGTACTGGATATATCATAGAACACTGTGAAGGCAGTCATCAACAAGTGGAGAAAATATGGCACAAACATTACCAATAGTTAGATATCCCTCCAAAATTAATGAAAAACACAGAAGAAAACTGATCCAAGAGGCTGCCAAAAGGCTTACATCCACATTATAGGAGCTGCAGGGATTTCTGGAAAGTATTGATTGTGTCCTACATATATGACAACAATCTTTTATATTCTTCATATGTCTGGGTTAAATAAAAGTGGAGAGAACAGTTATGAACAGTTCCACATATCAGTCAATTTTGGCACAGACTTTAGGCTTCTGCTAAAATGCAGAAAATCAAGAGGATTTTCCCCTTTCAGTATGACTATGACCAAAGGCATCCTCCAAATCAACAAAAGAATGGCTTTATCAAAAGAACAAATGTTTGAAATGGCCCAGACAGATTCCATATTGGAATCTAATTAAAAATCTGTGGCTTGAAGAGGGCAATACATGGAAGATGCCCTTGCAATATGACAGAATTGGGCTTCTTTGGCAAGGAAGAGTGGGCATAGATTGTCAAGATCAGATGTGCCATGCTGGTACATTCTGACAGCAAAAGACTGGATGCGGCCCTAAAGTCAAAAGGTGCTTTAACAAACTATTAGTCTAACAGTGCGCACATTTATACAACCATGTTATTATACATCAGGGACAGTCAACCCTTTTATCCCTACCGCCCACTTTTGTATCTCTGTTAGTAGTAAAATTTTCTAACCTTCCACCGGTTTCACAGTAATGGTGATTTATAAAGTAGGGAAGTAACTTTACTTTATAAAATTTATAAAGCAGAGTTATAGCAAATCCCTACCGCCCACCATGAAAGCTGGAATGCCCATTAGTGGGCTGTAGGGACCAGGTTGACTACCACTGTTATACATGTTTACATGTTTTGACCCCCCCCCCAAAAAAAAACAAGGTTTAAGTTTCAGTTCAAATAAAAAACAATAAACTAAAGTGTAAACTTTATAGATTATATTAAAGGTGGAAAAAAATGGAAGTGATTTATCCTGATCTGATATTTTTATATCTTTAGAACCTGAAATTTTAATAAGGGTGTAAAGCAACATTGTGGCTCATGAGGAGACACGAGTACTCCTGCATGGTAGGCTGAGCTTCCATTGATTGCTCCAGCTCCTGCTGACCAAGCACATGGAATTACAAGTAGATAGATAGATAGTACATTGGTGGAGATGTTAATAGGATCATGTAAGAAGCCCTGATCCAGGCATCACTTGGGCAACAGTGATGTCACTGGATAAATCTTTCAGCTAGGAAGCTCCTTGGTGCTTCCAACACAAAAACAAACACAAACTGGTGTGTAGCTTTTTATATCCATCATAAGTAGAATTTTATTTTCTAAAATTATTATCTAAATTAATTTAGATTGATTTTACTTTCTAAAAGTTAGTCTGTCTTCCATGACACTGTACATTTTATAGGTAGCTCCTTGGTGCTTCCAACACAAAAACAAACACAAACTGGTGTGTAGCTTTTTATATCCATCATAAGTAGAATTTTATTTTTTAAAATTATTGTCTAAATTAATTTAGATTGATTTTACTTTCTAAAAGTTAGTCTGTCTACCATGACACTGTACATTTTATAGGTAGTTTATAGGTAGTCCTTACTTAATGCTAATTGAGGTCTGAATTGTCAAATGATGCAGTTATACCGTAAGTGTGGTGTTTCTTGACTATGTGGCTTAACAACAACAACAGTTGGCAAAGACTACAGTTACCATTGTTAAGTGAGGACTGAAGAGATTTTTGAGCAAGGACCTACTGTGATCACAACTTCCACCTTCCTTCTAGCTTTCTCATTGACTTTGCTTATGGAAACCAGCAAGGAAGGTTGCAAATCACAACCATGTAAATCTAGGAGAACTCAATAGTCACAAATCCATAGCAGATCCAGGATTGTGATCATATGGCCACAGGGATGCTGTGACATTCAGAATTTCAAGGAAATCATATGTGCCACTCATCCTGCACCATTTTAATTTCAAATGACTGCTTGAACAACAAGCAGTCATTACACAACCATCCTTTGTATTTATGTTTTGCTCCGTTGTCTCGTTTACAGAGAACCCAAAATGAAACCAATACCATTAAGGTCAATTTTATAGTAACATAATCCTACAAGTTGGAGTGTGCTTAGACCTCCCTCATAGTCTTTGTTTGATATGGGTGTAACTGAAGTGTTTTCTCTGGTTATACTTGTTGGTCCAGGCTCCAGATCTTGACTGTTGCCTTGATAGTGGTGCTCCATCCTCTCCTTCAAGACCACTCCTCTAGAGATGGAGGGAGATTGATTTCCTTAGTCTCTTGGTTAGCTGGTCAGGAATTGACATATCAGACATTTTAGCTATTTTTCTTATGGGAGCCATGATTGAATGCATATGATTCTTTTAAGTGAAATGATCCTGAGCCCATCTAGCTTAAAATAAATCAATATGCCTTATGATTATTTTCCTCTCTCTTTTCAATATAAGATTGTATATTTAAAAATGTAAGACAAGAACAATATAAAAAATAACACTGAAAAAGTATGTCTTATTGTGTGTTTGTGTGGTGTGTATATATACATACATACACACATATCTTTTCAATTACATATACTTTTATCTTATTTATCTTGTTTCTAGGATTACTCCAATAATTCCAATTCAACCTTAGTATGGCTAGAGCAGGTATAAAGCTTTTTAGATGTAAAAATGGTATTAAATTTTTATAGCCTTATACATCCTTGTATTTCTTATATATTTATCGGAAGTCACATTGCTTTCAGAATTAAACTACAAGTTGTAATTTTTTCCCTTTTTTATATTGCAATTCTACGTTAATTTTATTTCAATAATCTGATATTTTACTGGTGGGATTCAGTCAGTTCGCACCACTTCAGGAGAACCTTTTGCTAACTTTCTGATCAGTTTAGAAAACTAATTATTGGAAGAAATCACTAGGACAGAGAACCAGTTATTAAATTATTTGAATCCCACCACTGCCTCTACTCCTATTTTAGAATGCCTGATGTTGTTTTTTGCATTGGCCTACAACTAAAAAAGTTTTTATATTTTCTTTCTTTAATGAGGCATTCACATAAGTGTTTTGAACATATGCATTTTCCCCCTCCCTTTATCCTGTGTTGCTATATTTCAGGTTCATTCTTTTCTGAAAAGGGTCAGATTCAACAACAGTGTTGGTGAGACGATCTCCTTTGATAAAAATGGAGAATTCATTGGTGGATATGATATTATCAACTGGATCACATTTCCAAATCAGTCCTTTCTTAGGGTCAAAGTTGGAGAGGTAGATCCCACAGCTTCGCCAGACAAGTTCTTCAATATTTCTATAGATTCCATCACATGGCCAGTAGGCTTTAATCAGGTTAGCTGTTAGAATCTAGATATCTATCTCAATTTATATGCTATAACATATGATTAAAAATGAAAGTGTCATAGCATTATCATAATGTTTGTACTAAGTTGAAATGTCCTGTAGAAGGAAAACATTACCTCTAAGAATGTTTACTTTTCTAATAGTTGGTATTACTTTGGCTCTCTAATTACAGACAATGTTTTCATTGTTTAGTAAAAGCTGAAGTCCAGCATACTACATTTCATCAGTCTGTTGACTTCAAATTCAGAAGCTGAGAAAAATATATGTAATTAACCAGTACAGAAATTGTCTTTGGAGAGTGTGGATGATAGTTATGAAAAGTCATAGATGGCAATAAAGATAGATATTTAATGAATTATTATTTCAGACCAATTCCATCTCAAAATGATGAAAGTCCCAGAGCATCATCTCTGAATAGGCTTAGTACAAATGTCCTCAGGAAGAAGAAGAAAAAAAATCTGCAGTTGGTATAGAATATTTACGTTGGCCCTCTCTTAATTATGGACAATGTTTTTCATGGGTTTTGAAGTAAAAGCTGCAATCCAGTATACTAGATTTCATCATTCTGGAGATTTCAAAATTCAGACACTGAGAAAAACATCTTTAACTGACAAGCACAGAAACTTTATTTGGAGAATAGAGCTGAAAGTTCTGAAAGGCCATAGACGCCAATAAAGATAGATGGTTAATGAATTATTTGTTAACTCGCAAAGCCAATTCAAGCCAATATCATTTCCAAAAGATGCCAATGCTCTACTTCTGATATTAATCACTTTTTGTTCTGTTGATTCCATGCAGATACTACTTCTCCATGAATTTCATTTTCTCTCTGTATCTTAAAATATTCTTCTTCATTCGTTGATAGGCATTCCCTCTCTCTTTGTGTAATGATCCTTGTGAGACAGGACACAGCAAGGCCAAGAAAGAAGGGAAGTTGTTTTGTTGCTATGATTGCCATCTGTGTCCAGAGGGGAAAATTTCAAAGGAAAAGGGTAGGAACTTTCTGAATATAATGGACCTAAGCCCTATTATACATTATGTATATGACATTACAACACTGCCTGTAATCAACTGTATCAATTCCACTGTATTCTTTTTTCAGACAAGGATAACTGCTCTCCATGTCCCAAAGATCGATATCCAAATCCTGACAAAAATATGTGCATTCCCAAAGAGATCACTTTTTTGTCCTATGAAGAACCTTTGGGGATCAGCCTGACCGTTCTTTCCCTTTTCTTTTCTTTAATGACAATTTTGGTAATAATAATCTTCATGAAACATAAAGAAACTCCCATCGTCAAAGCCAACAACCGGAATCTCACCTACACTCTATTAGTTTCCCTTCTCATCTCTTTCCTTTGTGTGTTTCTATTTCTTGGGAGACCCGATAAGTTTGTTTGTCTCTTTCGACAACCAGTTTTTGGCCTCATCTTTTCTATAGCAATTTGTTGTGTGCTGGCGAAAACCTTTGTTGTAGTTCTAGCATTCATGGCCACCAAACCTGGTTCCAAACTGAAAAAATGGGTGGGTGGAAGAATGGTCAGCTACATTATTCTTTCCTGCTCCATTGTTCAAATATGTATTTGTGCTGTGTGGCTGATAAGATCCCCACCATACCCAGATTTTGATGTGCATTCAATACCTGAAGAAGTCATCTTGGAGTGCAATGAAGACTCTGTCATGTTCTGCTGTGTTTTGGGCTTTATGGGTTTCCTTGCTCTGGTTAGCTTCTCTGCTGCTTTTTTAGCTAGATCGTTACCTGACAGTTTCAATGAAGCCAAATTCATCACCTTCAGCATGTTGGTCTTCTGCAGTGTTTGGTTATGTTTTATTCCAACCTATCTAAGCACTAGGGGGAAATATATGTTGGCTGTGGAGATCTTCTCCATGGTCTCCTCCAGTGCTGGCTTATTGGTTTGCATCTTTCTTCCCAAGTGTTTTATCATTGTGATGAGACCTGAACTGAACAATAAACGTCAGCTCATGAAAAGAAAGTTTTAAGAATGATATTCTTTATTTCTCCATGTTGCAGATACCCACTTGCACATCTAAACTGGAAACAATCTGCATTTAGAATGGCCTTTTATGTTGCAATTCCTATCGTTCCCTGGAGCTATTGGTACCTCATAACATTTTTCCTTCTGAAAGGCAATTCAAAATGGGAACCATAAAACAAATAAATACCAATACCAATACATTTATTGAAAATTTTTGTTATGCGGTAGAAATCTCTGACTAAAAATATAGATTAAATATGAATTTTAAAGCTGTTTTTACTGGTTATCTTAATTCCTATGCTTGTTGTGTTTGAATGAAGTCATGGTGCTCATTTATGTTTCTTGGCTGAGGGAGCTAGCATTATCCAAAAACATTTTCTGTGGTCATGTGACCAGCATGGCTATATGCCAAAAGCATATGAAATGCTATTACCTTCCCACCAATGTGGTACCTATTTATCAACTTGCAATTGCATGCCTTTCAATTGTTAGGTGAGTAGGAGCTGGGACACAAACCAGAGCTCACTTCATTGTACAGTGCTTGGGTCTCAAATCTGGGTTATAACCTTTCCAGCTGACAAGCTTGGTCCCTTTCTTTTACTGCTGAGCCATCATGCCCCCTCAACATGCACACTAGAATATGTAAAAAGGTGAGGATTAAATACAAATGAGACTTTCATTTAAATAGGGAAGGCCTATGAATTGATTCTGTAGCAATTGGACAGTGGGAATTCTTTGGAGCATATCATGTGTAGGGATAAACTACAAAACATGGCAATGTAGCAAAGACCAACAAAATCTCTGACACAAAAATAATTCAAATCTGGTTCCAGGCTGAGGAAATGGGTGGGGCGAAAGATAGTCAGTTTCATTCTTCTATTCTGCTCCATTATTCAAATATGTTTGTGCTGTCTGGCTGATAATATCCCCACCATATCCAGATTTTCTTCCAGAAGTCATTGTCTGAAGAAGTCATCCTGGAGTGCAATGAAGACTCTGTCATGTTCTACTGTGTTTTGGGCTTTATGGGTTTTCTTGCTCTCCTTAGCTTCTCTGCTGCTTTCTAGCTAGGAAGCTACCTGACAGTTTCAATGAAGCCAAATTCATCACCTTCAGCATGTTGGTCTTCTGCAGTGTTTGGTTGTGTTTTATTCCAACCTATCTAAGCACAAGGGAAAATATACATTAACTGTGGAGATCTTCTCTATGATCCCCTCCAGTGCTGGATTATTAGTGTGCATTTTTCTTCCCAAGTGTTTTATCATTGTGGTGAGACCTGAACTGAATGATAAACACCAGCTCATGAAAAGAAAGTTTTAAGAAATCTTCATTTTTACCTGATATTTTTTTAATGTAAATTTGTGTTTGCTGGTCATCTTAATTCATCTTATGCAGTAGAATGTGTAAAATGATGAATTTGTTTAAACAGGAAAGGTCTATGGTATTTTTTTCTGAAGTAATCGGACAGAGGGAATTCCCTGATGAACACCACTTGTAGTCATCTCCTAGAAAGCATGGGATAAATTCAAAAGCTGGCCATATGTCTTCTTCTCAATAGCAAAGACCAGAGAAATCTCTGGCACAAAAAAAAAATTCTAGTAAATTAAAATAAATTCCATCAGAAATCCAATACATGCTAGTATTCAATTTGCATAATGGTATCCTTTTGAGAGATTCAATCAAATATGATGACTATGTAGAACAGTATGTTTCATGGTCATAAGTCTATTTGAGTAGATAAGAGTTTTGCAACACTTGAATAACTGTGTAGAAGTGGAAGTTTAATTGTCATAAGCAGTAGTAAGATTCAAATAATTTAACAACTGGTCCTATGATGTAATGACCTGCTGGGTGTGCGTGGTCAAGATGGGTGTGGCCAGGGATGGGACAGCACCCAGCTTCTTGCAGAACTCTGCCAGTCAAAACAGGGTGCGTGGGTTAACTACTAAACGTTGGCTTTGCTTTGTGATATCCAGATCCAGCGAAGAAGGGATGTGAACTCCATAGAAAATACATTTTGGTTATGAAAAAAAATCCCCAAAGTCAGATGTACACTAAATGTAGACTGACCTTTACCTACACATCTCTCCAGCAAAAAGCAAATTTTGAATCTCCAGGTAAAAAGAATCATTTTAGGATGAGTTACAGGAATTTGCATTTGGGGTTTGCATCCTAAAGGAATGCTGGGAAACTCTGCATTTTAAAGAACATTTGAGGGAGGGGTGCAAAATACTTTACTTTTCAGTGTATAAGACACTCCGAAGTATAAGACACACCTAGCTTTTGGAGAGCAAAACAAGTGAAAAATATCTGCCTCTGCCTCCCAGCAATTTGTTTCCTTGCAACAAACAGCAAACAGTACAAACAATATACACTATTTGTAGTGTTATATTTCAGACTATACAGATGCTGTTAAAATTGATATGCTTTTGGGAAGTATCGTTATTCTCTGCTATTTAAAAGAAGACCTCCTGCATCAACCTGGAACTTCAAAATGTGCCATGGATGGACTCCATGGTGGGGTATGGTGGGGAGGGCCAGCCAGAGGTGGGATTAGCCAGTTTGCCAAACTGGGCTAAAAGTTAACAACTGGCTTGCCCGAACTGGTATGAACTGACTTAAGCCCACCTCTAGTTATAATAATAATAATAATATAATCTACTCTATGTCTGAGTAGATACTTTTACAACCCTTGAATGAGAGGCACACAGTGATTCTAATTGCCATTTGATGAGATGTTTCAGTGAGCCCTAGCTGAAATTTGCAAAGAATATGAAACCAAGTTATCTGAGGAACCATCTCACTCCAATGGGTTTAACACATACTGGCAGAAGAGACATGCTCTGAATCCCATTGGTTAAGGAATTTTGGCTGACAGGATACAGGAGAAGAATCTTTTCTGTTGTGCTCCTCTACTGCAGAATATCATGCCTGCTGTGGTGTTTAATTAGTTGCTACATCCTCCTCATGCGTATTTTACTCCCCTCTTGGTTAATTGAATTTTAAATATATGCATTTTTGTTGTTTCAGGATTCTTGATCATATTATAATCAAATGAATATAAACTTCCTCATATGAATATAAACTGCCTCATCTTGGCAAGATGGACGGCATAGTCATTTAATAATAAATAAATCTTACCTTGCTGATCTTATTTTCCAACCTGATGTTTCATTTTGGTGGTACACTGTTTGGCTGTTTTCTTTTTTGTTGAATTTGCTTCCTAGAAAATTCAGTTATAGCTGCAACTGTGCTGCACAACAGCTGGTCAGTTTGTTGTAGTGAGCTGGGGCTTATATTTGATATACGGTATCGGTGTCTTTTAATGCTTATGCTAGTTATTTCTTTGCTTCAATACAGGCAACCTTATTCTGTTATTTTTCTGCTACTCTAGTCATTCAATTATTCTTTTCTTCAATTCTTCCAGTTCTTTAATTATAGGTTTTTGCTCTTTCTGAGGCAGAGAAAAAGGTATTTTTTTCCAAATGAAAACAATTCTATAGTTGTGTTAGTGTCATGCATTGCCAATTCCTCCTGGTTTACCTCTATAGTCTGAGTTAGATGGCAAGAGTTGGACTTCTTTGCCCTGGATTGGTTCCAATTCAGCTTCTGTGAATACTTTATTTCACATTATAAATAATGACTGATCTGCTAATCCCCATTTTGTTTTTTCCAATTTTAAATATTATTTTATTTTCCAGAACTGGTCCATTCATTTAAAATGTCCTCTATTTCCTGGACTTTATTCACAATCACTGTATATTTGTGATGACTAAACACCTTTCCTTCCAGTAGTTCTACAGATGCTGGCCCTGGTTTCTTAGCCAACAGTCCTGTAGCCCATTTTTCACCAGATGTCCACAAACTTCAAAACCTTAGCAAAGTCCTTGTTGACCTGGGCAATGACCAAGCCAATATGAGTTTCTGTAATTTATGTCTCACCATATTTTTACAGGAGAATGACACTTTTTGTCTGACTCATCTGATGAGACCTGTCCAAAATGGTTGAACTTCTGTCATAGCTCTCACATTCTTCAGAGCGCAATAGCCCCATAACTACATCAAGGTAGTATATTACTGGCGCCCAAGGAACTTCCTCTCTGGGGATTATTATATTTAATCAGCAGATGTGGAAAAGGCAAAGAATCTTGACAGTACAAATAATATTAATAGACGTCTGGATTTTGGCAAAAGGAAAGAAAGAAAGGGAAAATGGAGGGTTGAAACACTAGTCCCCCCATAAAAGACATTTGTTTTGATTTTTTTTTTATTTGAAGTTTATTTGTATGCCGCCCTTTTCCCTGGGGGGACTCAGGGCGGCTCACAACCAAAAGGGGAGAGGGGAGACAAACTTTTAACATATAAGACAATACATAATTAAAAAACACAACATTCATACCATTCGGGCGGGTTACAGTCTTAGCCCCAGGCCTGACGGGATAGCCAGATTCTGAGGGCTGTGCGGAAGGTCTGGAGGGTGGTGAGGGTACGAATCTCCACGGGGAGATCGTTCCATAGGGTCGGAGCTACCACCGAGAAGGCTCTCCTCCGCGTAGTTGCCAGTCGGCATTGACCGGCAGATGGAACTCGGAGGAGGCCTAATCGATGAGATCTAATAGGTCGCGTGGAGGTAATTGGCAGTAGGCGGTCTCTCAAGTACCCAGATCCACTACCATGTAGGGCTTTATGGGTGACAAGTAGCACCTTGAAGCGCACCCGGAGATCGACAGGTAGCCAGTGCAGCTCGCGGAGGATAGGTGTTATGTGGGTGAAACGGAGGTAATTGGCAGTAGGCGGTCTCTCAAGTACCCAGATCCACTACCATGTAGGGCTTTATGGGTGACAAGTAGCACCTTGAAGCGCACCCAGAGATCGACAGGTAGCCAGTGCAGCTCGCAGAGTATAGGTGTTATGTGGGTGAAACGGGGTGCACCCACAATCGCTCACGCGGCTGCATTCTGGACTAGCTGAAGTCGCCGAATACTCTTCAAGGGCAGCGCCATGTAGAGCACATTGCAGTACTCCAGCCTAGAGGTCACAAGGGCCCGAGTGACTGTTGTGAGAGCCTCCCGGTTCAGGTAGGGGCGCAACTGGTGCACCAGGCGAACCTGGGCAAATGCCCCCCTGGTCACAGCTGACAGATGGTGTTCGAAAGTCAGCTGTGGATCCAGGAGGACTCCCAAGTTGCGGACCCTGTCTGAGGGGTATAGTGTTTGACCCCCCAGCCTGAGAGGTGGAATATGTGCCGAATTGGTGGGAGGGAAACACAACAGCCACTCGGTCTTATCTGGGTTGAGCACGAGTTTGTTAGCCCTCATCCAGTCCCTAACAGCTTCAAGTCCCTGGTTCATCACGTCCACCGCTTCATTGAGTTGGCACGGGGCGGACAGATACAGCTGCGTATCGTCCGCATACTGGTGGTATTTTATCCCGTGCCGCCGAATGATCTCACCCAGCGGTTTCATGTAGATGTTGAAAAGTAGGGGGGACAAGACCGAACCCTGCGGCACCCCATATGTTAGGGGCCTAGGGGTCGATCTCTGCCCTCCAACTAACACTGACTGCAACCTGTCCGAGAGGTAAGAGGAGAACCACTGCAAAACAGTGCCTCCCACCCCCACCTCCCGCAGTCGTCGCAGAAGGATACCATGGTCGATGGTATCGAAAGCCGCTGAGAGGTCAAGGAGAACCAGGACGGAGCCTCTGTCCCTGGCTCTCCAGAGGTCATCGGTCAATGCGACCAAAGCAGTTTCTGTGCTGTAGCCAGGCCTGAAGCTGGACTGGAATGGGTCGAGATAGCTAGCTTCCTCCAAGGACCGCTGGAGCTGAAAGGCCACCAAAAAAGACATTTGTTTGAAACAATTCAGACAGAAAGGGAGAAAGCAGAGAAGTTACAAACCCACTCATACACAAACTCTAAACTTGGTTTTGGATTTGAAATAGAAACCAAACTTTCCAAAGGAATTACTTCTTCCAAATGTCTGCCAACTAATATATCTTAAGCAACTCCAATTAATAAGAGGTGGAATGCAACAACAGAGAAAGATCAAGGAAAAAGTGCTATTTTCTCACTGACAACTGATAACCTAATCTTGCCTGTGTGGGAAGTTTTAATTAACCAACTAACCAACTTGGAAAAGCAGGAGGCGAAAAAACATACCCGGGTTTGGCTCTATGCAAGTATGTTCTAATTGATATATTTTGAGGAACTGTGGCCAATGAGAGGTGGAGAGTGGTAAGGGGAAAATAATAACAACATCAAGATTTGGGAAAATACAAAGGTTTTTTGTTTCTTTTTTTCTGCAAAACATCAAGACGGCTCCAGCTTCTCTTCTGTTTTCATATTATTTGAATTAGCTAAATTTAAGGTGGACCAGAACTTTGAAATAAGATTTGTATAATTAACTGCAATTTTGGAACTGGATATTAAGGAAGAACAAAAGACCAAGATGGCTCCCGTCATTCTTCTCCACAGCAGCTGAATTAGATAAATTTAACTGTAACTTTGGAACTAGATATTATGGAAAGGTGGGAATTTGAAGAACTATGTGAAATTATAAAAATATGCATAAATCTTTAAAATCAAGACTAAATAGACTTCTGAATCCCGAAGGGAAGGAAGAAGGGGGGAAAGATAATGAAGTGGTAGAAACTGTTGGAAACCAATGCAAATACAATACTCCATGATTTGGTATATGGTGTGCATGCTTACTTGCTATATGATAAAAAGGTGGATAAGAACTTTAAAAGTCAGATTTTAAGGAACGCTCTACTGTGGGTCTGGAAAAAATATCAATACAAACTAAATCTGAGCCGAGGTGGCGCAGTGGTTAGGGTGCAGTACTGCAAGCCACTTCAGCTGACTGTTATCTGCAGTTCAGCCATTCAAAATCTCACCGGCTCAAGGTTGACTCAGCCTTCCATCCTTCCGAGGTGGGTGAAATGAGGACCCAGACTGTGGGGGCAATTTGCTGACTCAATTTGCTAAAAATCTGTAAACCGCTTAGAGAGGGCTGAAAGCCCTATGAAGTGGTATATGTCTAATAAATAAATAAATAAATAAATAAATAAATAAATAAATAAATAAATAAATAAATAAATAAATAAATAAATAAATACATAAATACATAAATACATAAATACATAAATACATAAATACATAAATACATAAATACATAAATACATAAATACATAAATACATAAATACATAAATACATAAATACATAAATACATAAATACATAAATACATAAATACATAAATGATAAGATACCAATGTGAGCAATTCCTAGACACGCAATAGAAAACATAAAAATAGTACAAAAACAGGATGTAATTACATACAGACAACTTCTCACCTTAGAAAGAGGTGTATTACAATTAAAACCCTTGAATGTACTAAAAGAGGAAAGGGCAATTCAAACATAGTTTTAGTATGGGCAGTTACAGGCCAGATGGAAAAAAGATCAAAAAATCGGTTTTACGCAAAATGAGGATAATTTACTAAAACAAATTAGGGATCAAAGTCCAATGCATATAAAGAGACTATATAATGCATTAATAGAAATGGATTCGGAAACAGAATTAGTTAAAGACTGTATGATAAAGTGGGCACAATATTTTTTTATTACATAGACAACATCACATAACAATAGAGAAAAAAAACAATGGGAAAAGGAGAAGGAAAAAAAAGGGGGGGGGAACCCCATCATCACATACAATATGTCATTTGATCACAGGTGCATCCCTACTAAGTTTATACATCCCATATCTCTCTGTTGTATATTTAATAAACACCACAATAAGCTAGGGTTTAAAAAAGGGGGGGAGGAGGGGGAAGCCAAAAAAGACAAAAAAGAAAAAAGAAAAAAAAAACCATCATCACATGCAGCATGTCGTTTGGTTACAGTTGTTTTAACCTCTGCCTCTTCAAGTATTATTTACCGTCTCAAATATTTGATCTAATATAACTAAAGGCCTTATTTTCATGCTACAATATATATTTAGTTAACATTAGCATTATTTTTCCCCAGAGAGTATACTTCTATTTATTGTTAACCTTGCATTTCATACCTTCAAACAGAGATCTTATTCCTTCATTGTTCAACAAAGCATCACTGCCTATATATACCAGTTTTCATTTGTTCCCCTATTAGAATTGCTTTATCAGCAGTGACATGTCATTATAGTAAGTTCTTAACCTTATAGATTATATCCCCAGACCTTATGTTAATACTTCATTGTGTCATTATTAGATTATTTCACAGCATAATTATATCATCATTTACTTTTTTCAATTAAAGCATAAGTATATCATTTTTCATTTCCAAAGTTTTTTTTTCCCCCTAGCCACCGATAAAACAAGTCCCATATCTTATAAAATTGTTCATCCTCTTGCTCTCTAATTTCAAATGTCAATTTACTCATTTTGGCACAGTCCATTATTTTTCGGATAACTTCTTCCTCTTTTGGTATTGTTTCATTTTTCCAGTTTTTTGCAAATACAATTCTGGCTGCTGTTAACACATTTACAATCAGATATTTTAAGTCTTTGTTGTAGATTTCTGGTATGATTCCCAATAAAAAGACCTCTGTTTAAAGTCTATTTGTTTGTGTGTCACTTTCTCCAACCACATGTGGATTTTAGTCCAGTATCTTTTAGCTTCAGTGCAAGTCCACCACATGTGGTAGTATGAGCCAGGTATCTGGTGACATTTCCAACATTTTTCTGATTTATTCTTGAACATTCTTGCGATTCTGGTCGGGGGTAGGTGCCACCTGTAAAACATCTTATACAAGTTTTCTCTATATGCAGTAGACATTGTCATTTTGTAATTTTGAGACCACAATTTCTGCCAATTCTCTAAATCAATCCCATACCTAAAGTTTTTTCCCCAAGCTATCATAGTTTGTTTAACTTGTTCTTCATGCAATTTAAACTCCAATAAATATCCATATAGTTTTTTAATTACTTTTTCATCAGTACCTGTTAAAATTTTGTCTAACTCAGTCATTTTGTTATAAAGACCTTTAGTTTTTCTATCTTCATTATATCTAGATTGTATCTGTACATATGAATACCAGTTCATTTCCATCTCTTCTTGCTTCAACTCTTGACTAGATTTGAGCTCACCCTCTGTATTCAATAATTCTGTATATCTAACTGTTTGTTCCTTTTTGTATATTATCGGATACGAAAATGCTTCAATTGTTGATATCCAGACTGGAATTTTTAAATAATGTAGTCTTTTAATTTTTTCCCAATTTAACAACAACGCCTCCCTTATATAATGTCTTCTAAAATAACCATGTGATTTAGTACCCTTATACCATAAGAAAGCATGCCATCCCAACAGCAAGTCGTGACCTTCTACATTCAATAATCTAGAGTTTTTTAATGATATCCACTCCTTAATCCACATCAGGTTTGCTGCCTGATAGTATAGCTCCCAATCAGGTAACCCAAAACCTCCTCTTGATCTAACATCTTGTAGTAATTTAAGTTTTATTCTAGCTTTTTTCCCTTGCCAAATAAATTTCAAAACTATTTTATTTAAATCTTGAAAAAAATCCTTACCCAATCTGATTGGGATTGTCTGAAACAGATATAGAATTCTAGGTAGAATGTTCATTTTAATTGTGGAAATACTTCCCATCATTGATAAATGCAAGTTTTCCCATTTCTCCAAGTCGATTGCTATTTGTTGTTTTAATCTGGTATAGTTATCCTCTTTAAGAGTGCTACATCTAGGTGATAGCTATATCCCCAAATATTTAACCTTACTTGTGTTTTGAATCTGCAACATTTCTGACAACTCTTCCTTTTGTGTTGCTGGGATATTCTTTGTCATGATCTTTGTTTTATCTTTGTTTATTTTCAAGCCTGCTACTTCTCCATATTCCTCTATTCTTTCTAGCAATTTGGGTGCGGTTTCTAATGGATCTTCAAGAATAAAGACTAAGTCGTCTGCAAACGCTTGCAATTTATACTCTTCTCTCTTAATTTTCATTCCTCTTATTTCTTCTTCTCCTCTGATCTTTCTATTTAAGACCTCTAATGTTAGGACAAATAGTAGCGGTGATAGTGGGCAGCCTTGTCTTGTACCTCTCTTTATTTCAATTGGATCTGTTAGTTCTCCATTTACCATATCTTTGCTATAAATATGAGCAAATGTGCCATGTCGGAGCATGCTCACCATCTTCTGTGCATGTGCAGTGCTCTCACATTTTGTGCTGGCGGGTGGCCACAACCTGCCACTGCTACTGGTTTGCCTGAACTGGAGAGAACTGGCTGAATTCCACCTCTGCAACCATCTCATTGAATGTTTACTTGAAAAAAGAAATTGGAAAAGAATTTCAAAATTGGAAAATGAATTGAAAAATTGCGGGGGGGGGGGAATAAAAAGGACTTTTTCTTTAAAAAATGAATTTCAGATACATTTTTAAAAATTAAGAATTTAAAGAGGTTTTTGGTCTTTTCTGAATTAATATGCAACTTCTTTTTTGTTGGAAATACTCAAGCTGTTTTTCTAGGAGATGCTTTGCTCTTCACCCTCTTCTCCCCACCTTGAAAGATTATTCCTTTCCTCCCTGTCCACAAGTGATATCTTTATCCTTTTTTGACCTGGTTTCTTGCCCTTTGGTTGCCTAGCGACTTCCAGGGTTTTCAGGTATGATGTGCTGATGTGGGAATTCTGCTTTCCTGGATAGACAAATTTGATCTCCTTGTACTCCAAGGAACTCTCAAGAATCTTCTCCAGCACCATAAATCGAAAGCATAAATTCTTCAGTGCACAGCCTTCCTTATGCTCACACTCTCACAGTTGTACTTTACAGTACATAGTTATTCAGACCTTTGTTGACAAGGTGATGTCTCTGCTTTTTAATATGCCATCTAGATTTCCAAAGGAGCAAGCATCTTTTAATTTCATGGCTGCAAACAGCATCTGCAGTCATCTTGGAGCCCATGAAAATGAAATCTGTTCCTGCTTTAATTTCTTCCATTTTTATTTGCTATGAAGTGATGGGACCAGAGAACATATTCTTAGTTTTTTTTAATATTGCATTTCAAGCCAATTTTTGCACTCTACTCTTTTAACTCATCAAGAAGATCTTCCCTTTCTGTCATTAGAGTGGTACGGTCTGCATATCTGAGATTTTTGATATTTCCTCAAGCAATCCTACTTTTGGCTTGTGATTCATCCAGCTTGGCAATTCAAAAGATGTACTTTCCATGTAATTTAAATAAGCAAGGTGACAATATATAGCCTTGTTGTACTTACCCTATTTAGAAGCAATCAACTATTCCATGTCAGGTTCTAATTGTTGCATCTTGGCTGGCATGCAGGTGCTAGACCTGCCCCTATCTGATCCCTAGCGGAAAGAAGGACCCTCTACTCCATTTTGTTAAAGCAAATGGTTCTTTTATTAAAGATGTTGGTTGCAGTAATGTGAAGCCAGCTCTGAATTCTTCTGTGCTTGCAAGATACAAAAAAGCTTCATGCATAGCCCATTCTTCCTCCATCTCTGTGACCTTTCTGTTTCCAGCCAACCAGATAATGCTGAAATATTTGCAGATAATCCACCTATTTCTCAGGCTTCACCTTGGGATGCTGGTACAAACAAGAGCTGGCTGTTCTGTCTTTATCACCTGTCATTGCCCCTCCCAATTTCCCATCACCTAGATATACAGCTTTATTGCCCTTTCACACTTTCCACCTCTACCTGATTTTCACAGTAGGAAGCCTTTGAGGTTCCAGACGGAGCTTGGGGTTATTCCTGATACTCTCGCCCACAGTCCGGTGGAGACTCTGGTTGCTGCCTGGCACTCGGCAGCATCGGAGACCCTTGACCGGATTGCGCCACTACGGCCCCTCTGAGGCGGCGGATCCCGGAGGCCTCCTTGGTTCACCGAGGAGCTCCGGGAGATGAAGCGCCGGAGGAGACGCCTAGAGCACCTATGGAGGTCCGGTAAATCCGAATCGAACCGAGCAATCCTAACAACCAGCACCAAGGAGTACATCAGGCCACTTAGGGCAGCAAAAAGATCTCACATTGCCATCTTGGTTGCGTCCGCTGAATCCCGCCCAGCCACCCTGTTTAGGATAGCCTGCTCCCTCCTAAATAGGAGGGATACGGGGGAACCCTTGCAGGGTGGAGCTGAGGATTATGCCCAATTCTTAACGGACAAAATTTCTCGGTTTCGGTCAGATTTGGACTCCATCCCTGCAGTTCCAGCGGAGGCACAAGAGGATGAATTGGTAGACCACCTCTGGGTTGAGTTTCAGGATGTTGCCCCTGGGGATGTGGACAAGGCCATGAGAGCTGTGAGTGCCTCCACCTGTGTACTGGACCCGTGTCCCTCATGGCTGGTCGCCAACAGCAGTGAGGTGACACGAGGCTGGATCCAGGCGGTTGTTACCGCCTCTCTTTGGGAGGGGCACTTCCCCGCCACACTTAAAGCGGCGGTGGTGAGACCCCTCCTGAAGAAGCCATCTTTGGATCCAGCTGCCCTTAACAACTACCGTCCAGTCTCCAACCTCCCTTTTGTTGGGAAGGTTGTCGAGAAGGTGGTGGCCTTCCAGCTTCAATGGTCCTTGGAGGAAGCAAGCTATCTCGACCCCTTCCAGTCGGGCTTCAGACCCGGCTACAGCACAGAAACCGCTTTGGTCGCATTGACCGATGATCTCTGGAGAGCCAGAGACGGAGGCCATGCCTCCATCCTGGTTCTCCTTGACCTCTCGGCGGCTTTCGATACCATCGACCATGGTATCCTTCTGCGACGACTGCGGGAGGTGGGGGTGGGAGGCACTGTTTTACAGTGGTTCTCCTCCTACCTCTCGGACAGGTCACAGTCGGTGTTAGTGGGGGGGCAGAGATCGACCCCTAGGCCCCTAACATATGGGGTGCCTCAGGGTTCGGTCTTATCCCCCCTACTATTTAACATCTACATGAAACCGCTGGGCGAGATCATTCGGAGGCACGGGATAAGATACCATCAATACGCGGATGATACTCAGTTGTATCTGTCCACCCCGTGCCAACTCAATGAAGCGGTGGACGTGATGAACCGGGGTCTTGAGGCCATTATGAACTGGATGAGGGCTAACAAACTTGTACTCAACCCGGAGAAGACCGAGTGGCTGTTGTGTTTTCCTCCCAATAATCCGATCAGTGTTCCATCGCTCAGGCTGGGGGGTCAAATTTTATACCCCTCAGAGAGGGTTCGCAACTTGGGAGTCCTCCTGGATCCACAGCTGACTTTCGACCACCATTTGACGGCTGTGACCAGGGGGGCATTTGCCCAGGTTCGCCTGGTGCGCCAGTTGCGACCCTACCTGAACCGGGAGGCCCTCACAACAGTCACTCGGGCCCTTGTGACCTCTAGGCTGGAATACTGCAATGTGCTCTACATGGGGCTGCCCTTGAAGAGCATCCGGCGACTTCAGCTAGTCCAGAACGCGGCCGCGCGAGTGATTGTGGGTGCACCTCGGTTCGCCCACATAACACCTATCCTCCGCGAGCTGCGCTGGCTACCTGTTGATCTCCGGGTGCGCTTCAAGGTGCTACTTGTCACTCATAAAGCCCTCCATGGTAGTGGATCTGCGTACTTGAGAGACCGCCTCCTGCCAATTACCTCCCTGCGACCGATTAGATCGCATAGATTAGGCCTCCTCCGAGTTCCATCTGCCAGTCAGTGCCGTCTGGCAACCACATGGAGGAGAGCCTTTTCAGTAGTAGCTCCAACCCTTTGGAACGATCTCCCCGTGGAGATTCGTACCCTCACCACCGTCCAGACCTTCCGCGCAGCCCTTAAGACCTGGCTAGCCCGTCAGGCCTGGGGATAAAGATAATCTGTCCCCACCCGAATGATGAATGAATGTTGCTTACTATTTTACTTTTATGTATTGTTTGCGTCTATTGTCTGTACCCCCCCTTCCTTATTTTATGTAAGCCGCCCTGAGTCCCCTCAGGGAAAAGGGCGGCCTATAAATACTAATAAAATCCACAAATCCACAAATTCCAAGCTCATCATTTCCTGATGAGGAAATGCCTAAAAAAGGGATTTCCCATACAATCCATGCGTGGAAGAGAGCGAACTGATAATTATATCATGACATTCCTACTCAAGCAAGATTTTGTACAAGAGCTGGTCAGTTTGTTGCAGTGAGCTGGGGCTTATATTTAATATTACAGTATTGTTGTCTTTTAATGCTTATGCTAGTTGTTTATTTGCTTCAATGCAGGCAACCTTATTCTGTTATTTTTCTGCTACTCTAGTCACTCAATTATTCTTTTCTTCAATTCTTCTAGTTCTTTAGTAATAGTTTTTTGTTCTTTTTGAGGCAGAGAAAAGGATACTTGGTTTCCAAATGAAAACAATTCTATAGTTGTGTTAAGTTTCATGCATTGCCAATTCCTCCTAGTTCACCTCTATGCTCTGAGTTAGATGGCAAGAGTTAGATTTCTTTGCCCTGGATAGGTTCCAATTCAGCTTCTATGAATACTTTATTTCATATTATAAATAATCACTGATCTGCCAACCTCTGTTTGATTTTTTAAATTTTAATTATTGTTTTATTCACAATCACTGTATATTTGTGATAGGTAAACACCTTTCTTTCCAGTAGTTCTGCAGATGCTGGCCCTGGTTTCTTAGCCAACAGTCCTGTAGCCCATTTTTCACCAGATGTCCAGGAACTTCAAAACTTTAGCAAAGTCCTTGTTGACCTGGGCAATGACTGAGCCTGTATGTGTTTCTGTAATTTATGTCTCACCATATTTTTAAGGGAGAGAAACACTTTTTGTCTGACTCATCTGATGAGACCTGTCCAAAATGGTTGAACTTCGTTCATAGCTGTCACATTCCTCAGAGGACAATAGCCCCATAACTACATCAAGGTAGTATCTTACTTGAATGCAAGGAGCCTCCTCACTGGGGATTATTATGTTTTGTTGCACAATCACCAGATGTTCCGACTGGATTTCGCATTTTAATCTACATATCACATATATGGTGTATGGAGAGCAGAAAAGCCAATAATTGTTTTTGGGAGTTGATGGCAAGACGAGTTGATGTACACATTTAATAATACAATACGGTGTTGGCTATGTAATACTATACATGTGGTTATATATTATGAAAATAAAACAAAAAACTTTACAAAGAAAAAAAATGGACAAAAATTGAGGACTATTTGTATGACGTTGGTGGGGAACTCAGGTTCTGATGTGAGATCCCCCAATCACAAAAAAGGACCAGTATCATCTTCATTGCTAGGAATCTCCAGGTTTTGTAGAAGTTCACCAGAGAGGGACTTCCAGAAGATTCCTGAGGGGGGGCGGTCCTGGCACATGCATTAAAAATATGATCATATTTTGACAATCAAGAGAGGATATCAAGTGATAGCAGAGGACAGTGAATTAATGTTGTATTCATGCAACACAATGCACTCAACTATAGTTGACATATTTTGTAGTCAAATGGATTGTGGGATCTTGGGATTTACACCTTTTCCAACTTCTGTGTCTGTATGATGCAACTATTTTTGTTTATTTTGCACCCATAGTCTATTTTCTTCAATCACATCCTTAACTTATGAATGAAATACACTGAAGGCACTTTTAGCTAGATCAGAGTAATAATTGATTGATTCATTAAATTGGCACTCCTACCAGTCTCATTATGATGTTTCACATGTCTTTCTCTGTGTCTCAAGAAAAAAAAAATTGATGATGTACAAGAATCAGGAATGAAAATACCAAGGACTATATCAAATAAATAACAATACATTTTTTAAAAGTGAAGCAATAAACCTGTAATAAAAAGGCATTCCATGAACAACTACAAATAATTGCATTAAACAATTAATGGAATGGAATGGAGTGCAGTTGGGTAGAGAATGTGGTATTAGTGTAGTGTAAGAATAGAGTAGGAGAGGATAGGACATGACAGGACTGAACTAAACTGGGCAGGAGAAGAATAGAACAGAACAGAAAAGAAAAGAATAATAATGCCCTTACACATACATATATTTACATCTACAGGATAGATACATTTACATACAGGATAGGACAGGACTGAACTGAACTGGACAGGAGAAGAGAAGAATGGAATAGAATGGAATGGAATGGAATAGAATAGAATAGAATACTAATGCCCTTACATATACATATATTTTACATCTCCATTTCTCTTTATGGATGTAATCATTTTATTTTATTTTGTCTTGTGGCTCATGTGTTCCTGCCTCTGCAAGACCTAACATGTTTTGAAGTTGTTCACATATGTGACTGTTATACAAACATTATTAAATTAGTCAGTTTTCTCTTCCAAATCCTATGGGAGTCCATGAAAATAAGAGCAACTAACACTGCATAATGGTATTTATTGTCCCCATCCTATTCCAACCCATAGCTGGTAGCCCGACAACTCTGTGAGTTGTTTTGATAGTATGTTGCTCTCTCTAGAAAAACATCTCCAGAAGGCATATCAGTCTGATCTACTTCAAAGATGCAGAAATAAGCATTTGTACACAGAAAGAAGGCATTCATGGAAGATGTTAGTATTTGTGGAGTTGCTGTTAATAGTATTGCCTGAAGTGGTGTGCAAGAATCCTAGCCTTCAATGTGACTTTCAGGAGCCTCTTCCTATTCGGCACAACTATCATCAGCTTGGAGACATTAATATTGCTGGCATTATTTCTGCCTTCTTTGAATCTTCTGATCCCATTAATTTCCTTCAATATCCTTCTCAGAGTTTTCATGATGGACTTGTGTAAGTATATCATTGATTTATTGTCAAGCTCTGAACCTTCCTTGTAAATCACATGATGCTTGAAATATTTTCCTTCAACTGCAAAAACTCCAGAGAGGAATATCTAAAATAGGATCCCTAGGTTTATTTTATGTAAAGTTATATTTCACTTCAGTTTCCAGGTAAAGTCAAAATAGTTGAAATAGGGATCAAATCTCCACTTATAACAAATCACACCCAAATATTGATTCATAAAGGGGTATGTATGGCTATGAAGTTGTTACTGCAGTTAAGAAAGGGGAAGCATATATTTTATCTGATAAGTTTTCTCATTGATATTTCTGGTACCAAAATGTAGCAATTTCCTTCTGCATATAATACTAGAACATAGAAATAAGAATTATTAAACACATTCCATAAAATATGCTGTACTGAAGGATTGCAAGGCACATAATGTGAAACAGAGCTTTTGTAATGTATTTTTTAAAATTGTTTTACAGCATAGTTTTTCAGAATTACCAGCATATCCTGGCCTTAGCATTTACTATAAAACAGATTAATGAAAATCCCCATATTCTAACCAACATCACGCTGGGCTTCCACATTTTTAACAGCAATTTTAGTCCAAGCTGGACTTACTTTGCCTCAATGGTTCTACCTTTCACTCAGGGAAATTTCATCCCTAACTACAAGTGTGGGATCACAAATACTTTGGCTGCAGTCATTGGGGCACCTGACATCTCTCTTCACATGGCAACTGTATTGTGCATCTATAAAGTTCCCCAGGTAAGATTTGATGTAGATATACACTATCATTCTGTCATAACTCCCTAAACATATAAATGCTTCATTTTGTAAAAAGGAGAGACCTTTCAGATAAGTAGATATTATTTTTGCATGAATGATAAAGTTGGCATAATAGGATGAGTAATCATAAGTCGGAATAGATGGTGAAGCTATTTGACATAGCAAATTCCAGACACCAAACTAAGGCTGAAATTTGAAATATTCACAATAGGTTCCACAATAATGTATTTACTGATACTTCAAGAGAGGCATCTTCATTGTTATTTCTTAATCAACACAAAGTGTTGCATAATGTTTCAATATATAAAAGTAACCAAACACTTAAATCAATGCACATATTTTCATAGGCTCAAATATACTTTTGTAATTGCATACGTTTACATTTCTGTAGTTGATATATGGCTCTGCTCCAGTAATGGATAAAGAGACTCAAGCAGTTTTTTTCCAACAAATGTTTCCGAATGAATCCCACCAACGCAAGAGCCTCCTGCAGTTATTGTTGTATTTTAGATGGATCTGGATTGGAATTCTTATAGTAAAAGATGAGAAAGGAGAGAAATTCCTCCAGGAGATGATCCCCACATTTTCGGAGCATGGCATCTGCATTGAATTCATAGCAGAGTTACCAAAGGAAGCTTTTTACAGTGATTTTACTGATACCATGGATGAAGGATTACATATATACCATGTTCTCATGAACAGCACAGCCAATGTGATAATCTTATATGGTGAAACTCAGTCCTTATCAGTTCTGAGAACTTTCCTTCAGTTTTCAGAAGTGGAGGATGTACCAAAGAAGAATAAGATCTGGCTTATAACAGCTCAGACAGATTACACATCAATTGCCGTTCATAAATCTTGGGATATCAATTTTCTACATGGTGCTTTATCTTTTGCAGTTCACACAAGGGAGGTCCAAGATTTCCAAGAATTTATTCAAAACTTGAACACAAAGAACAACCAGCGTGATTATTTTCGAAAAGATTTTTGGGAACAGGCATTCGATTGCTTCTTTTCAAACTCAAAAACTGAGACCTCTGAGAAGAAATGTACTGGACAGGAGAGGCTTGAGACTCTTCCCACCTCTGTGTTTGAAACACTAATGAGTGGTCAGAGTTACAATATTTACAATGCGGTCTATGCTGTGGCACATGCTTTGCAATCACTCTCTCTGTACAAATCTAGAGAAACAACATTGATGAAAGAAAGAAGGAAACTTTTTCACAATCAAGTGTGGTGGCAGGTAAGTCTCTTAGCAGAGTGGTACAGGTGGAGTTGGAGTTGTAACAGGTGTCCATAAACTCTAGCAAAGATCATTCTCCAAGGATATTGATGTCTGAAAATCCAAAATGAGATGTAGTAATAGATTAACTAATGATAACATTCATATGCTGATATTAAAATTGTAAATGGCATTCTACAAAATTCCTTAGAATATGTTTCTCTCAATGAAATTTACTTAGCACTTAAACATATATACTACTTCATAGTGTCATCTCTAAGCAGTTTACAGAGTCAGCATGTTGCATATTGAATTCTACAATCCACGTTCTCATTTACCAAGCTTCATTGAATGGAAGCCTAAGTTACCTTTGAGCCTTTGAAAATCGAACTGTCAAACTGCAGTCAGCCAGCAGTCAGCAGAAGTAGCCTGAAGTACTGCCTTCTAACCTTTGTTTTAAGCTTATGTTCTTTTTCTACGAGGCATGGGATTCTGACCTCTTCATAGACTATTTCTACACCCATTTATTCTCAACAACACATGCATAGTTTTACAGCAAGTGGAGGGAGATGAATGAGAGCAGCCTTACATGCTTCTAAGAACATGGCTCTGAGAGAAGATGGGAAGGGAAGAAAGGTGATTTTAATATGTCAGGGTGCTTAATAAAAGAGGACCAAGATGGAATGTGATTTTGAGACTAGTTTTTGTGAGCTATATGTACTCCTTTGGTATGAAATAATAATAGATTTCAAATGACGGACATGTAAACCATGAAATTAATGCAGGATTTCAAATTCCAGAAGCCTGCAGATGTTGACTCTGGCTCTACCTCTTCTTCTGAGACTTTGTTTCCTAGGTAGAATATAGTTTCCTAAAGAAATATTTTCTAAATTATTTTTAGATTTTTCTGTCTAAAAGTATCTATCTTCCATTATATTGTACATTTTATGGAGAGTCCTAACTTAATGATGGTCATTGGGACCTGAATTTCTATTGCAGTTAGAAGTTGTGACATCATTTGACCAATAACTGACTTACAAGATTGGGGATCATGCGAGCGCAATAAGGAGGTCATAAGAATTGCTTTTTCTGCACTGTTGCAATTTCAGAGGGTTCCTGAACAAGCAGTTATTAAATAATGAACTCCTGTATTCAGTCGCTAAGTCCTGTTTGAGTCTTGCAATCTCATTACCCATAACAGCCCAGATATTGGTATTGGTATTGGTATTTATTCAATTTGTCAGCCACCCTATTCCCCGAAGGAACTCAGGGCGGCTGAACAAAAACCAGGGAAAGGGGAAAACAAATATAGAAAATAAGACAAACAGGACAGTAATACAACAATTTAAAAAACACAGCAAGCACAGCAAATTCGAGTAGGGGGGGGAACTCACCCCCAGGCTTGCTGGGACAGCCAGGTCTTAACGGCTCTCTGGAAGGCCTGAAGGGTGGTGAGGGTCCGAATCTCCACGGGGAGCTCATTCCAAAGGGCCAGAGCAGCCACAGAGAAGGCCCTCCTCCGGGTGGTCGACAGCCGGCATTGGCCGGCAGATGGAATTCGGAGGAGGCCTAATCTGTGGGATCTAATGGTTCTATGGGAGGTAACTGGCAGGAGGCGGTCTCTTAAGTACCCAGGTCCAATACCATGTAGAGCTTTATGGGTGACAAGTAGAGGAAAAAAACACAAGCCACTCGGTCTTGTCAGGATTGTGAGCCAGCTTGTTAACCCCCATCCAGACCCGCACATCCTCCAGGCACTGACACATCACGTCAACTGCTTCACTGAGCTGGCACGGGGCGGACAGATACAATTGAGTATCGTCCGCATACTGGTGGTATTTTATCCCGTGCCATCGGATGATCTCTCCCAGGGGCTTCATGTACATGTTAAACAGGAGGGGGGACAGGACTGACCCCTGCGGCACCCCATAGTTAAGGGGCCTAGGAGTCGACCTCTGTCCTCCAACCAACACCGACTGTGACCTGTCCGAGAGGTAGGAGGAGAACCACCAAAAACGGTGCCTCCCACCCCCACCTCTCGCAACCGTCGCAGAAGGATACCATGGTCGATGGTATCAAAGGCTGCTGAGAGGTCCAGGAGCACCAGAACGAAGGCCTGGCCCCCGTCTCTGGCTCTCCAGAGATCATCGGTCAGTGCGACCAAAGCAGTTTCCATGCTGTAGCCAGGCCTGAAACCAGATTGGAAGGCGTCTAGATAATCGGCTTCTTCCAAGGACCACCAGAGCTGAGAGGCCACCACTTTCTCAACAACCTTCCCAACAAAGGGGAGGTTGGAGACTGGATGGTAGTTATTTAAAACGGCTGGATCCAAGGACGGTCTCTTCAGTAGGGGTCTCACCATACTGCTGTCTTCCACTGTCTTCCAGAATTAATGTTCATTGTGCTGATGACATTATCCAACCATCCTGTGGTGGGATTCACTTACCTTCTCAACCAGTTTGCAAATGTGAGCAAATGTGCCATGTCAGTGCATGCGCACCACCTTCTGCGCATTTGCAGTGGTCTCGCATTTTGTTGGGCTGGGTGGCCACAACCTCCCAATGCCACAGCTACCGGTTCACCTGAACTGGAAAGAACAAACTGAATTCCACCTCTGCAACCATCTCATTGAAACTGGGTGGGAGGGGAAAATAAAAAGGACTTTTTCGTTAAAAAATGAAGTTCAGAGATATTTTTAAAAATTAAGAATTTACAAGAGTTTGCTCTTTACCCTCTACTCCCTGCCTTAAAAGTTTATCCCTTTCCCCCTGTCCACAAGTGTTATCTTTATCCTTTTTTCACTTTGTTTTTTGTCCTTTGGTTGCCTAGTGATTTCCAGGGTTTTCAGGTATGATGTGCTGATGTGGGCACTCTGCTTTGCTGAATTGACCAATTTGATCTCCTTGTACTCCAAGGGACTCTCAAGAGTCTTCTCCAGTACCACAAATTGAAAGCATCAATACTTCAGTGCACAGCCTTTCTTATGCTCCAACTCTCACAGTTTTACTTTATAGTACATAGCTATTCAGACCTTTGTTGACAAGGAACTATCTCTGCTTTTTAATATGCCATAGAGGTTTGTCATAGCTTTGCTCCGAAGGAGCAAGAATCTTTTTAATTTCATGGCTGCAAACATCATCTGCAGTGATCTTGGAGCCCATGAAAATAAAATATGTTACTGAATTTTCTTCTCTCACTATTATTTGCTATAGAATGATGGGACCAGATACCATATTCTTAGTTTTTTTAATATGGCATTTAAAAAATATTTTGCATTCTTTTAACTCATCAAGAGACTTTTTAGTTCCTTTTCCCTTTCTGTCATTAGAGTGACATCATCTGCATATCTGAGGTTGTTGATATTTCTCCAAGCAATGCTACTCCTGGCTTGTGATTCATCCAGCTTGGCATTTCACAAGATGTTCTTTCCATGTAATTTAAATAAGCAAGGTGAAAATATATAGCTTTGTTGTTCTTATCCTATTTAGAAGAAATCAATTATTCCACATCTTTTTATAACTGTTGTATCTTGGCTGGCATCCAGGTGCTAGAACTGCCCCTATCTGATCCCTTAGGAAAGAAAGACCCTCTACTCCATTTTGTTAAAGCAAAGTGTTCTTTTATTAAAGATGTTGGTTGAAGTAATGTGAAGCCAGCTCTGAATTCTTCCGCAGTTGCAAGATACAAAAAAGTTTCATCCACAGCACATGTTATTTGTTTGATACCTGCCTACAAAAAAAGTTTTTATATTGTCTTTGTTTAAAGAAAAATTATTTAATTAACATATGCATGTTTTGAATACATGAATTATTTCTCCCTCCTTCGATTTGTTCCTCTCTGATTGCCTCTGCGTTTCAGGTTCATTCTTTTTTGAGAAGTGTCAGATTCAACAACAGTGTGGGTGAACAGATCTCCTTTGATAAAAATGGAGAGTTCATTGGTGGATTTGATGTTATCAACTGGATCACATTCCCAAACCAATCCTTTGCTAGGGTCAAAGTTGGAATGGTAGATCCCACAGCTCCAGCAGACAAGTTCTTCAATATTTCTGTAGATTCCATCACATGGCCAGTAGGTTTTAATCAGGTTAGTTTTTTTAATCTAGATTTATCTGTCTTTATTTAAATATCTTTATTGATTAAAGTATCACAGTATCATCTCTGACTCACCTAAGTACAAATTTCCTGGAAAAGGAAAGTTATCAGTAAGACTTTTTAAAACGTTTCTAGCAATTGCTATTGAATATTAGGAAATATACTTTGCTGCTCCCTGTTAAACTTGGGCAATGGTTTTCATGGTTTTGAAGTAAAAGCTGCAAGCCAGCACATCAGATCTCATCAGTTTGCTGGCATCAAAATTCAGAAGTTGAGAAAACCAATTTTAACTAACTAGCGCAGGAATTCTTTTTGAAGAGAAATATGATGGTTAATGAAGGTTATAACGATTTAATTAATTATAATTTGAGAACAATTACATCTAAAATTATGTCATGCTGCTATTTCATTTTTAATCTGTTGATTCCACAGTAATTCTCCAAGCACTTCCTTTTCTCTCTGTATCTTAAAATATTCTTCTTCATTCATTGATAGGAGTTACCTTTATCTTTGTGTAATGATCCATGTGAGACAGGACACAGCAAGGCCAAGAAAGAAGGGAAGTTGTTTTGTTGCTATGATTGCCATCCGTGTCCAGAAGGGAAAATATCAAATGAGAAGGGTAGGAAATGTCTAAATATAATAGGACTAAGACATGATGGCACAGCACTATAATTCCCATTAATTCACCTGCATTCTTATTTCAGACATAGATGACTGTTCTCCATGTCCAGAAGGTCAATATCCAAATCCTGGGAAAAATATGTGCATTCCAAAGGGGATCATCTTTTTATCCTATGAAGAACATTTGGGGATCAGTCTGACTGGTCTTTCTTTTTCTTTTCTTTAATGACAACTTTGGTAATCACAATCTTCATGAAACACAAAGATACTCCCATCGTCAAAGCCAACAACCGGAATCTCACTTATGTACTCCTAGTTTCTCTTCTCCTCTCTTTCCTTTGTGTCTTTCTATTTGTTGGGAGGCCCAATACAATTGTCTGTCTCTTTCGACAACCAGCTTTTGGCCTCATCTTTTCTGTGGCAGTTTCATGTGTATTGGCCAAAACCTTTCTTGTGGTTCTAGCATTCATGGCTACCAAACCTGGTTCCAGTCTGAGGAAATGGGTGGGGGGAAAGATGGTCAGTTTCATTCTATTATCCTGTTCCCTTGTTCAAATATGTATTTGTGCTGCATGGCTGATAAAATCCCCACCATATCCAGATATTGATGCAGAGACAATGTCTGAAGAAGTCATCCTTGAGTGCAATGAAGACTCTGTCATGTTCTACTGTGTTTTGGGCTTTATGGGTTTTCTTGCTCTCCTTAGCTTCTCTGCTGCTTTTCTAGCTCGGAATTTACCTGACAGTTTCAATGAAGCCAAATTCATCACCTTCAGCATGTTGGTCTTCTGCAGTGTTTGGTTGTGTTTTATTCCAACCTATCTAAGCACAAGGGGAAAATATACGTTGGCTGTGGAGATCTTCTCCATGATCTCCTCCAGTGCTGGCTTATTGGTTTGCATCTTTCTTCCCAAGTGTTTTATCATTGTGATGAGACCTGAACTGAACAATAAACACCAGCTCATGAAGAGAAAGTTTTAAGAAATCTTTATGTTTGTCTGATATATTTTATATATGCATGTTGGAGAACAAATAACTCTATAAAACATAAATTACATCACAAATTTATGTATTGACATATTTATTGATATTATTGGTTTTTTAATAGATTTTAGTATGTTATAGTGAGCCTTTACTAAATTTATTGATTAAATGTGACTTGTAAATTTGTCATTACTGGTCCTCTTAAGTCATATACAGTAGAATGTGTAAAAAGAGGTGCAGTCAAATACATGTAAGAATTTTTTTAATTGTGGAAAAAATTCTATGAATTTTTTTCTGAAGAAATTGGACGGAGGGAATTTCCTGATGAAGTCCACTTATAATGGGCTACAAAACATGGGGTAAATTCAAAACCTGGCCATATGCCTTTTTCTCAATAGAAAAGACAAGAGAAATCTCTGGCACAAAAAATAATTTTAGTAAATTCAAATACATTCCATCAGCAGTCCAATACATGCTAGTATTCAGTTTGCCTAATGGTCTCCTTTTAAGAGATTCAATTGAGTATGTTTACTGTGTAGAATAGCATGTTTCATTGTCATAAATCTATTTGAGTACATAAGAGTTTTGGAACACTGGAATAACTGTGTAGAACTGGAGGTTCAATGGTCATAAGTCTGTTTGAGTCTATAGTTTTGCAGCACTTGAATGAGAGGCACACAGTGATTCTTAGTGCTAGTTGATGACCCCAATGAGTTTAACTGTTTACGCATGCTGGCAGAAGAGACTTGTTGTGGACCACATTGGTCATGGAATTTTGACTGACAGGGTACAGGAGAAGAATCTTTGATGTTTTATTTTCCAGAAATGGTGCATTCATTTCAAATGTACTTTAATTCCTGGACTTGATCTGTAATAATAAATCATTATATCTTTACTTCTTATTTAATTAAAAAGTTTTTTTTATTAAACATGAATTAAAATGTTGGACACAGTGTCACCATCCTGGCAGAATCTATTCCAGGCATGCTAAGATATTCAGTTGTACATTCTAGCCACCCTGTTTTTTTAACATTTGATCCATACCGTATTTACAAAAAAGAAAAAAGTAACCTATTTCCAGCTGTGTTAGTTTATATTTATCTTGTATATTACCACAGTTATTATTTCATACATAATCCCAGATCCTATAATATTGTGATTCATCTTTATTCTTCAATTTCCACATCAATTTATCCATTTCAGAGCAGATCAAGATTTTCCTAATTATTTCATCTTCATGTGGAGTTTCCCTAATTTTCCAATTTTGGTCAAAGACCATTCTTGCTGCCATCATAATGTGTTATAGTTAAAAAGATAACTCCTTTGTTGTATTTCTTGTTTATGATTCCCAGCAGAAATAGTTCCAGTGTGAAATTTATTTCCTCTTCGGTTATCTCTATCAACCATTTTTGGATATTCTGCCACATATTTTGGCTTTTTGGCATGACTACAACATATTTAGTATGTGCCTGGTTCTTGGTCACATTTCTAGAAGTTTGGTGATTAATTTCTAAACATTTTGGCGATTCTTGCGGGTAGAAGGTGCCATCTTTAAAACAACTTTTATAGGTTTTCCTAATACAGTATTGACTATGTTATTTTCCTGTTCCTTTTCCATAGTTCTTGCCATCTGTGCAAATATATATTATAACCAATAGCAGTAGACTTATATACCGCTTCATAGGCCTTTCAGGCCTCTCTAAGCGGTTTACAAAGAGTCAGCATATTGCCCCCAACAATCTGGGTCCTCATTTTACCCACCTCGGAAGGATGGAAGGCTGAGTCAACCCTGAGCCGGTGAGATTTGAACCGCTGACCTGCTGATCTAGCAGTAGCCTGCAGTGCTGCATTTAACCACTGCGCCACCTTGGCTCTAAACCAAAGTTTATCGCCCATGTTTTGGGCGATATACTCCAACCAAAAAGCTAAAGTAATAGTGAACAGAGAAGTGGCCAAAAAGTTTAAAATTCAGAAAGGTGCAAGGCAAGGGTGTCCTTTATCTTCTTTGTTATTCATATTATCTTTAGAAGTGCTAACAAGGGGCTGAAGAAGGCGGGGCTTAGCAGTGAGAAGATGGACTTTCAGGCACTTCCTGAATGACCATCTATACCGGAGTCTTTTTTGGAGGATTCTTTTGAATCTAAGCTGTCCCGAAGAGACAGTGACGTGGAAGGAACTCCATGGTCCCAGAGGTGCCCGCAAAATCTCTGGGAACCTAAGGAAAGCCTTCCTAATCCAGTGGCTTCCGGATCGGCTAAACAATGCCGACTGTAACTGCGAAGACCCAGAGAGAGAGCAGAATATGAGCAGGTCGTGGGAGAGCCCCAGGACCAGATGGTCTACCCGTGGAATTCTACAGAACATTTGAAGAAATATTGACCCTCCCACTCCTACAAGTCATGAATGAAGTGATGACTGAGAACCAAATACCGAAGTCATGGTCAGAAGCGTATATCACATTACTACCCAAGGAAGAGACTGATTTAACACAAATCAAGAATTATAGACCAATCTCTTTATTAAACTCAGACTACAAGCTATTTGCATCTATACTAGCTGAGAGACTTAAAAAATACTTAAATGGCTTCATCCATTCAGATCAAAATGGCTTTTTACCTAAAAGACAAATCAAAGACAATATGAGAATAATTTTGAATACCTTGGAATACTATGAGGCCCATCCAGAAAAACAATTGGCACTGATGTTCCTTGATGCGCAGAAGGCCTTTGATAATGTGAATTGGCAGTTTATGTTTTTGCAACTGGAGCAGATGAACTTTGGCAAGAAATTCACTCAAAGTATACGAACGATATACCAGAAACAAGCAGCAAAGATAATGGTAAATGGAGAACTAACAGAACCGATTGAAATAAAGAGAGGTACAAGACAAGGCTGCCCACTATCTCCGCTACTTTTTGTCTTAACACTAGAGGTCTTAAACAGAAAGATTAGAGAAGAAGAAGAAATAAGAGGAATGAAAATTAAGAGAGAAGAGTATAAACTGCAAGCGTTCGCAGACGACTTAGTTTTCATTCTTGAAGACCCATTAGAAACTGCACCCAAATTGTTAGAAAGAATAGAGGAATATGGAGAAGTAGCAGGCTTGAAAATAAACAAAGATAAAACAAAGATCATGACAAAGAATATCCCAGCTACACAAAAGGTTCAGTTGTCAGAAATGTTGCAGATTCAAAACACAAGTAAAATTAAATATTTGGGGATACATTTATCGCCTAGATGTAGCACTCTTAAAGAGGATAATTATACCAGATTAAAACGACAAATAGCAATCGATTTGGAGAAATGGGGAAACTTGCATTTATCAATGATGGGAAGAATTTCTACAATTAAAATGAACATTCTACCTAGAATTTTATATCTGTTTCAGACAATCCCAATTAGACTGGGTAAGGATTTTTTTCTAGACTTAAATAAAATAGTTTTGAAATTTATTTGGCAAGGGAAAAAAGCTAGAATAAAGCTTAAATTACTACAAGATGTTAGATCAAGAGGAGGTTTTGGGTTACCTGATTGGGAGCTATACTATCAGGCAGCAAACCTGATGTGGATTAAGGAGTGGATATCATTAAAAAACTCTAGATTATTGAACGTAGAAGGTCATGATTTGCTGTTGGGATGGCATGCCTTCTTATGGTATAAGGGAACTAAACCACATGGTTACTTTAGAAGACATTATATAAGGGAGGCACTGTTGTTAAATTGGGAAAAGATTAAAAAATTACATTATTTAAAAATTCCAGTCTGGACATCAATAATTGAAGCATTCTCGTATCCGATAATACATAAAAAGGAACAAACAGTTAGATATATAGAATTATTGAATGCAGAGGGTGAGCTCAAATCTAGTCAAGAGTTGAAGCAAGAAGGGATGGAAATGAACTGGTATTCATATGTACAGATACAATCTAGATATAATGAAGATAGAAAAACTAAAGGTCTATATAATAAAATGACTGAGCTAGATAAAATTCTAACAGGTACCGATGAAAAAGTAATAAAAAAATTATATGGATATTTATTGGAGTTTAAATTGCATGAAGAACAAGTTAAAGAAACTATGATTGCTTGGGGGAAAAATTTTAAGTATGGGATTGATTTAGAGAATTGGCAGAAATTGTGGTCTCAAAATTACAAAATGACAATGTCTACTGCATATAGAGAAAACTTGTATAAGATGTTTTATAGGTGGCATCTACCCCCGACCAGAATCGCAAGAATGTTTAAGAATAAATCAGAAAAGTGTTGGAAATGTCACCAGATACCTGGCTCATACTACCACATGTGGTGGACTTGCACTGAAGCCAAAAGATACTGGACTAAAATCCACATGTGGTTGGAGAAAATGATACATAAACAAATAGACTTTAAACCAGAGGTCTTTTTATTGGGAATTTTACCAGAAACCTACAACAAAGACTTAAAATATTTGATTGTAAATGTTGTAACAGCAGCCAGAATTGTATTTGCAAAAAACTGGAAAAATGAAACAATACCAAAAGAGGAAGAAATCATTCGAAAAATAATGGACTGTGCCGAAATGAGTAAATTGACATTTGAAATTAGAGAGCAAGAGGATGAACAATTTTATAAGATATGGGACCTGTTTTATCAATGGCTAAGGGAAAAAGAACAAAATTTTGGAAATGAAAAATGATATACTTATGCTTTAATTGGAAAAAGTAAATGATGATATAATTATGCTGTGAAATAATTCAACAATGATATAAGGAAGTACTAATATAAGGTCTGGTGATACAATGTATAAGGTTAAGAATTTATTATAATGATATTTCGCTGCTGATAAGGTAATTCTAGTAGGGGAACAAATGAAAACTGGTATATATAGGCAGCGATGCCTTGTTGAACAATGAAGGAATAAGATCTCTGTTTGAAGGTATGAAATGCAAGGTTAACAATGAATAGAAGTATATTCTCTGGGGGAAAACAATGCTAATGTTAACTGAATATATATGGTAGAAGGAAAATGAGACCTTTAGTTACATTAGAGGAAATATCTGAGATGGTAAACATTATTTGAAGATGTAGATGTTAAAACAACCGTAATCAAACGACATGCTGCATGTGATGATGGTTTTTTTTCTTTTTTTTTTTTTTTTGGTTTTTTTTTTTGTTTTTTTTTTTTGTTTTGTTTTGTTTTTTTCCTTCCCCTTCCTTTTTGGACCTTTTTTGTCCTTTTTGTCCTTCCCCCCTCCCCCCATCCTTTTTTTTTTCTCTTTTCCCCTCCTCTTCTGGAACTTTTTTTTTCTTCTTTTTTTTTGTCCTTTTTGCCCCCCCCCCACCCTTTTTTTTCTTTTTTTTTTCTCCTCTCTCCCTTGTTTTACTTTGTTGTTCTTTGTTCTCTAAACCCTAGCTTATTGTGGTGCTTATTAAATATACAATAGAGAGATACGGGATGTATAAACTTAGTAGGGATGCACCTGTGATTAAACGACATATTGTATGTGAAGATGGGTTTTCCCTCCCCCCCTTTTTTTCTCTCCATCCTCTCCCTTTCCCATTGTTGTCTATGTAACCAAAAAATAAAAATAATTAAAAAAAAAAAAAGAAGTGCTAACAAGGGTAATTCAGAAAAAATCTCAAATTAAAGGTCTGGTTGAAGAATCCCAATTAAGATTTTATGGAATACCTGAACAACCAGGAGAAGACATAGATTGAGGATGGTGAAGGCCTTGGCCCAGTTATTTAATAAAGGGGAAAAAAGAAATGGGAATCGATATGGACAAGATTTACAGAATAAAATCCAGATTTGCCTTCACAAGAGAGTTACCAAGGGATGTTGTAGTTCATTTTGTAAGAATAATAAGAAGGGATCAGGTTCTGGATTGCCATATTAAATACAGATTGAGAATAGAAAATATAGATTTTATTGTTCAGAAGGAAATTCCATTTTGAATTCCTTACTTACATTATGAAACAGATAAAAAATATTCCATTAGGATGAGTTGGAAAGGGTGATACTCACCTACCATGAGCATAGATTTAGACTGAATTCCACAGCATAAGACTTTTTGATCAAACATAAATTAATTACAGCTTGTGATGGAGAAATGGGTATAGAAAAATATTAGCGGTTGAGCAAGCTTAAAAGGGTGGTTTTGAAGAAGATGGCATGGCAGAGAGAAAAATAGGGAAAGAAGAAGATGTGGCCAAGACAGTTGTACAAGAATCTACTATGTTGCTTAAAGATGGAGGTTAAGTTTTTCACATGTTTGGAATGTTTGGAATGTTTATTATACTTTATAGGCCACTCTTTTCCCTGAGGGGACTCAGGGCGGCTTACAAAACACGGGGAAGGGGGTACAAAGACAAAAAACATAAGACAATACATAATATTAAAAATAGAGCACAACATTCATTCATCATTCGGGAGGGGACGAACTAAGATTTTTATCCCCAGGCCTGACGGGATAGCCAGATCTTAAGGGCCGTGCGGAAGGCCTGGGCAGTGGTGAGGGTGCGGATCTCCATGGGGAGATTGTTCCATAGTGTCGGAGCTGCAACTGAGAAGGCTCTCCTCCGCGTAGTCGCCAGTCGGCACTGACTGGCGGATGGAATTCGGAGGAGGCCTACCCTGTGCGATCTGATGGGACGCAGGGAGGTAATTGGCAGAAGGCGGTCTCTCAAATAGCCAGATCCACTACCATGGAGCGCTTTGTGAGTGGTAAGTAGGACCTTGAAGTGCACCCGGAGATCAACAGGTAGCCAGTGCAGCTCACGGAGGATCAGTGTTATGTGGGCGAACCGTGGTGCGCCCACGATCACTCGTGCGGCCGCATTCTGGACTAGCTGAAGTCGCCGGATGCTCTTCAAGGGCAGCCCCATGTAGAGCACGTTGCAGTATTCCAGCCTAGAGATCACAAGGGCTCGAGTGACTGTTGTGAGGGCCTCCCGGTTCAGGTAGGGCCGCAACTGGCGCATCAGGCGAACCTGAGCAAATGCCCCCCTGGTCACAGCTGACAAATGATGGTCAAAACTCAGCTGTGGGTCCAGGAGGACTCCCAAGTTGCGGACCCTGTCTGAGGGGTATAAATTTTGTCCCCCCAGCCTGATTGATGGAACATTAGCCAAATTATTGGGAGGAAAACACAACAGCCACTCGGTCTTTTCGGGGTTGAGCACCAGTTTGTTAGCTCTCATCCAGTCTTTGACAGCCTCAAGGCCCTGGTTCATCACTTCCACCGCTTCATTGAGTTGGCACGGGGCAGACAGATACAACTGTGTATCGTCCGCATATTGATGGTATTTTATCCCGTGCCTCCGAATGATCTCGCCCAGCGGTTTCATGTATATGTTAAATAGTAGGGGGGATAAGACCAAGCCCTGCGGCACCCCACAAGTAAGGGGCCTCGGGGACGATCTCTGCCCCCCCACCAACACCGACTGCGACCTGTCCGAGAGGTAGGAGGAGAACCACTGCAAAACAGTGCCGCCCACCCCCACCTCCCACAGTCGTCGCAGAAGGATACCATGGTCGATGGTATCGAAAGCCGCTGAGAGGTCAAGGAGAACCAGGATGGACGCATGGCCTCCATCTCTGGCTCTCCAGAGATCATCGGTCAATGCGACCAAAGCAGTTTCTGTGCTGTAACCGGGCCTGAAGCCAGACTGGAAGGGGTCAAGATAGTTAGCTTCCTCCAAGGTACGCTGAAGCTGGAAGGCCACATGGCATATTAGTGGAGGAAATACCCCATGTAAGTGTAAAAAGTTTTTTCATTATCTGAGGAAATTTAATGTTGATATAGTCTGTATCCAAGAAAGGCATATCAAGAAACAAGATTAGCAATATTTGGCAAATAAACACCTAGGAGATGAATTTATATCAGCTGGTGTAAAAAAGAGCAATGGAGTTGTCTTATATATAAAATCCCAATTTAAACCCAAGCTACCTATAAGCAGATGAATATGGAAAATTTGTAGTAATGGAAATTGAACTCAGTGGAATAAAATCAATAGTGGTGGGTGTGTATAGGCAAAATGATGATAGAAGAAGTTTAAAAAATATTTAGTGGACCAGTTACTGCCCTTTTCATGTAGAAACTGGCTTATGATGGGGGATTGGAATGGAGTGACTACACTAGCTTTGGGTAGAACATACATCAAGAGGATTAAACACTCACATGGTAAATTATCAAAGACTTCCTTTGAGATGATGAACAATCTAATATTGATAGATTCGTGGAGAAAATAACAATGAAGACACCAGAGAATGTACCTTTTTTCCTGAAAGACATTCATCTTTTTCAAGGATTGACATGATATGGATATCTAAAAATCTCTTAAATAAAATTCTGAAAGTGGACAGTCTGCCTAAATCTTTTTTCTGATCATAACCCTGTACTTCTGGTTCTAAGAGGAAAGAGTACCGGAAATAGAAACAAAATTGAACTAGGCACAACAAAGACACTTCAAGTTTGAAAATAAACCAGGGAGATGGTTGGCATATATATTAAGAAAGGAAAAGCAAAAGACAATGATTGTAAACATTTATGTAGGCAGTAATGTAATAATAGACATTGAACATTAAAAAGTCCTTTCATAATTTCTATTCACATTTATACAAAAGACAGGAGATTGATACGTCAAAAATAGATGAATATCTTTGAAGGCAACTGCTGTCTAAACCCAGAGGCCTCAATGACCTGATAACTGTTTTTGAAATATCATAAGCCAATTTAAAAAAATGAAGCCAGGCAAAGCCCCAAGCCAAATTTCCCATCACCTATAACTACAGCTTTATTACCCTTTCATAGCCCCACCTCTGCCTGATTTTCATAGTAGGAAGCCTTTGAGGTTCCAAGCTGAATCTGGCAGAGGTGACATTAGCCTTCTCAGGTCACAGTTATGGTGGTCAGGTACTCTCAACACTTTAAGAACTTGCCACAGATTGTTGTGATCCAAATAATCAAAGGCGTTAGCATGGTCAATGAAGGAGAAGTAGATGGTTTTCTGGAATTACGTTGCTTTCTCTTATTCCAGCAAATGCAGGAAATTTGATCTCCCGTTCCTCTGCTTTTTCAAGAAATCATTTGTACTTCTTAGTTCTGGGTTCATTTAATGCTGAAGCCTAACTTGTACCATTTTGAATATAACCTGGCTAGCGTGTGAAATGAGTGCAATTTTATGGCACTTTTATAAATCCTAGTATTCATTATATATTTATCAGATGTGATCTGGCTTAAATAGCTTTTGCAATTAAACCACAGAGCTTAATTTTATTTTTTGCTAGTTATTTATTGTGCAATTCTATGTTATTTTTATTTTAGAAATCTCATATGCAATCTCTATCACTATTTTAGAAACTTTGTGATGTTATTTATATGATACTGGACTACAAAAAAGTTTTTATCTTGTCTTTGTTTAAAGAAAAATTCTTTAATTAACATATGCATGCTTTGAATAAATGAATTATTTCTCCCTCCTTCGATTTGTTCCTCTCTGATTGCCTCTGCGTTTCAGGTTCATTCTTTTCTGAGAAATGTCAGATTCAACAACAGTGTTGGTGAACAGATCTCCTTTGATAAAAATGGAGAGTTCATTGGTGGATTTGATATTATCAACTGGATCACATTCCCAAACCAATCCTTTGCTAGGGTCAAAGTTGGAGTGGTAGATCCCACAGCTCCAGCAGACAAGTTCTTCAATATTTCTGTAAATTCCATCACATGGCCAGTAGGCTTTAATCAGGTTAGTTTTTTCAATCTAGATTTCTCTGCCTTTATTTCAATATCTTTATTGATTGAAGTCTCACAGTATCATCTCTGACTAACCTAGGTACAAATTTTCTGGAAAAGGAATGATACCTGTAAGACTTTTTTTAAAAAAAAACTTATTGGTATTGTATATTAGGAAATATACTTTCCTGGCTCCCTGTTAGTTATGGGCAATGGTTTTCAGAGTTTTGAAGTAAAAGCTGCAGGCCAGCACTTTAGATCCCAAATATTTGCTGACATCAAAATGAAGAAGTTGAGAAAACCAATTTTAACTAACTAGCACATAAATTGTCTTTGAAGGGAGATGGTGATTAATGAATGCTACATATATTTATTTAATTATAATTTCAGGGCAATTATATCAAAAATTATGTCATGCTGCTACTTCATTTTTAATCTGTTGATTCCCCAGTAACTCTCCAAGCACTTTCTTTCCTCTCCGTATCTTAAAATATTCTTCTTCATTCATTGATAGGAGTTACCTTTATCTTTGTGTAATGATCCTTGTGAGACAGGACACAGCAAGGCCAAGAAAGAAGGAAAGCTGTTTTGTTGCTATGATTGCCATCGGTGTCCAGAGGGGAAAATATCAAAGGAGAAGGGTAGGAAAATTCCAAAAATAATAGGACTAAGCCATGATGGCACAGCACTATAATTCCTAGTAATTCACCTGCATTCTTATTTCAGACATAGATGACTGTTCTCCATGTCCACAAGGTCAATATCCAAATCTTGGGAAAAATATGTGCATTCCAAAGCGGATCATCTTTGTATCCTATGAAGAACATTTGGGGATCAGTCTGACTGGTCTTTCTCTTTTCTTTTCTTTAATGACAACTTTGGTAATCACAATCTTCATGAAACACAAAGATACTTCCATTGTCAAAGCCAACAACTTATACACTCCTAGTTTGTCTTCTCCTATCTTTCCTATGTGTCTTTCAATTTGTTGGGAGGCCCAATACGATTGTGTTTCTCTTTCAACAACCAGCTTTTGGCCTCATCTTTTCTGTGGCGGTTTCATGTGTATTGGCCAAAACCTTTCTTGTGGTTCTAGCATTCATGGCTACCAAACCTGGTTCCAGACTGAGGAAATGGGTGGGGGGAAAGATGGTCAGTTTCATTCTATTATCCTGTTCCCTTGTTCAAATATGTATTTGTGCTGCATGGCTGATAACATCCCCACCATATCCAGATATTGATGCAGAGACAATGTCTGAAGAAGTCATTGATGCAGAGACAATGTCTGAAGAAGTCATCCTTGAGTGCATTGTCATGTTCTACTGCGTTTTGGGCTTTATGGGTTTTCTTGCTCTCCTTAGTTTCTCTGCTGCTTTTCTAGCTAGGAATTTACCTGACAGTTTCAATGAAGCCAAATTCATCACCTTCAGCATTTCATTTCATTTATTTCATTTATAGTTTATTTATATGCCGCCCTTTTCCCTGGGGGGACTCAGGGCGGCTTACAACTTAAAAGGGGGGGGGAGACAAACTTTTAACATATAAGACGAATACAAAATTAAGAACACAACATTCATACTATTCGGGCGGGTTGTAGTCTTAACCCCAGGACTAACCGGATAGCCAAGTTCTGAGGGCTGTGTGGAAGGTCTGGAGGGTGGTGAGGGTACGGATTTCCACGGGGAGATCATTCCACAGGGTCAGAGCTGCCACCGAGAAGGCTCTCCTCCACGTAGTTGCCAGTCAACATTGACCTGCAGATGGGACTCGGAGGAGGCCTAACCGGTGCGATCTAATAGGACGTGTGGAGGTAATTGGCAGTAGGCGGTCTCTCAATATCCAGATCCACTACCATGGAGGGCTTTATGGGTGGCAAGTAGCCCCTTGAAGCATACCCGGAGATCGACAGGTAGCCAGTGCAGCTCGCGGAGGATAGGTGTTATGTGGGTGAAGCGAGGTGCACCCACAATCGCTTGCGCGGCCGCATTCTGGACTAGCTAAAGTCGCCGAATACTCTTCAAGGGCAGCCCCATGTAGAGCACATTGCAGTATTCTAGCCTAGAGGTCACAAGGGCACGAGTGACTGTTGTGAGGGCCTCCCGGTTCAGGTAGGGGCGCAACTGGTGAACCAGGCGAACCTGGGCAAATGCCCCCCTGGTCACAGCTGACAAGTGATGTTTGAAAGTCAGCTGTGGGTCCAGGAGGACTCCCAAGTTGCGGACCATGTCTGAGGGGCATAGTGTTTGACCCCCCAGCCTGAGAGATGGAATACTAGCCAAATTGGTGGGAGGGAAACACAACAGCCACTCGGTCCTATCTGGGTTGAGCATGAGTTTGTTAGCCCTCATCCAGTCACTAACAGCTTCAAGTCCCTGGTTCATCACTTCCACCGCTTCATTGAGTTGGCACGGGGCGGACAGATAAAGCTGGGTATCGTCCGCATTCTGGTGGTATTTTATCCCGTGCCGCCGAATGATCTCGCCCAGTGGTTTCATGTAGATGTTGAAAAGTAGGGGGGACAGGACCGAACCCTGCGGCACCCCATATGTTAGGGGCATAGGGGTCAATCTCTGCCCTCCAACTAACACTGACTGCGACCTGTCCATGAGGTAAGAGGAGAACCACTGCAAAACAGTGCCTCCCACCACCACCTCCCGCAGTCGTCGCAGAAGGATACCATGGTCAATGGTATCGAAAGCCGCTGAGAGGTCAAAGAGAACCAGGATGGAGGCGTAGCCTTCGTCCCTGGCTCTCCAGAGGTCATCGGTCAATGCGACCAAAGCGGTTTCTGTGCTGTAGCCAGGCCTGAAGCCGGACTGGAATGGGTCAAGGTAACTGGCTTCCTCCAAGGACCGCTGGAGCTGAAAGGCCACCACCTTCTCAACAACCTTCCCCACAAAGGGGAGGTTGGAGACTGGATGATAATTGTTAAGAACGGCTGGATCCAAAGATGGTTTCTTCAGGAGGGGTCTCACTACCGATGCTTTAAGTGCGGGGGGAAAGACCCCCTCCTGAAGGGAGGCAGTAACAACCGCCTGGATCCAGCCCCGTGTCACCTCCCTGCTGTTAGCAACCAGCCAGGAGGCACACGGGTCCAGTACACATGTGGAGGCACTCACAGCTCTCATGGCCTTGTCCAGGTCCCCAGGGGCAACATCCTGAAACTCAACCCAGGGATGGTCTACCAGATTATCCCCTTGTGCCTCGGCTGGATCTGCAGAATCGGAGTCCAACTCTGACCGAAACCAAGCAACTTTGTCCGCTAAGAACTGGACATAGTCCTCAGCTCTACCCTGCAGGGGATCCTCCGTAACCCTCCTATTTAGGAGGGAATGGGTTATCCTAAACAGGGCGGCGGGGCGCGACTCAGCGGAGGCGATCAAGGTGGCAATGTAAGCTCTTTTTGCCGTCCTAATTGCCCTGATGTATTCCTTGATGCACGATGTTGGAAGTGCTCGGCTCGATTCGGATTTGTTGGACCTCCATAGGTGCTCTAGGCGTCTCTTCCGGCGCTTCCTCTCCCGGAGTTCCTCGGTGAACCAAGGAGGCCTCCTGGATCCACTGCCTCGGATGTTGGTCTTCTGCAGTGTTTGGTTGTGTTTTATTCCAACCTATCTAAGCACAAGGGGAAAATATATATTGGCTGTAGAGATCTTCTCCATGATCTCCTCCAGTGCTGGCTTATTGGTTTGCATCTTTTTTCCCAAGTGTTTTATTATTGTGATGAGACCTGAACGGAATGATAAACATCAGCTCATGAAGAGAAAGTTTTAAGAAATCTTTATCTTTGATTGATATGTTTTATATCTGCATGTTGGAGAACAAATAACAGGGGTCCATAAAAATTGAATTGAATTGAATTGAATAAATTTATTTATAGGCCGCCCTTTTCCCTGAGGGACTCAGGGCGGCTTACAACGTATAGGGGAGGGAGTACACACAATGACATATAAAACAGTACATAATTAAAAATAAAAGCAACATTCATCATTCGGGAGGGGACAGATTATAATCTTTAACCCCAGGCCTGACGGGATAGCCAGATCTTGAGGGCTGTGCGGAAGGTCTGGAGGGTGGTGAGGGTATGAATATCCATGGGGAGATCGTTCCAAAGGGTCAGAGCTAATACTGAAAAGGCTCTCCTCCGCGTAGTCGCCAGTCGACACTGACTGGCGGATGGAACTCGGAGGAGGCCTAATCTGTGTGATCTAATAGGTGGCAAGGAGGTAATTGTCAGGAGGCGGTCTCTCAAGTACCCAGATCCACTACCATGGAGGGCTTTATGGGTGGTAAGTAGCACCTTGAAACGCACCCGGAGATCAACAGGTAGCCAGCGCAGCTCGCGGAGGATAGGTGTTATGTGGGCGAACCGAGGTTCACCCACAATCACTCGCGCGGCCACATTCTGTACTAGCTGAAGTCGCCGGATGCTCTTCAAGGGCAGCCCCATGTAGAGCACGTTGCAGTATTCCAGTCTAAAGGTCACAAGGGCACGAGTGACTATTGTGAGAGCCTCCCGGTTCAGGTAGGGTCGCAACTGGCACACCAGGTGAACCTGGGCAAATTCCCCCCCCTGGTCACAGCCGACAGATGATGGTCAAAGGTCAGCTGTGGGTCCAGGAGGACTCCCAAGTTGCGAACCCTGTCTGAGGGGTATAATATTTGGCCCCCCAGCCTGAGTGATGGAACACTAGCCAAATTATTGGGAGGGAAACACAACAGCCACTCGGTCTTTTCCGGGTTGAGTACAAGCTTGTTAGCCCTCATCCAGTCCCTAACGGCTTCAAGACCCCAGTTCATCACGTCCACCGCTTCATTGAGTTGGCACTGGGCGGACAGATACAACTGGGTATCGTCCGCGTATTGGTGGTATCTTATCCCGTGCCTCCGAATGATCTCGCCCAGCGGTTTCATGTATATGATAAATAGTAGGGGGGACAAGACCGACCCCTGCGGCACCCCATATGTTAGGGGCCTAGGGGTCGATCTCTGCCCCCCAACCAACACCGACTGGGACCTGTCTGAGAGGTAGGAGGAGAACCACTGCAAAACAGTGCCTCCCCCCACCTCCCGCAGTCGTCGCAGAAGGATACCATGGTCGATGGTATCGAAAGCCGCCGAGAGGTCAAGGAGAACCAAGATGGAGGCATGGCCTATATCCCTGGCTCTCCAGAGATCATCGGTCAATGCGACCAAAGTGGTTTCTGTGCTGTAACCAGGCCTGAAGCCGGACTGGAATGGGTCAAGGTAACTGGCTTCCTCCAAGGACCGCTGAAGCTGGGAGGCCACCACCTTCTCAACAACCTTCCCAACAAAGGGGATGTTGGAGACTGGACGATAATTGTTAAGAACGGCTGGATCCAAAGATGGTTTCTTCAGGAGGGGTCTCACCACCGCCGCTTTAAGTGCGGAGGGGAGGATCCCCTCCCGAAGGGAGGCGGTAACAACCGCCTGGATCCAGCCCCGTGTCACCTCTCCGCTGTTGGCAACCAGCCAGGAGGGACACGGGTCCAGTACACAAGTGGAGGCACTCACAGCTCTCATGGCTTTGTCCACGTCCCCGGGGGCAACATCCTGAAACTCAACCCAGCGATGGTCTGCCAAATTGTCCTCCTGTGCCTCGGCTGGATCTGCAAAGGTGGAGTCCAAATCTGACCAAAACCAAGCAACTTTGTCCGCTAAGAACTGGACATAGTCTTCAGCCCTACCCTGCAAGGGGTCCCCCGTATCCCTCCTATTTAGGAGGGAACGGGTTATCCTAAAAAGGGCGGCTGGGCGAGACTCAGCGGATGCGACCAAGGTGGCAATATACGATCTTTTTGCTGTCCTAAGTGCCCTGCTGTACTCCTTGGTGCAGGTTGTTAAATGTGCTCGGCTCGACTCAGATTTATCGGACCTCCATAGGTGCTCTAGGTGTCTCCTCCGGCGCTTCCTCTCCCGGAGCTCCTCGGTAAACCAAGGAGGTCTCCGGGATCCGCCACCTCGGAGCGGCCGTAGTGGCGCAATCCGGTCAAGGGACTCCGATGCTGCCGAATGCCAGGCAGCAACCAGAGTCTCCACCGGACTGTGGGCGAGAGTGTCAGGAATAACCCCAAGCTCCATCTGGAACCTCAAGGGGTCCATCAGTTGCCTGGGGCGGAACCACCTGGTCGGTTCCTCCTCCCTACAGTGGGGGTTTGGTCTCCGGAAGTCAAGCCTCAGTAGGCAGTGGTCTGACCACGACAGGGGTATGATCTCATTACCCCTCAGACCAAGATCACAAGTCCACTGCTCCGAGAAGAATACCTGGTCAAGCATGTGACCCGCTGAGTGGGTTGGGCCCCGAATTACCTGGGTCAAGCCCATGGCTGTCATGGAAGCCATGAACTCCTGCGCCCCATCAGAGTGTTAACCGAGCGAAGGCAAATTGAAATCCCCCAGGACCATAAGCATGGGGAACTCAATTGCTAGCTCGGCTACCGACTCGAGGAGCAAGGGGAGGGCTGCTGCAACGCTGTTGGGAGGCAGGTACGTTAACAGCAAACCCAATTGACCCATGAGGTCCAACTTCACCAGCAGGGACTCACACCCAACAAGCTCCGGAGCAGGGATCCTACGAGGTGCTAAAGACTCCCGGATAACAATAGCCACACCCCCACCCCTTCCCTGGGCTCTCGGCTGATGAAGCACCTGAAATCCTTCTGGGCACATCTCTACGAGGGGGACTCCTCCCTCCGGGCCCAGCCAGGTCTCAGTAATACATGCCAGGTCTGCCCTCTCATCTAAAATTAAGTCCCGGACGAGGGGAGCCTTAAATTGCAGCCATATTAATGGATTGACATATTTATTGACATTATTGATTTATTGACATATTTTAGTATGTTATTGTGAGCGCTGACTAAATGTATCGATTCAATGTGAATTGTCATTTTCTCTTTCCTGATCATCTTAATTCATGTACAGCAGAATGTGTAAGAAGAAGTGTAGTCATATACATGTAAGAATTTGTTTAAACATGGAAGGTCTATGATTTTTTTCTGAAAAAATTGGACAGAGGGAGTTCACTTGTAGTCGTCACTCTGAATGCTTGGGGTAAATTCAAAATCTGGCCTTTTACTCAATAGAAAAAAACAGAGAAATCTATGGCACAAAAAATAATTCTAGTAAATTCAAATAAATTCCATCAGAAATCCAATACATTCTAATATCCAACTTGCGTATTCGTTATTCCTGCACTTGATCTGTAATAATAGATAATTAATTCTTTACTTTCAAACACTGGGTCAACATTGTGATCAACATTGTAGATGCTGGCCCTGGAGAAATAAAAATGGAGACACCAGAGAATATACCTTTTTTTCTGAAAGACATTAATCTTTTTCAAGGATTGACATGATATGGATATCTAAAAATCTCTCAAATAAAATTATGAAAGTGGACATTCTGCCTAAATCTTTTTCTGATCATTATCGTGTGCTTCTGGTTTTAAGAGGAAAGAGTTTGATTTTAGATGGAGATCAAGTGAAGCTATTCTACAAAAGGATTATAAAAGACCAAAAAAGGCCTTTGAGAATAATTTAGGTAAAAGGAGAAGCTTAATGACAGTATGGGATGCCAATAAAGACGTTATGAAGGGTAATTTTATACGGCAGGTTTAGGTTTAGGTTTTGTTTTATTTATATGCCGTCCTATTCCCAGCGGGACTCAGGGTGGCGCACAAACCCAAGGAGGGAAAGGGAAACACAAGAACTACAAATATAATGCATTTAAAAGTAACCAACAGCCACACGAATCGAGAGTGGGAGGGAACTCATCAACCCCAGGCCTGCTGACACAGCCAGGTTTTAACTGCTTTCCGGAAGGCCTGGAGAGAGGTGAGGGTCCGAATCTCTGTGGGTTGTTCATTCCAAAGTGCTGGAACTGCCACAGAGAAGGCCCTCCCACAGGTAGTAGCCAGATGACATTGGCTGGTAGACGGAACACGGAGGAGGCCTGCCCTTTGTGATCTAATGGGTCTTTGGGAGGTAATTGGCAGCAGGCAATACCAGGTCCAATACCATGAAGGGCTTTATAAGTGACGACTAGCACCTTGAAGCGCATCCGGAGACCAATCAGTAACCAGTGCAGCTTGCGGAGGATAGGTGTAACGTGGGTGTACCGAGGTGCACCTACGATCGCTTGCGCGGCTGCATTCTGGATGAGCTGAAGTCTCCGAATGCTCTTCAAGGGCTGCCCCATGTAGAGCGCATTGCAGCACAATCATTTAGGAAACAAAAAATCTCAGGAAATGACACAAAGTATATTTGATCCAATGAGACCGAAATAAATTCAATTGCAAAAGACACCCATGGATCTTATAGTTTTGCACTATATCAAATTCTTACAAAAACTATTGTCTATGTTAACAGTACAGGAAATAGAAACAAAATTGAACTAGGCACAACAAAGAAACTTCAAGTTTGCAAATAAACTAGGGAGATGGTTGGCATCTCCCTAGAAAGGAAAAGCAAAAGACAATGTTTGGAAAAAAATTTGAAGGCTGTAATTTAATAAGAAACAATGAATTTATTAAAAAGTTCTTTCAAAATTTCTATTCAAATTTATATAAAACACAGGAGATAGATATGTCAAAAATAGATGAATATCTTTGAAGGCAACAGCTGCCTAAACTGAGAGGCATCAATGACTCGATAACTGTTGTTGAGATATCAGCAGCCTTTAAAAAAATGAAGCCAGGCAGAGCCCCAGGCCCAGATGGTCTTACAAGCCAGTTATCAGGTCTGGAAGCCATCTTTTGCATTAGGCTTTCAGTCCTGGGAAATTTATTGCTGTGGGAAAATGGGAGTGTGGATTGAATGGAGTGGGGTAGATATAGTCAAAATAACATTTCTTTCTCTGTAAGTCAAGGACATCTTGTCCTGCACATGGAGTGCAATGACTGGAAGCCAACTCCATTCCCACGGTGCTTGATTGGACCATGTTATGGACATGTGGGTGCTAGGCATGGACTTGGACTTTGCTTTGGGTTGGGAAAACCTGGAAACTTTCATATTTGGGTTTACCCAGATGTGCCAATATGACATCTCTAAGAAAATGGAACTTTGAGAAAGTTTCTCAAAGTCCTCTGCACATCCTCATATGTTTTGAAGTTGTTCACATATGTGACTGTTTTACTATCATTATTAAATTAGTGAGTTTTCTCTTCCAAATCCTATGGGACTTCAATAAAATAGGAGCAACTGACACTGAATAATAGTATTTATTGTCCCCATCCTATTCCAACCCATAGCTGGGAGCCCCAAAGCTCTGTGAGTTGATTTGATAGTATGTTGCGCTCTCTAATTTTGTCTGAAAAACATCTCCAGAAGGTCTCAGTCTGATCTACTTCAAAGATCTTGTTGCAGACAGAGGCATTTGTACACAGAAAGAAGGCATTCATGGAAGATGTTGGTATTGGTAGAGTTGCTGTTAATAGTATTGCCTGAAGTGATGTGCAAGAATCCTAGCCTTCAATGTGACTTTCAGGAGCCTCTTCCTATTCGGCACACCTATCATCAGCTTGGCGACATTAATATTGCTGGCATTATTTCTGTCTTCTTTGCATCTTCCAATCCCATTGATTTCATTCAAGATCCTTCTCAGGAATTTCAGGATGGACTTGTGTAAGTATATCACTGATTTATTGTCAAGCTCTGAACCCTCCTGGTAAATCACATGATGCTTGAAATATTTTCCTCTAATGGCAAAAACTCCAAAAAGGAACATCTAAAATAGGATGTCTAGATTTATTTTATGTAAAGTTATATTTCACTTCAGTTTCCAGGCAAAGTTGAAATAGACTAGAGATCAAATTTGCATTTATAACAAATCAGATCTAAATATCTATTATGTATTATGTATGGTTATATTTATGAAGTTGTCACGGCATTTAAGAAAGGGGAAGGACATATTTCCCATGATAGGTTTTCTCATTGATATTTCCAAAATGCAGCCATTTCCTTCTGCTTATAAGCAGCTGTGGTTTGGTACTGGGCAATTCTCACAAACTAGAACATAGAAATAAGAATTATTAAACACATTCCACAAAATACGTTGTACTGAAGGATTGCAAGGCACATAATGTGAAACATTCTTAATGTATTTTTTAAATTATTTTGCAGGGTATTTTTTCAGAATTACCAGCATATCCTGGCCTTAGCATTTACTATAAAACAGATAAATGAAAATCTCCAGATCCTAACTAACATCACGCTGGGCTTCCACATTTTTAACAGCAATTTTAGTCCCACCTGGACTTACTTTGCTTCAATGGTTCTACCCTTCACTCAGGGAAAATTCATCCCTAACTACAAGTGTGGGATCACAAATACTTTGGCTGCAGTCATTGGGGCACCTGACATCTCCCTTCACATGGCAACTGTGCTGTGTATCTACAAAGTTCCTCAGGTAAGATTTGATGTAGATGTACACTATCATTCTGCCATAAATCCCTAAACATCTGCATTCTTCTCTATGTAAAAAGAAGAGACCTTTAGGATAAGTAGATATTATTTTTGCATGCATGATAAAGTTGGCATAATATCATGAGTAATCGTAAGTCCGAATAGATGGTGAAGGCATTTGAGCTAGCAAATTCCAGATACTGAACTAAGGCTCAAATTTGAAATATTCACAATGAATTCCACAAAAAAATGTATTTACTGATACTTCAAGATTGACATCTTGGTTGATATTTCCTAATTAACACAAATAATTACATAATGTGTCAGTATATAAAAATAACGAAACACCCAAATCAATGTGCACATTTTCAGTGGCTCACATATATTTTTGCAATTGCTATGTTTATCTTTCTGTAGTTGATATATGGCTCTGCTCCAGCCATGAATAAAGAGACTCAAACAGTTTTCTTCCAACAAATGTTTCCAAATGAATCCCACCAACGCAAGGGCCTCCTGCAGTTATTGCTGTATTTTAGATGGATCTGGATTGGAATTCTTCTGGTAAAGGATGAAAAAGGAGAGAAATTCCTCCAGGAGATGCTCCCCACATTTGCAGAGCGTGGCATCTGCATTGAATTCATAGCAGAGTTACCAAATGTAGCTTTTTATAGTGATTTTACTGATATGTTAGATGAAGGATTACATATATTCCATGTTCTCATGAACAGCACAGCCAATGTGATAATCTTGTATGGTGAAACTCAGTCCTTAGCAGTTCTGAGAACTTTCCTCCAGTTTTCAGAAGTGGAGGATTTGCCAAAGAAGAAAAAGATCTGGTTTATAACTGCTCAGACAGATTACACATCAGTTGCCGTTCATAAATCTTGGGATATCCATTTTCTACATGGTGCTTTATCCTTTGCAGTTCACACAAAGGAGATCCCAGAATTCAATGAATTTCTTCAGAACCTGAATCCAAACAACAGCCAGTATGATCATTTTCGAAAAGTTTTTTGGGAACAGGCATTTGATTGCTTCTTTTCAAACTTGGAAACTGAGACCTCTGAGAAAAAGTGTACTGGACAGGAGAGGCTTGAGACTCTTCCTACATCTGTGTTCGAAACACTAATGAGCAGCCAGAGTTACAATATTTACAATGCAGTCTACGCTGTGGCACATGCTTTGCAATCTCTCTCTCAATACAAATCCAGAGGAACAACAATGATGAAAGAAAGAAGGAAATATTTTCACAATCAAGTGTGGTGGCAGGTAAGTTTGTGATGGAGAAAGCACCATATCTGTAATTACAAGATATATCCATAAAATTAAGTGAACAATAATTTTTGTGGGATTGATACGAGGTTTAAATCTGAGATATAGTAATAGATTAACCAAATAAAACTTTGTATGTGTTCTGACCTAGGCTTCCTGATACAATAAAAAGCAGACACTTAGAACCAAATACATCCCCTCCTTACTACATTCCATAACTCTGCCGTAAGTTCTGTCTATTAATAAATAGAATCTTTTGCAAAAGGATTCTCAATCATGAATGAAAGAAAGAGAATAGAGAATGTTGAATAGATCCAAATATATGGCTTAAATACATTTGGTATAACAGATCACTATCCTTAACTGTCATGGTCTTCTAAAGTGATATACCATATTTTTCAGAGTATAAGATGCACCAAGATTTTGAACAGGCAAATTAAAAAAAATTTTTTTCACTCTGGTGACCTCCACAATATGGCCCGTTTTTCATGAAACTGGGCCTGGTTTTTGAAAAAAAAAAGGGGGGGGATTCATAGCCTTTAGGAGGCTTATAGAATGTGGCTGGGGGAGGGGACTGAGCAAAAAATGGATTCGGGTGACCAAAACCCCTGTATTCAGTCTATAAGACGCACCCAGATTTTCACCATCTTTTTTGAGGGAAAAAGGTGTGTCTTATACTCCGAAATATGCTTAAAAACTGTAAGCTTTTTGCCTATACTGCAACAAATTCCCAAACCAGAAATCCCCTTTAGAATTCTCTTACCTCATTTCCCCATAACAAGATATCTAATCTCATCATGGCAATTTTCTTCCTGACAACGTCCAAAGTAATGTCAAGCTGACCTGAGTCTTATGTTCTAATCAACCTTATACACTTGTTTTCCCAAAACAAACCCTTTACATAATTTCTTATCTTAATGTTTTACAGATGAGCTGCTAAGGTTATTAAAAGTGTAAATATGGAGTCACTCAGGTTCTTTTCTTTTACAAGAATAATCCTATTTCTCTCAGAATCATAAATTTAAAAATGGATATTTAAGCCATAAGAACTAGCCCCTGCTTAGCGCAGGATTTCAAATTCTAGCATCTCAGCAGATGTTAATTATGCCTCTCTTTGAACGTATCAAGTGAAAGAAAGGGCACTGCCCTCGATCCCCAATTATCACTGCTGAACCTCTTCTACTGCAACTTTGTTTCATGGATAGAATATAATTTCTAAAAATAATTTTCCAAATTAATTTTAGATTTTTTATTCTAAAAGTAAGTTTGTCTTCATTTATACTGTACATTTTACAGATCGTCCTTACTTAACTATGGTAATTAGCGTTGCCAATTTCCTTTGGTAAGACATAAAGTATGCTGTCCTTTGAACATGAAGCTTAGCAAATGCAATTCCAGCAGTTCCCAGTTACCATTGTTAAGCAAGGACTGTCCAGGTTTTTAAGCACCGCATGGATTACAACTTCCAATTTACTTCCAGTTTCTGCCTTGACTTTGCTTGAGGAAAGCCAGCAAGAAAGGTTTCAAATCACAATCATGTTTTGCAACTTTGGGATGTAGCAAAAGTTAGAAAACCAATGGCCAAGTCCCAGTATTGTGATCATGCTATCATAGGGGTATTGCGACAACTGGAATTTCAGGAAAGTCATAAGTACCATACATTCTGCACCATTGGAATTCAAATGTTTGATGAACAAGTGACCATTTAATGAGGATTACTTATACTTAAATATTCCTGTGTTGTCTCATATGTACAAACCTCCAAGACATTTTCAGCCAAAAAGATAGACCAGACTGTGAAATCAACACCAAGTAGGTCAGGACTAATTTTATTGCAAGAGCTACAGTAACTGAATCTTGTAATGTGCTGAGTCCTGTACTGAGTCCTCCATTATATTCTCTTTGCTTGATACAGTATGGCTTCTCTGAAATGTTTTCTCAATTCATGTTTGTTGGTCAAGGTTCAATCTCTTCTTATTTGACTTTTGCCTCGATAGCAACTCTCCCTCTTGTCATTCAAGACCATTCATGCGATCTTTAGAAATGTAAATATTTCCACATTCATAACACATTAGCTGGAGGAGCTATATTCAGATATATAATATCTATATAAGACATATTGTAAGCGGAAAGATGTCTGTGTGTGCGCGCGCGTACATGTGTGCATGTGTTTGTTTATGTACCCTGTTTCCCCCCAAAAAAGTCCTCCCGGATAATAAGCCCAAATGGAGTTTTTAGCGGTAATCCTTCTTCAGAAAATATTGCAACACAGCAGCAGAAACCATGAGGTGAACATGTTCGTTACTTCCTGAAATTCAAAAATAATAAGACCTTCCTGAAAATAAGGCCAAATGCTTATGTTGGGGGTCAAAAGAAAATAAGAGGCTGTCTTATTTGATGGGAAACACAATATCTATGTATTATCTATCTATCTATCTATCTATCTATCTATCTATCTATCTATCTATCTATCTATCTATCTATCTATCTATCTATCAACCAGCTCTATTTCCATCTCCATCTCCAATTCCGTCTGTCTTTCTGTCTGTCTGTCTGTCTGTCTGTCTATTATATATGAATATACATCTTTTTAGTTATATTTTGTTTTATTTTGTGAGTACATTGCCCCTAGTCTGGTGGATTTTAACAGTAATAATTGAAATCAAATTTTAGTATGGCTACAACAAGAATAAGAGTCTTTATAAGTAAGAAGAGTATTCAATTTTATAGCCCCATATATTCTACTGTTTGGTTTAATCATTAAGTTGGATCTGAGACTTTGTGACTGCATCGACCCTTGCATTCCACGCCCCCTGTCCTCCACTGTCTTCCAGACTTTGCCCAAATTAATATTAATTATGTTGATGACACTATCTAACTCTCTCATTCCCTGCTGTCCTCTTCTCCTTTTGCCTTCAATCTTTTCCATATCAGGGTTTTTTCCAATGAGTCCTCTCTTCTCCTTAGGTGGCCAAACGACTTCAACTTTAGTTCAGTATCTGTCCTCTAAAGGACATTCAGGATTGATTTCCTTTAGGATTGACTGTTTTACTCTCCTTGCAGTCCAAGGGGCTTTAAATAGTTTTTCCAGCACCACAACTCAAAAGCATCAACATTTCAGATTTATGGTCTAACTCTCACAGCCATACATTACTATTGGGAAAACAATAGCTTTCATTATACGGACTTTTTTCAACAATGTTATGTCTCTGCTTTTTAATATGCTGTGTAGGTTTGTCAGAGCTTTACTCCCAAGGAGCAAGTGCTCTGAATTTCATGGCTGCAGCCACTATCTGAAGTGATTTTGGAGCCTGACAAAATAACTCTGTCATTTCTTTCATTTCTTCTCCTTCTATTTACCAGAAAGTGATAGCACGGGATCAGAGGTGACATTCAATTTTTTCCTACCAGTTCTGTGGGTGTGGCTTGGTGAGGGGATCCTATGACTGAGTGCTCTTGGCCAACATGATGTCACTCATGGCCATGCCCACTGTCACATGTCCCCACCACTTCCAAGTCACACCCAAATAACATGGTAGGAAAAAATACATGGATGAACATGAGAAGGCTGTGGCAGAGAGAATCCAAAAGTTTCTCCCTCCAATTACAGCAGATCTGCTTAGGCCGCTGTGAATGGAGGGAGAAACATTTGGATTCTCCCTGTGGCATTTAACATTGAATTCTATAACAGAGAGAATCCAAGTGTTTCTCCCTCTGTTCACAGCAAAACTGCTGCTCCCTTTATGCCTCCTCCCTCACTGGGTCTACCTTAAAGGGCCAGTCTGCAGAAACTTTCCTGTGAATGGAGGAAGAAATGTTCAGATTGGGTGAGTGGATGAAGCAGCTAGAAGAGATGAGCAGCGACAGGGGGAGCAGGCAGGTGTGGGCCGGGCCACCAGATATTTTTGCCACCAGTTCAGAGAACTGATGCTAATTGTCACTGCCAGTTTGGCCAAACCAGGAGGATGTCACCCCTAGACTGGATGCAAAGATCTTAGTTTTCTAATGTTGAATTTCAAGCCAACTTTTCACTCTCATATTTTACTTTCATCAAAAAGTTCTTGATGAAGGTAAAACTGCAAAGAAGACCAACAAAGATGATCAAAGGCCTTGGGACAAAAACATATGAAGAACAGTTGCCAGGTTTCGCTAGTCTAGACAAAAGAAGGACTAGATGAGACAGGATAGCTATATTCTAGTGTTTGAGAGGTTCCGACAAAGATCAATTCATTTTCCAAAGCACCATAGGGCAGGGCAAGAAACAATGCATGGAAATTGATCAAAGTTTTTTATCTCCTTTATAAGGTTTTTATAGACTTCTCTCTGCACTTTGTTGCTTGAACGATGTCTCAGGTAATCTTGTTGCCCTCCAGCTGTTACTAAAATTAGCTTTTCTTTGGTTGTCAATCTTGCTTCTGAAAATAAATTCTTTTCTTAAGTCCATCATCATTACTATTTTTTTTCTGTATCTTGGAATCTGGGATAGAACTCCAATTCATCAAATTCCCTTTAACATATTCCACTTTTTCCACTTTCACCCACATTTGCTCCATTAATAAATTCATCTATTGTATTGTCCATAACTTCATTCCCCCTTTAATTTTTGGGGCTCCAACCCCTTCATCTTTTGCTGTGAGGAAGACTAGTCTTTTCAACTTCTTCTCAATTCTCCCATATGCTGCCAATAGATTTTGAATTCCAGCCCAAATATTTTGGAATTTTAAGGTTTCCTCATCTGAATATTGATCCATGTTTCCAAAAAAAGAAGAAAGAAATAAAAAAACTAATAGCACTGCCCCTCTAGCCTTCCAGGGCTCTTTCACTTTTAATTTTAGGGTAACTTGAACACAAGTTCTTTTATGTTCTTCAAAGGAGAAGGGTTCTGTTTCCCCCAGCTTTCTTTCTCATGACAAAATAGTTCTCAAAGGGACCTGTGAAAACAATTTATGTCCTTGGCTCTTTATTGGTTTCTGTAAATAAATTGTAAACCCTTCAGCTACAAAGTCAGTGAAATCAAAGAAGGAAAGAGAAGAGATACGTTGTTTCAAAAACTCCAGCTTCTGACCTCTGAGTGCAGTGTTGATACTTTTCACTTTCTAATATTTATCTCTGGCTAATACGAAACAAACTTCTTTCGATTTCTTTTAATGAAATTTAATAACAAGTAATAGGAAGAATTTTTAAAATAAAAAGGAAGGTTTTAATCCAGAAGTCAAAAACTAAAGCAACAAAAAACAGAAGAAAAAAAATCAATCCGTTCACTTTAAGAGGAGAAATGAGAAACATTGTGAGCACTTCAATCCACAAAGTATAGTTACAAAAAAAAAAAAAAGCTTTCCAAAGCAATCAAATATAAATTAATTTTGTCGCTAACTTCTTTTGCTTAAGGATCTAATTTGGCTTAAAGAAAAATTTCTTTGGGCAGTCTTTCACAAAGAAGAAAAACTACCTCACCAGATGGACTCACTTTCTCTTTTCACTTCCTTCCTTCCGGAGCCGTCCTGACTTCATCAGCCTGGGGGCTTCCTGTTTACCGCCAGCTTGAAGTGCTTCCCTTGAGTAAAATCAGGGACTTTGCAATGTCCCTGAGACCAGCAAGGCTTCCTCTTCCTGATCACCATCTCTGCAGGACGATTTAGGTCTCAATGGACTGTCCAGTGGCAAAAGTGTCAATGGATGTCTCAGAGCTCCTCCTTCCACATGACTATAGTTGTTTTAATGTCCCTTTATAACAAATATTCCAAAACTTAAAACAAAATCACCTAATGGCATTCCATTATCTATTTTCTTTCCAATATTTTTATTTTTTAAATAAAAACAAATAAAATCATTCTCCATTGCAAAGTTGTAGAAAGTGTGTCAATTGGTTACACAGAGTTTCCATGCATCCCTTTCACTATCATCATCTCTAATTCATATCAAATTACCTACTTTGCATCATATATATTTATATATGGTTGTTATCATCATACCTCCTCCTTCATATGACTATAGCTGTTTTAACTCCTCTTTATAACAAACATTCCAAAATTTAAAACAAAACCACATAGTGGCATTCCCTTATCTATTTTTAATATCATCCAATCACATTATTCCTTTATAACAAATTCAAAATAAAAATATAATTATATTTAATAACAATGTTTTAAACCTCTTTTCTTAATCATTGTTTATAATTTTTATCCAATTTCCCTTTTATCCTGTCAATACAAATTATTACATTATTATCATTATCAGTCATTTATTTAGTAATATTGACTAAGTTTAACTAACTTTTTCCCCTTTTTTCACCATTTAAAATTTTAACCAAATTTCCTCTTATCAAATCAATACGCACACACACACACACACACACACACACATTATTATCCTTATCAATTATTTATTTAACTTTATCCATTAACACTACATTTTTAACATAATGCTCTAATTTTAACAAAAAAATTAAACCGCTTTTCTTAATCATTGTTTACAATTTATATCCAATTTTCCCTTTTATCATGTCAATATAAATTATTACATTATCAGTATTATTAGTTATTTATTTAATGATAGTTTGACTAAGTTTAACTTGCTTTTTCCCTTTTTTCACCATTTAGTTTTTTTACTAAATTTCCTCTTATCAAACACACACACACACACAGACAGACACACACAAACACACAAACACACATACACACACACACGTGTGTGTGTGTGTGTGTGTGTTTGTGTGTATCTGTCTCTGTCTGTGTGTGTGTGTGTGTTTGATAAGAGGAAATTTATATATATTCTGAGGTTTTCGCGGATGTTAGTATGTAGGTCTTTGGTTGTTCGGGTTTTCTCCCGCGTAAAATTGGGAGTGTCTTGGCAACGTTTCAACGAAGTCTCATTCGTCATCTTCAGGCTTTGTGCTTCCAAAAGCAATGTAAACAGCTGAGATCTCACATTGCTTCCAATTTTATGCGGGTGAAAACCCGAATAACCAAAAACCTACAAACACACAAACACACACACACACAAACACACACACACACACACTGTTATCCTTATCTAACTTTATCCATTAACACTACATTTTTAACAGAATGCCCTAATTTTAGCAAAATTTTAAACCTAATATTATTATCATTATCAGTCATTTATTATAACTATGTCTAACTTACTCTACCCTTTTTTCACCATTTAAATTTATACCAAATTTCCTCTTATCAAACCAATACATATGTATACCTTGTTATCATTATCAATGATTTACATAACTTTATCATTATCACTACATTTTTAACATAATGCTCTAATTTTAACTAAATTTGACTAGTATTTTATTATTAGTTTTCATATCTCAACCTGTGTCTTTCTAATAATAGTGTAGTCTTGTTTCTTTTGCTATTTGTGCCATTGATCTTCTGGTTATTTCCTTAATCAAATTTGTTTGGATATCTCTTCACAAGTTTTTGCTTATTACATATCTTGTAAAATCTCGAAACCCTCCATCAGATTTCTTAATCAATTTATCTTTGGTTATCACTAGTGTTTTGATCAAAATATCTCTCCTTAGGTCCCTCCATTCTTCTGTTTTTCCTTCTTCTATACGATGAAATCTGTAGTAAAGCACCTTTCCATCTATCTTCCCTTTCCTTGTTCCACTCTTTCCATCTCCATCCACACTCAGTTCACTATCAATATCCACGGTTATCTTTCCTCTTTGTTCATTTTTCCACTGGGTTTTTAGAAATGCAGCCTCAACTTTTTCCATTTGCTATATATATTTTTTTGCTGAGTATCTTCCATTTTTCCATCAGGTTTTGCCACATTAAAATTTATATTTCCAAAACTTTCCAATCTCTTTTCAATTCTCTTTATTGTTTCTAATCATTTTTGAATTTCCGACATAAACTGTTGTAGTGTTATGGTTTCTTTTTGAAGTAGTGTCCTCCTTGCAATTAATAAACACTGCCACTCTTGTTTTCACTTCTTTCCAGCTAGCAACAAGCAACCAGAGAGCACCTGTGTAAACAATCCATGCCCTTCTTTATAACACTCTGAAGCCTTTAAAGTGCAAGATCAAAATGATCAAAGGGAACAAAGAAAAAGCAATGTTTCCAAGTCTCAATCTCCAAACTCCAAGTGGCAGTGTAACTTCTTTTCCCTCAAAGGTTGCTACCCTCTTTATATAACTTTTAAATTTTCTTTATGTTTCAGGCTTAGAAGAAATAAAGTTCTTAAATAAAACCAAATAAAAAGAAGACATCCATCCCAACCAATATTGTAGAAGTAAAGGGAAAAAAGTTAATCCATAGATAAAAAAGGAAATAGAAGAAAATCCGAAACTTTCACTTTAAAAAGTAAAAAAATATTCACAAAACTTCCATCAATATAAAAAAAGATAACACACTGTCCAAGAATGCTTAATTCTGCAACTTTTTTCCTTTTCTTTACCAATTTAATTTAACTTCAATCTTTTTTGGGCTCTCTTTTATAAAAATAAAATTTCCTCACAAGATGGACACACTTTCTCTTTCGGCTTTCCTCTCGTTGCAGAGCTGTCCCAACTTCAGTAACTTGGGGCTGTGCTTATGTTGCCAGCAAGAAGAGATTCTCTTGAACCAATCAGGGACTTTGTGGTGTCCCTGAGATCAGCAAGACGTACTCTTCCCTGTCACCATCCCTTCATCAAGCAGCAAAAGTGTCATCGTGACATCAGCTCTCCTCTCCTTAATTTTATTTATTTTTGGTGTTTTTTTGCAACTCTACGTTAGTTTTATTTCAGTAATCCAAAAAGTTATCTCTACCTCTTTGTTAGAATGATTGTTATGTTATTTGTTCGAAACTGGCCTAGAGCTTAAATAAAAAAGTGTTTATATTATCTATGTTTAAACCAGTGGTGGGTTCCTACTGGTTCAGCTGAACTGGTCCAAACTGGTAGGAACCCAACACTGGTTTGGCAGCTTACCATGCCCCCAAACCGGTTCTCCCGGCAGCCCCATAGGAGTTGCCATCTTAGAATAGAATAGAATAACAGAGTTGAGAGGGACCTTGGAGGTCTTCTGTTTCAACCATCTACCTAGACAGGAAACCCTATAACATTACAGACAAAGTGTTATCCAACAACGTCTTAAAAATCTCCAACTGTCATGAAATTTGTTTTCAGTTCTAAGTTGCTTCTCTCCTTGGTTAGTTTCCACCAATTGCTTTTTGTTCTACCCTTAGCTGCTTTGCAGAATAGTTTGACTCCCACTTCTTGGTGGCAGGTCCTGAGATATTGGAACACTGTTATCATGTCTCCGCTAGTCTTTCTTTTCATTATACTAGACATACCCAGTTCCTGCAACGATTCTTCATATGTTTTAGCCTCCTTTCCCCTAATCATCTTTGTTGCTCTTCTCTGCACTCTTTCTAGAGTCTCCACATCTTTTTTACCTTGTGGTGACCAAAACTGATTGCAGTACTTCAGGTGTGGCCTTACCAAGGCATTATAAGGTGGTATTAACACTTCACGTGTTCTTGATGCTATCCCTCTCTTTTTGAAGCCTAGAACTGTGTTGACCTTTTTGAGATCTGCTGCACACAATTGGCTTATATTTAATGTTTTTGCTTCTGTGCATGCACAGAATGATTTTTATTGCTCTGCAGATGTGCGAGCAGATGCACCAAGCACATGTGTAGCGCATCCATGAGGGATTCGGCAGTAGAGATTGCCAGAACACACCCCTGGTTTAAACAAACATTCATATGTATATTTTGAATATATGCATTATTTCTCCTTTCCCCTGTCATGTTCTCTCTTTGTTCCTATCTGAATATCAATGTATTTCAGGTTCATTCTTTTCTGAGAAGTGTCAGATTCAACAACAGTGTTGGTGAAAAGATCTCATTTGATAAAAATGGAGAGTTCATTGGTGGATTTGATATTATCAACTGGATCACATTCCCAAACCAGTCCTTTGCAAGGGTAAAAGTTGGAGTGATAGATCCCACAGTTCCAGAAGAGAAGTTCTTCAATATTTCTGTAGATTCGATCACATGGCCAGTAGGCTTTAATCAGGTTAGCTATTTGAATCTAGATTGGTCTGCATTCATTTAAATATATTTATTGATGAAAGTCTCAGAGCATCATCTCTGACTAACCCAGGTAGAAATGTCCTGGGTTAGGGAAAAAAATCAATACAGTTTTATTACTTTTGTAGCAATTGCTATTGAATATTCTATCCTTTCCTGGCTCATTGTTAATTATGGACAATGTTTTTCAGGTTTCGAAGTAAGAGCTGCAAGCCAGCATTCTAGATTGCAGATTTCAAGTTAAGAAAAACAAATTTAATTAGCCAGCACAGAATATTTCTTTGGACAGTGATGATGTGGGTTATCAAAGACCATAAATGTCAATAACTGTAGAAATTTAATTATTATTTCTGACCAATTTTATCTACAATTATGTCATCACAATATTTTTCATCTCTTGATTCGATAGTAACACTAACTCTCCATGCACTTCCTTTCCTCTCTATATCTAAAAATATTCTTTTTCATTCATCGATAGGAATTACCTTCATCTTTGTGTAATGATCCTTGTGAGACGGGATACAGCAAGGCCAAGAAAGAAGGGAAGTTGTTTTGTTGCTATGATTGCCATCGGTGTGCAGAGGGGAAAATATCAAAGGAGAAGGGTAGGAAATGTCTAAATATAATAGGACTAAGACATGATGGCACAGCACTATAATTCCTATTAATTCATCTGTATTCTTATTTCAGACATAGATGACTGTTCTCCATGTCCAGAAGGTCATTATCCAAATCCTGGCAAAAATATGTGCATTCCAAAGCGGATCACCTTTTTGTCCTATGGAGAACCTTTAGGGATCAGTCTGACTGTTCTTTCTCTTTACTTTTCTTTAATGACAACTTTGGTAATCACAATCTTCATGAAACACAAAGACACTCCCATCGTCAAAGCCAACAACCGGAATCTCACTTATACACTCCTAGTTTGTCTTCTCCTCTCTTTCCTTTGTGTCTTTCTATTTGTTGGGAGGCCCAATACGATTGTGTGTCTCTTTCGACAACCAGCTTTTGGCCTCATCTTTTCTGTGGCAGTTTCTTGTGTATTGGCCAAAACCTTTGTTGTAGTTCTAGCTTTTATGGCCACCAAACCTGGTTCCAAATTGAGGAAATGGGTGGGTGGAAGAATGGTCAGCTATATTATTCTTTCCTGCTCCTTTGTTCAAATATGTGTTTGTGCTGTGTGGCTGATAAGATTCCCACCATATCCAGATTTTGATACGCAGTCAATGTCTGAAGAAGTCATCTTGGAGTGCAATGAAGACTCTGTCATGTTCTACTGTGTTTTGGGCTTTATGGGTTTCCTTGCTCTGGTTAGCTTCTCTGCTGCTTTTCTAGCTAGGAATTTACCTGACAGTTTCAACGAAGCCAAATTCATCACCTTTAGCATGTTGGTCTTCTGCAGTGTTTGGCTGTGCTTTATTCCAACTTACCTAAGCAGTAGGGGAAAATATACATTGGCTGTGGAGATCTTCTCCATGATCTCCTCCAGTGCAGGATTATTGGTCTGTATATTTCTGCCCAAGTGTTTTATTATCGTGATGAGACCTGAACTGAATGATAAACACCAGCTCATGAAGAGAAAGTTTTAACAAATCTCTCTTTGCTGAGAGAGAGATGGACACACACACACACACACACACACACAGACAGAGGTAGGTAGGTAGGTAGATAGGTAGGTAGGTAGGTAGGTAGGTAGGTAGGTAGGTAGGTAGGTAGATAGATAGATAGATAGATAGATAGATAGATAGATAGATAGATAGATAGATAGATAGATAGATAGATAGATAGATAGATGGATGTTGGGGAACTTATCCACTTGAAGCTAGAAAGCACCATGCAATTAGATTGGTGTTCTTTGATCCACTGTTCCCCAAGTTTTGGACAGTTTGAAACTCTTTTTCCTTCTGGAAGTTAGTTAAAATGGGGTCCATAAATGTATAAATAAGGACAAATGGACATATTGACATATCAGTATGTGATAGACAATACTGACTTAATATATAGATTAAATGTGAATTGAGTATTTATCCTTACTGGTCATCTTAATTTATATCCAGACTAGAATGTGTAATAAGAAATGAGGATTAAACAACAGCGAGCCTTTCATTTAAACAAGACTTATGAATTATTACTGAAGCAATTGGATACTTGGAATCCCCTGGTGCACATCATGTGCAGTGGTCACCTACAAAACATGGGGTACATTTAAAAGAGATTCCACCAAGCCACATTTCTTCTCCTCAATAGCAAAGATCAATGAATCTCTGGCACAAAAACAATTCTAGAAAATCCATATAAATTCCGTCATAAATCTAATACATATTAGTATCCAATTTACATAACAGTCTCCTTATGTTCTGATCTAGCTTCCCAAGAGCATGAAGCATACTCTTTGCTCTGACAAAAACTCCTTTTATTAATTTACTGTAAATTATGCTCATTCACATCCAAAAAAAAAGTCTTTCAAGGGAGGATTTCAGTCACAGACCTTATTTGGCATGGAAAGCTGACAGGCTGATATCTGCAAAACCTGACAAGGCATCTTGGAGAGTTGTGATTAAGCAAACTAATTGTCTCCTGCAAACTCCACTCCCTTTCACTCCTCTTTTATTTCCTCTGGGAGGGGCCTTTCATTGTCCACCTGTGGCCTTCCCCCCCAAGTCGACCCCTGTTATTTAGCTGTTCTCTTCATCTACAACTCTGCTCATGTTCATACTGGGAACAGGCTCCAGCTCTTCATCTGCTTCACCGATGTCTGACTCTGAAGGCAGCTGATAACTGGCATATGGCTCTGGCTCACTCTCTGCCTTTGACACAGAGCCCTCATCAGAGCCTTCCCCAGACTCCAGGACTGGCCCGTGTTCCTCCCCAACCGCCTCTCTTGTCCAAATCTGCTGCCAGCTCCACTGTCAGGCCACAACACCTTCAAGGAAATTCAATCAACTAAGATGATTGTGTAGGACAGCATGTTCCAGGGTCATAAGTCTCTTTGGATAGGCAGAATTTTTCAACAGTTGAATGAGATGGTGATTCAACCTATGTTGTAAATTTATTGCCATGATCACCAATGTCAGATGCCAACATTCCCAAAAATTGCACTGGTGGATGAAACGTAACCCAAGAAAATGGTGCAAAATGATATAGTTGAATACAGATGTGCACCCCAGCCTAAAAAAATATCAAAGGGAAAATCCCAAGCAGCAACCAGAACAGACTATCATACCAAAACATGTAGAAAAACTGGTGGCCACCATCAAGACTTCTTCCCAAAGACATGCTGACTAAACCCAGATTAGCGTGTGTGTGTGTGTGTGTGTGTGTGTGTGTGTGTGTGTGTGTGTGTGTGTGTGTGTGTATATATATATATATATATATATATATATATATATATATATATATATATATATATATATATATATATATATATATATATATATATATATATATATATATATATATATATATATATATATATATATATATATATATATATATATATATATATATATATATATAAAGTTTCTCAAAAAAGTTGAGGTTTGATGTTATTTCTTATTCTACCTAACCAAAGTGAGTTAGAAGTCAATGCCTTTTCTTCCTTCTCCCCTTCTCTACACCTTTCTCTTTCCTTTCCCTTCCCGTACTTTTCCTATTTCCTTTTGTATTTTATATTATAAACTAATAAAAAAAAATAAAGTTTTCCAAACAACATAAACCCACCGGGCAAAATTAAATCTGAATACAAGAGGGTTTACAAGGTACATGTATATCCAAAGCAAGACAGGGATCACAACGACCAGGAGAGACACAGCTAGGAAATGAACACATTGTTCCAAGCATTGTCTCCATCTGTTTGCTGTGCTAAATAGCCAGCTTCCGTTACAGCCAATTAAGTGGGGTGAAACTGCCTCATCACAAGTAATTAGACTAATTTTCCCTAGGTGTTCTTGGATCAGTGCAGAAGGCAGTTCCTCTTCCTCATCACTGACCAGCTACAGATGCATGCTTTCCCGACCAAAGCCTTAGGAATGTCCTGCTGCAGCTGTGCTTCATCCAAATCCCCCTCTGACAGCTGTTCGGAGTCATTGACCAACTCACCTCCTGATGTGCCCGGAACATGTTCATCCTCCTCTGAAATTATATCTGGCGAGGTATCTGAAGAAGCATCCAGGGGAGTCATCTAAAGAGGTAATTATGAACAGTTCCAAATATCAGTCAATTTTGGCATAAAATCAAATGAAGATGAAGAGGATTTTCATCTTTCAACATTATTATTATTGTTATTGTTATTGTTGTTATTGTTATTGTTATTGTTGTTGTTGTTGTTGTTGTTATTGTTATTATTATTATTATTATTACACAATTGTATCACAGCGGCCAGTTGTTTCGCCGGATTTGGCATTGGTTACTAGTCGGGCCCCACCCAGGGGCCTAGGACGTCGTAACGTATTTTCGTAATATGCGTGCAGATCCAAGCAGTGCGGCTTTTTGCATTTGACTGATGGTGATTTTGTCAATTTTTAACTGTTTTAAATGTAATTCCAGTGCTTTTGGAATAGCACCCAGTGTGCCAATTACCACTGGAATTACCACTGCTGGTTTGTGCCATAGTCGTTGAATTTCGATTTTTAAGTCCTGGTATCTTGCGATTTTTTCATGTTCCTTCTCGGCGACCCTGCTATCACCTGGTATTGCGATGTCTATGATTGTGACCTTATTTTTCTCAACCAGTGTGATGTCTGGTGTATTATGCGCCAGTATTTTGTCGGTTTGTATACGGAAATCCCACAAGATCTTGACCATCTGATTTTCGGTGACTTTTTCAGGCTGATGTTCCCACCAGTTTTTTGCTGTTTTGATATTATAATTTTTGCACAAATTCCAATGGATCATTTGTGCTACTGAATTGTGCCGAAATTTATAATCAGTCTGAGCGATTTTTTTACAGCAGCTGAGTATGTGATCAACAGTTTCATCAGCTTCTTTGCAAAGTCTGCATTTGGCATCATCAGAGGATTTTTCTATTTTGGCCTTAATGGCATTTGTGCGGATAGCTTGTTCTTGCGCAGCCAGGATTGTTGTTGTTGTTGTTGTTGTTGTTGTTGTTGTTGTTATTATTATTATTATTATTATTATTATTATTATTATTATTATTATTATTTATTTGTCCTGTATGCCGCCCACTCCCAGAGGACTCCGGGTGGCAAACAAAAGACAAGGGAAAGGGGGGAACAAGACAAAGGCAACATATTAAAAACAAAACCAACATTCACAATTTCTATGGCGGTAGCTGCTTCTCAGCTCTTCCCAGCCTGCTGGAACAGCCAGGATTTGGTGGCTTTGCGGAAGGCCGGGAAGGTAGTAAGGATCTGGATCTCAACAGGGAGCTCGTTCCAGAGGGACGACATTGGCTGGCAGATGGAATCCGGAGGAGACCCAACCTGTGCAATCTGATTGGTCTGAGAGAGGTAATCAGCAGGAGGCGGTCTCTCAGGTACCCAGGTCCGATGCCATATAGGGCTTTATAGGTAGTGACCAGCACCTTGAAGTGGATTCGGAGACTAATAGGTAGCCAGTGCAGCTCGCGGAGGATAGGTGTAACGTGGGTGTACCTTGGTGCACCCACAATCGCTCGCGCGGCTGCATTCTGGACTAACATGAAAAGGACCCAAAGTATATTTGCAGTTAAGAAACGGGAAGGCCATATTTCCCATGATAAGTTTTCTCAATGATACTTTTGGTTCCAAAGTGCAGCCATTTCCTTCTGCATATAAGCTATTGTTAAAAGCTGGGCTTTGGTAGTGGCCATTCCCACATACTATAACACAGAAATAAGAATTATTAAATACATTCCACAAAATATGCTATACCAAAGGTTTGCAAGGCACATAATGTGAAACAGACCTTTTTAAACAGATTACTGAAAATCCCCATATTCTAACCAACATCATGTTGGGCTTCCACATTTTTAACAGCAATTTTAGTCCAAGCTGGACTTACTTTGCCTCAATGGTTCTACCTCTCACTCAGGGAAAATTCATCCCTAACTACAAGTGTGAGATAACAAATACTTTGGCTGCAGTCATTGGGGCACCTGACATCTCCCATCACATGGCAACTGTATTGTGCATCTACAAAATTCCCCAGGTAAGATTTGATGTAGATATACACTACCATTCTGCCATAAATCCCTAAACATCAATATGCTTCCCTCTGTAAAAAGGAGAGACCTTTTGTATAAGTAAATATTGTTTTTGCCTGATAAAATTGGCATAATAGCATGAGTAATCATAAGTTGAACAGATAGTGAAGCTATTTGACATAGCAAATTCCAGATATTGAACTAAGGGTCAAATTTGAAATATTCACAATAGAGTCCACAAAAATGTATTTACTGATACTTCAAGAGTGACATCTTGTTTCCTGTTTGAGATTGCTTGCTGAGGGGAGCTGGTCGTTACAGCTCCAGAATCCTGGACACATTTATCTGTCAGATGAGCCATCCATCAGCCATCTGATAGCTTGTTTACCTTATTCTTCAGGCCAAGGAGATAAGGTTAGCGTTGTCCCGGGCAACGTGCCAACCAATTCTCGCAGATTGTCTCTGGAGGGGTGGGGAGGCCAGCCAATGGAAGAATTGTCTCCATGACAGGAATTCATGTTGCATTAGCAGCACAAAGCAACACTCAAATCCTCGAACAAAACTTGATTTATTGAGTCCAACACAAATGGACCCTGTACATGTGGACTTTTAATTGTTTGTATTAAGCCTTAGCTTCATTTTTTTGTTTTTACAAGAACTTCTTCTGATATCTTACTTGCTAAAGAGATATTCAAAATGGCGCCGAGCAGCTTCGTAACACTGTTCGAGCTTTGAATTTCTATGGAGCCTAACAATCTCAAAGGGAAGGAGTGATTTAATATTAAATTAATCAGTAACAGCTGCACAATTGACCAGCACAGATTTATTAATTGGTTGAAGAAGGTTAAAACTCGGAATGGCTTCTAAGCAAAACCCTATTCAAAATCTCCCCCCTCGGCTTCAAAAGTTCGCCAGCCCCTGGCACAAAACCACAGTCTTTACTTCCTTCCCCCACAGGGGAGCCACTGACTAAACAATTTTTTTAGAAGGAATTGGCTAAAGCATTTAAAAATCATGTAGCTATGATGGAAACAAAACTTAAGAAGGAGATATTTGTTGTGCATAAAGAACTATCTGATAGACTTGACACTTGGGTTCAGAAGATCAGGGATGATATGTTGGGGTTGTTAATTTGTTAACAGAATATGTTTTGGAAATTGAAGACAGATTAGAAGATCTTAATAATGCTAATACTAATTTGGTATCAAAAGTCGACGTAGTGCAACAAAAAGTTGGAAATGCTGAAAAAGAAATTATTATGTTACAGTATAGACAAATGGAGTTTGCACTAAGAATAAGAGGTATGCGTGAAAACAATCAGGAGAACTTGAAACAGATTCTTTTAGAAGCTTTCGATTGTCTGTTGGAAGGCCAGGGGGAAATTTTGATTGGCAAATTGATAAGATTTATCGTGCTAACTCCTGGCTGGCGAAACAGAAGCAGCTCCCACGGGACATTGTATTAGACTTTACTACAAGAGGCATGAGGAATATGATATTGCAAGCGTCCTATAGAACCAAGCTTCAAATTGGGGGTCAGGAAGTGACTGTTCTGAAAGAGATGCCACTTCAAATGCTAAGATCCAGGAAAGACTATGCTTTTTTAGTTGAAGAACTTAAAAATCGTCAGTTACAGTTCAGATGGGAGGCACCAGTTGGGCTATCATTCATCTTTGAAGGGCAAAGATACCGTCTTAAATCAGTATGGGAAGCTCGAGATTTTTACCATAATAACTTGAATGCCGGACGTCCTGCCCCACCCGGGTCTAGAGAAAGAGATCAAGAAGGACAAGATAGACAGCAAACTACACAACTATTAACAAGGATGGATCACCCTTCTCCCTCAGAAGTACAAGGAGCCAAGGAACAAAGACAAAACTGTGTGATTACCAGACAAATGGATCAACAATTAAAAAAACAACAATCAACTAATTACCAATGATTTGTCTTCTAGGGTGAAGAAGATAAAGATATATGCCAGAGTTTTATCAGATCATAATCCAGTTTGGATGGAGTTGGAAGGGGTGATGCAAAAAGGTCTTGGAGATTGAATGTAAATTTATTTAGACTTGAGAAATATACTAATGAATGTAAAAAATTGTTAGCAGAATACTTTGTTTTTAATATGAATAAGGGTACTTCTATGGAAATTGTAGGGGATGCAAGTTTGGAGTTTGCTCAGAAGCGGAAATACACCAATGAGAGGAAGAGTGGAAAAAGAAGGGAGATGGGAAGAAAGGGAGAGGAGAGGGTAAGGGGGGAAGATGAGGAGGATAAGGAGGAGTGGAATGTAGAGAGAAAGATGGGAAGAGAGGGATAGGAGACAGGGTAAGGGGGGAAGATGAGGAGGATGAGGATAAGGAGGAGTGGAATGTAGAGAGAGGAGAAGGAGAAGGGAAGGGGAAGTAGAGTATGAAAGGATGATGGAGGGAAGATAGGAAGTAGGAGAGAGGTAGAAGAAAGAGGTGTATGGAGAGCAGAAGAACTAATAATGGGTTTTTATTTTTGGGGGGTGTTGATGATAAGAGGAACTGATGTAATCATTATTTATTACTATATGATACTGGCTATGTATAGCATACATGTGATTGTATGTTATGAAAATGGAAATAAAAATATGTATAAAAAAAAGAGTGACATCTTGTTTGATATTTCCTAATCAACACAAATACCATCTTTTTTGGAATATAAGACTAACCGGAGTATAAGAACCACCAAGGTTTTAAAGAGGCAAATTTAATCCTTTAATCCCTTTAATCCCGTCAATACAAATTCTTATATTATCATCATGATCAGTCATTTATTTAATGATAGTTTGACTAAGTTTAACTTGCTTTTCCCCCTTTTTTCACCATTTAATTTTTTTACCAATTCCTCTTATCAAACCCATGTATGTATGTATGTATGTATGTATGTATGTATGTATGTATACATTATCCTTATTAATTATTTATCTAACTTTATCCATTAACACTACATTTTTAACATAATACTCTAATTTTAACAAATTTTTAAACCTTTTTTCTTAATCATTGTTTACAATTTATATCCAATTTTCCCTTTTATCATGTCAATACAAATCATTACATTATTATCATTATCAGTCTTTTAATTTAACTATGTTTAACTTACTTTTTCCCCTTATTTCACCATTTAAAAATTTATACCAAATTTCCTCTTATCATAATGACATATGTATGCATTGTTGTCATTATCAATTATTTACCTCACTTTATCATTATCACTACATTTTTAACATAATGCTCTAATTTTAACTAGATTTGACTATTATTTTATTATTAGTTTTCATATCTCAACCTGTTTCTTTCCAATAATTGTGTAGTCCTATTTCTTTTGCCATTTGTGGCATTGATCTTCTGGTTACTTCCTTAATCAAATTTGTTTCAACTTTTCTTGGCAACTTGTTGCTTATTACATATCTTATAAAATCTCAAACCCTTCATCAGCTTCAGTATAGCATCGGAGTATAAAACCAAGGTTTTGAAGAGGCCAATTTAAAAAAAAAGTTTTTGCACTCTGCAAACCTCCCAAAGATGAAAAATGGGCCCATTTTGTTTCAAACAAAGGGCATGGATAACCTTTAGGAGGCTTGTAGAGTGTTCATAGGTGGGTGGAGGCCCAAAAACAAGCAAAAATGGGCATGGATAACATGTCGGAGGCTTATAGACTCTGAAATGTTATCAGATGGCTGGGGGGGGGGGGAACTGATTTCATTTCTGCCTTTTTCGGGCTCCAGGAGCTGTCTGAAAGCCTCCTAAAGGCTTTCATAAGGCTCTGTGTGGCCACTTTGTTGAAGTGGATAAGGTTTCAGGAAGCAAAAAATGCAGTATTCAGTATATAACACACACCCATACTCTTCATCCTCTTTTTTGAGGGAAAAATACTCCGAAAAATACAACAGTTGCATAATGTTTCAGTATATAAAAATAAGAAAACACTCAAATGAATGTACACATTTTCAGTAGCTCACATAGACCTTTGCAATTGCATATGTTTACCTTTCTGTAGTTGATATATGGTTATGCTTCAGTTGTGGATAATGAGACTCAAGCTGTTTTCTTCCAACAAATGTTTCTCAATGAATCCCACCAATGCAAGGACCTCCTGAAGTTATTGCTGTATTTTAGATGAATCTGGATTGGAATTCTTCTAGTAAAGGATGAGAAAGGAGAGAAATTTGTCCAGGAGATGATCTCCACATTTTTGGAGCATAGCATCTGCATTGAATTTAGAGCAGAGTTACCAAACGTAGCTATTTAAAATGATTTTTCTGAACTCATAGATTAAGGATTACATATACACCATGTTCTCATGAACAGCATAGCCAAAGTTATAATCTTATATGGTGAAACTCAGTCCATATCAGTTCTGAGAAGTTTGCTTCAGTGGTCTGTGTTATAACTGCTCAGACATATTACACATCAATTGCCGTTCATAAATCTTGGGATATTCATTTTCTACATGGTGCTTTATCCTTTGCAGTTGACATAAGGGAGGTCTAGGATTTCCAGGAATTTCTTCAGAACTTGAATCCAAACAACAACCCGCATGATCATTTTCAAAAAGATGTTTGGGAACAGGCATTCAGTTGCTTCTTTTCCAACTCAAAAACTGACACCTCTGAGAAAAAATGTACTGGATAGGAGAGGCTTGAGACTCTTTCCACATCTGTGTTTGAAACATTAATGAGGAGCCAGAGTTATAATATTTACAATGCAGTCTATGCTGTGGCACATGCTTTGCAATCTTTGCATAATATACAAATCCAGAGAAACAGCAATTGTGAAAGAAGGGAGGATACAGTTTCATAATCAAGCGTGGTGGCAGATAGGTGGGGAGGATCAAAGGCAGTTTGTCCCTGATGCTGGATTGACATGATTAAGCACAGGTGGTTGTTGATTGGCCCCTCCCAAGAGAGATTATAGGTGAGGCGTTGGGAGGGGACATTTGCAGGAAACATCTGTTAGTTAAGTGTTAGATATCTTTGCACTGGATAGGTTCCAATTCAGCTTCTGTGAATACTTTATTTCATATTATAAATAATCACTGATCTGCTAATCTCTGTTTTGTTTTTTCCGATTTTAAATATTGCTTTATTTTTCAGAACTGGTTCGTTCATTTAAAATGTACTCAAATTACTTGACTTTATTTACAATCAATATATATTTTTGACAGGTAAACACCTTTCCTTCCAGTAGTTCTGCAGATGCTGGCCCTTGTTTCATAGCCAACAGTCCTGTAGCCCATTTTTCACCAGATATCCAGGAACTTCAAAACCTAGGAAAAGTCCTTGTTGACCTGGGCAATGACCGAGCCACTAAGGGGTTTCTGTAATTTATGTCTCACCATATTTTTATGGAAGAGAGACACTTTATATCTGACTCATCTGATGAGACCTGTCCAAAATGGTTGAACTTCTGTCATAGCTCTCACATTCCTCAGAGCACAATAGACCCATAACTACATCAAGGTAGTATCTCACTGGCACCCAAAGGAGCTTCCTCACTGGGAATTACTATGTTTTGTCACACAATCACCAGACATTCTGATTGGATTTGGCATTTTTATCTACATATCAGACCTGGCATAGGCAGATGTAGATATTGCATGTGTTACAGTTATCATCACCGGATGTAAACTGCTCCAAGTAAAGCTGCCTTTTGCAATTTGTCAGTGCCAATGTGGTTCAAGTGGAGCTCCAATTGTTTGGATATTTAACCCAAGATTACTATTGGTACCACCTTTGCTTTTTTTGCCACAGTCATTCTATCTGTATTTGCATCTTTGTATTTTGTTATCATCTCAGTTCATTCTCTTCTACTTTGTTGTCTCCATCTACTGCCAGGTCTAAAACATGATCTAAAACTTCAAGTGGTCTTCAACTTACAACCACAGTTGAGACCCCAACATTCATTATTAAGTGGTACAATCATTAAGTGAAGCATCATAGAACTGTGGTGCACAGCAATTAGAATGCAGTACTGGAGTCTAATTCTACCGACTGCCAGTAGTTTGATCCTGACTGACTCAAACTTGACTCAGATTCGGGTTTTCCCAGATGTGCCAACATGACTCTCTTAATAAATTGGAACTTTGCCCTGGACTCTGATTTAATTTTGGATGACATTTGGAACCCTGACACTTGGATGCATAACAAACACTCCTGTAGCCCATTTTTTCACCAGATGTACAGTAACTCCAAAACCTTAGATTGGTCTGTCTTGACATGTATGGGTTTTTCAGAACATACTACATCAAGATTTACCTTCACTGGCACTCAAAGAACTGCCTCACATTCACCATATGTTCAGAATGGATTTGATATTTTTTAATCTGCATATAAAATCCTTCCCAAAGACTCTTCTCTTGGAATCTTCCACCTTTGAAGTCAGTGGAGTTATTAGCTCTGATACAGACCCTCTACAGTTTTACGCTTAGAGTGTTTTCTAAGCCAGAAGAATCCCAAATCCCGGGATAGGGGGAGGCTTTGGAAATTGACCCTTTTGCTCAGGGGCTGCAACTAGTTTTACACTCAGTTCAGTGATCACATGCACACATGCCTAAAGCACTTGTGTGAAGCATTCAAACAGCAATTTAAAGCTCAGCTCTAAGGCAGCCCCTGTAAGCAGAATAGCGGAGGTGCAGAAATCAGCTGTGCCATGTGAATCGACTGAGCTAGAAAGAAGGAAATATAGGACAGGATAGGACGGGGGTGGTTGGGTGTGGTCAGCTGATTTTTAGAAGTACCAGTTTGCTTGAACCTGCCTGATCCGGCAGCAGCCAACCACTGCTTTAGCTTCCTTGAGTAGCCAAACTTTCAGATTGCTTCTTGAAGAAAAAGAAGTAGTCAGATGAATCCCTGGGTGGGGCAGGGCAATCAAAAAGTTCATTGTAGAAGAATAAGCCATTCTCAATGGACAATCAGAGTTTCACTGCTTCTTAGACACTAGATTTTTTTTTTGCATGTTTACTTTTCATACAAAAAGAGACTTTCTCCAGTTGCACCATGCCGTTTCCATTTTTGTGGATCTATCATCATTTATGAGGCTTTGTGATTGAAAGATAGCAAGAGGGAGGAGATGAGATATCCAAACCAAACAAAGAAGCTGAAAACAGCTTGAAACTAAAGCATTGTGGACACTAATCCTGAAAATATTTTTGCAATTTTTGGCTTAAAGCTTTCAGAGAACTTCATATAATTAGCTCAATAGATTCGTTTTTTGGAGTTTAAATAAGAACTCTCAGTACAAACGTCTGAGACTGCTTTGAGGTGGGGGTGAACACTTTCATTTTTGACATCTCCTGAATGGCCATTTGTGGCAAAGCCTAAGTTTAGAGGCTTTTTTTATATAATAGTGTTGACTCACCAACAGAGAGAGCCAAAGACTATAGTATTGCCACCTCTCTTTAAGGTTCTGTTAGTCTTAACCCCAGTGGAATATATTGTATAAGCCCATAACTCTGAAACTTTTAACTTTAAAATTAAATTTTGTCATTTTAAACCCAAAGACATGGCTATGCAAAAGAAGACATAAAAATTAGACAGATGATCAGCAGATATAGAATTCTTAAAGCCTTTTAAGACTGTGTATATGTTAAAAACACAAAACCAAATTAAAGAAGAAAGCTTGAGGAAAAGTTTCAGTGACCAGCAAGGGAACTCTGGGAAGAAATCCAATGTCTGAAAGGATATATGAAACAGGTGAAAGACAGAGTAGATTGTATGGAGCATAAATTGGAGAAGACAAACTCTTTATGTGAAGCTGAATTGCAAGAGATAATTCTGGAAGTTCAGATTAAAGAATCCCAATTAAGATTTTGTGGAATACCTGACCAACCAGGAGAACATATCAGATTAAGGATGGTGAAGGCCTTGGCCCAGTTAATTAATAAAGAGGAAAAAGAAATGAAAATTGATTTGGACAAGATTTAATATTGCTGCTTATTTTCTTTTCTTTGGAAGTTTAATTTAGCTTTGACTTTTTTGGGCAGTCTCTTTTATAACAATAAAAATTCCTCACCAGATGGACACACTTTCTCTTTCCGCTTTCCTCCCATTGCGGAACTGTCCCAACTTCAGCAGCTTTTGGCTGCACTTCTATCGCCGGCAAGAAGAGATCCTCTTGGATCAATAAGGGACTTTGCGATGTCTCTGAGATCAGCAAGACGTTCTCTTCCCTATCACCCTCTCTTCGGGACGGTTTAGGTCCAAAAGGACTGTCCAGTGGCAAAAGTATTGACTGGTATCTCGGAGCTCTGTGATTGCAAGTCGTACTGTTGCAACGTCAGCTTCTGTCTCCACTGGAAGTCTGGAAGTCTTTAAGAAGATGATGGATAGCCATTTGGCTGAAACAGTATAGGGTTTACTTCCTAGGCAGGGGGTTGGACTAGAAGACCTTCAATGTCCCTTCCAAGTCTGCTATTGTATTGTGTATACTTATAGCAGATGAATATGGTAGATTTTCAGTAGTTTTAATTGACCTCAACAGAATAAAATCAATAGTGGTAGGTGTGTATAGGGCAAATGAGAATAGAAGCATTTTTTTAAAAAAAATAATGGACCAGTTACAGCCCGTTTCATGTGGAAACTGGCTTATGATGGCAGATTGGAAAGAATGACTACACTAGCTTTGTGTAGAACACCACATCAAGGGGATTAAACCCTCACAGGGTAAATTATCAAAGACTTTCTTTGAAATGATGGACAATCTAATACTAATAGATTCATGGAGAAATAAAAACCGAGACACCAGAGAATATACCTTTTTTTCCTAAAGACAATAATCTTTTTCAAGGATTGACATGATATGGATATATAAAAATCTCTCGGAGAAAGAGCTGACATCGCAAAGTTACCCAATGTGCGATCTCAGAGCTCCAAGATCGCAAGCGATACTTTAATGCTGGGTGGTCCATCTGGACCAAAACTATCGCAAAGACAGGGAAGTGTATGTCTTGCTGATCTCAGGGACATTGCGAAGTCCTTGATTGATCCAAAAGAATCTCTTCTAGCCGGCGATAGAAGCGCAGCCCCAAGCTGCTGAAGTCAGGACAGCTCCACAACTGGAGGAAAGCGGAAAGAGAAAGTGTGTCCATCTGGTGAGGAAATTTTATTTTTACAAAAGAGACTGCCAAAAAAAGATTAAAATCAAATTAAACTTGTAAAGAAAATAAAATAAAATAAGCAGCGAATTGAAGCTATTTTTGATAGTGTGTTATTCTTTTTTTTATGGATGGAAGTTTTGCAAACACTTCCTACTTTTTAAAGTGAAAGTATTGGCTTTTCTTCTTCTACTTCTTTTTTAATCTATGGATTAAATCTTTTTTTTATTTTCACAATACTGGCTTGGATGGGATTTATTTTTCTTTTTATTTTGTTCCATTTAAGAGCCTTGTTTCTTTTAAGCTTGGAATATAAAGAAGATATAAAAGGAATATAAAGAGATCAATAACGTCAGAGGGAAAAGAAGTTATACTGCCACTTGGATGTTGGAGGCTGAGTCCTGGAAATACTGTTCTTTCTCTTTTCTTTGATCATTTTGACCTTGCACTTCAAAGGTTTTAGCTTGCAAACAGATAAGATGGGTTGTTTATGCAGGTGCCCTTTGGAAATGGAAAGAATGGAACATGGAAAGGGATGAGAGATGGAAAGGAGTTCTACCTCAGATTTCAAGGTATAGAAGGAGAAAAAAAAGAAGAATTGATGGATTGAAGGAGAGAAACTTTGACAAAAGCACTACTGATAACCAAAGATAAGCAGATTAAAGAAGCTGATGGAGGGTTTCGAGAATTTATAAGACAAGCAACAAGCAATAAAGTGCAAAGAGAAGCCCACACAAAGTTGATTAAGGAAATAACCAGAAGATTAGTCCCACATAAGGCAAAAGAAATAAGACTGTACTACTACTGGAAAGACACAGGTTGAGATATAGAAACTATTAACAAAATACTAGCTAAATCGTTAAAATTAGAGCATTATGTTAAAAAGGAAGTGATAATGGATATAGCTAGATAGATAATTGATAATGATATAATGTATAAATATGTATTGGTTTGACAAGTGGAAATTTGGTATAAATTTTAAAAGGTGACCATGAAAGGAAGTTTTGAAACTTAGTTATATATGAAAGCCTATAATATTGAAATGGATATAAATTGTAACAGTGATTAAGAAAAGAAGTTTGGAAACTTTGTTATCAAACATACTTAATTTTCATTTAGAATGTTTCACAAAGATAGAATGTTGTTGGATGACATTGAAATTAGACAATGGAATGCAATTATGTGGTTTTGCTTTGAATTTTGGAATATTTGTTATAAAGGGATGTTAAAACAAGTATAGTTATATGAAGGTGTGATGATCGTAATATATACAAATATATTGGATGTAAAATATATAATTTGATATGAATTATGGGTGATGACTGTGGAAGGGATGCACAAAAGTTCTTTGTAACCAATTGACACACTTTTTAAAATTTGTAATGGAATATGTTTTTATGGTGTTTGTTGTGCCTTGTTTGTGTCTATTCAAAAATAAAATGATAATAAAAAATAAAAATCTCTCAAATAAAATTCTGAAAGTGGACACTCTGCCTAAATCTTGTTCTGATCATAATCCTGTGCTTCTGGTTTTAAGAGGAAAGAGCTTGAGTTTTAGATAGAGATAAAATGAAGCTATTCTACAAAAGAAAAGGATTGTAATAGACCAAAAATAAACTGCAAGAGTACTTTGAGAATAATTTAGGTAAAAGGACAAGCTTAGTGACAGTACTGAAGGCTAATAAAGTGGTTGGAAGGGGCTGTTTCATACAGCACAATCATCAGAGAAAAAAAAAATCCCAGGAAAAGGATAATGTATGTAATGAGACAGAAAGCAATTCAACTGTAATAGACTCCTATGGATCATAAATTTTTACACCATATCAAATCCTTATGACAACTATTGCCTATGTTAACAGTACAGGTGTAGCAGCAGCCCGTGGCTTTTACCACATATCAATTATAGAAACGGGACATAAGACCACGAAGGTAAAAGAGATATAGGTTTATTGATGCATGCTAACACACCAAAGTCTGAACTGTTTTATATCTTGCTACAAACTAGGCTTGAGGCTGGCGTTTCCATACAAGAGATAAACAGCTGTAGTAAGGCGTTTCCATACATGTGATAAACATGACATTTCAAAAGAGAAGGACATAAAAAAATACAAAAAGAGAAGTTTCTATAATATCTTAAGCTATAGGTGGCTTGACCTCTGTCTTATCTTACACCCACCCTTGGCTTTCCTGTGCCCTTCCTTTCTAGCATCTTGCCACACTTGTTCCAGTTGTACTTGTTACAACACACTGAAGAAATAAAATAAAAGTTAATGAAAGTGTATATCAAGCCTGTATTGATATTCAAAAGCTAGAAAGAATGAGAGCCTGGGGGGCTCATATACCCATGTAATACTTTGGTTCTTTTTCTCCCACCTGCCTCACAGGAAATAGAAATAAAATTGAACTAGGCACAACAAAGACACTTCAAGCTTGAAAATAAACCAGGGAGATGGTTGGCATATAACTTAAGAAAGGAAAAGCAAAAGACAATGTTTGTAAACATTTATGTAGGCAGTAATGTAATAACAGACATTGAACATTAAAAATTCCTTTCATAATTTCTATTCAAATTGGTACAAAAGACAGGAGATTGATATGTCAAAAATAGATGAATATCTTTGAAGGCAACAGCTGCCTAAACTGAGAGGCATCCATGACCCAATAACTGTTTTTGAGATATCAGAAGACATTTAAAAAATGAAGCCAGGCCCAGATGGTCTTACAAGCCAATTGTCAGCTCTAGAAGCCATCTTTTGCATTAGGCCTTCAGGCCTGGCACATTTGTTGCTGTGGGAAACTGGGAAGGAGGGTTGTTTGGGGTGGGAAAGATATAGTCAAAATAAATGGACTTGTACTTTGATTTGGTTGGGGAAAACATCTAATAAAATGGAACTTTGAGGAAACTCAAGTCTCACAGTCTTCTTTTGTTGGGGGTATTACTTGGAAACCTGACACCAACATTGTAAGTGTTTTGAGGATGAACTTCTCCAACCACCAAAGGACATAATAAATGATACATTACAGCAGGGAAAGATACACCAGACATGAAAAGAAGCCAAAATTGTGTTGTTACCGAAGAAGGGTCAAGATGTTAAAAAGACAAAGAATGGTAGACCAATTTCATTATTAAATAAGGACCAAACTCTTTGCTGCCATTTGGCAGAAAGACAAAAAAAGATTCAGTCTACACATGAAGACCAAGTGGGCTTTCTGCCAAAAAGGCAGCTAAGAGATATTGTGAAGACTGTCTTAAACATTACTGAACACGTAAAATATCGTAATGAAAAACAGACAGCCTTAATATTTTTTAGAATAGAATGGAATGGAATGGAACGGAAAGGAACAGAACAGAACAGAACAGAACAGAACAGAACAGAACAGAACAGAACAGAACAGAACAGAATTGAATTGAATTGAAAAATGCCCTTAAACATGTACATAATTCCATCTTCATTTCGCTTTCTAGATGTAGTGATTTTATTTTTGTTGTGTGGCTCATGTGTTCCTGCGTCTGCAAATCCTCAAATTTTGAAGTTGTTAAAATATGTGACTGTTATACTATCATTATTAATTTAGTCAGTTTTCTCTTCAAAATCCTATAGGACCATGAAAATATGAGCAACTGACACTGCATAATGGTATTTATTGTCCTCATCCTATTCCAATCAACGGCTGGGAGCTCCAAAACTTTGTGAGTTGGTTTGATAGTATGTTGCTCTCTCTAATTTTGTCTGAAAAACATCTCCAGAAGGCATATCAGTCTGATCTACTTCCAATCTTGTTGCAGACAGAGATATTTGTACACAGAAAGAAGGCACTCATGGAAGATGTTAGTATTTGTGGAGTTGCTGTTAATAGGATTGCCTGAATTTATTTAGATTTATTTTATGTAAAGTTATATTTCACTTCAGTTTCCAAAATAGTTGAAATAGAGATCAAATCTCCACTTTTAACAAATCACATCCAAATATCTATTAATAAAGTTTAGTTTAGTTTAGTTTAGTTTATTGAACATTTATAGGCCGCCCTTTTCCCTGAGGGGACTCAGGGCGGCTTACAATAATGAGGGAAGGGAGTGCAAGACAAGACATAAAAGAAAAACGTGAGTAAAAAAAATTAACCATAAAAGCACAACATTCATTCAACATTCGGGCGGGGAGAGAGTAAAATCCTATCCCCAGGCCTGACGGGATAGCCAGATCTTGAGGGCCGTGCGGAAGGCCTGGACGGTGGTGAGGGTGCGGATCTCCACGGGGAGATTGTTCCATAGCGTCGGAGCTGCAACTGAGAAGGCTCTCCTCCACGTAGTCGCCAGTCGGCACTGACTGGAGGATGGAATTCGGAGGAGGCCTACCCTGTGCGATCTGATGGGACGCAGGGAGGTAATTGGCAGAAGGCGGTCTCTCAAATAGCCAGATCCACTACCATGGAGCGCTTTATAGGTGGTAAGTAGGACCTTGAAGTGCACCCGACGATCAACAGGTAGCCAGCGCAGCTCACGGAGGATCGGTGTTATGTGGGCGAACCGTGGTGCGCCCACGATCACTCGCGCGGCCACATTCTGGACTAGCTGAAGTCGCCGGATGCTCTTCAAGGGCAGCCCCATGTAGAGCACATTGCAGTATTCCAGCCTAGAGATCACAAGGGCTCGAGTGACTGTTGTGAGGGCCTCCCGGTTCAGGTAGGGCCGCAACTGGTGCACCAGGCGAACCTGGGCAAATGCCCCCCTGGTCACAGCTGACAAATGATGGTCGAAACTCAGCTGTGGGTCCAGGAGGACTCCCAAGTTGCTGACCCTGTCTGAGGGGTATAAATTTTGCCCCCCCAGCCTGATTGATGGAACATTAGCCGAATTTTTGGGAGGAAAACACAACAGCCACTCGGTCTTTTCCGGGTTGAGCACCAGTTTGTTAGCTCTTATCCAGTCCTTAACAGCCTCGAGGCCCCGGTTCATCACGTCCACCGCTTCATTGAGTTGGCACGGGGCGGACAGATACAACTGTGTATCATCCGCGTATTGGTGGTACTTAATCCCGTGCCTCCGAATGATCTCGCCCAGCGGTTTCATGTATATGTTGAATAGCAGGGGGGATAAGACCGAGCCCTGCGGCACCCCATAAGTTAGGGGCCTCGGGGACGATCTCTCCCCCCCCACCAACACCGACTGCGACCTGTCTGAGAGGTAGGAGGAGAACCACTGCAAAACAGTGCTGCCCACACCCACCTCCCGCAGTCGTCGCAGAAGGATACCATGGTCGATGGTATCGAAAGCCGCTGAGAGGTCAAGGAGAACCAGGATGGACGCATGGCCTCCATCTCTGGCTCTCCAGAGATCATCGGTCAATGCGACCAAAGCAGTTTCTGTGCTGTAACCGGGCCTGAAGCCAGACTGGAAGGGGTCAAGATAGTTAGCTTCCTCCAAGGTACGCTGAAGCTGGAAGGCCACCACCTTCTCAACAACCTTCCCCACAAAGGGGAGGTTGGAGACTGGATGGTAGTTATTAAGAACTGCTGGATCCAAAGACGGTTTCTTCAGGAGGGGCCTCACCACCGCCGCCTTAAGCACGGTGGGGAAGTGCCCCTCCCGAAGAGAGGCGGTAACAACCGCCTGGATCCAGCCTCGTGTCACCTCTCTGCTGTTGGCAACCAGCCAGGAGGGACACGGGTCCAGTATACAGGTGGAGGCGCTCACAGCTCGCATAGCCTTGTCCACATCCCCGGAGGCAACATCCTGAAACTCAACCCAGAGACGGTCTGCCAAGTCATTCCCTTGTGTCTCGGCTGGATCTGCAAGAGTGGAGTCCAGGTCCGATCGAAACCGAGCAACTTTGTCCGCCAAAAACTGAACATACTCCTCAGCCTTACCCTGTAGGGGGTTCCCCGTCTCCCTCCTATTTAGGAGGGAGCGGGTTATCCTAAACAGGGCGGCTGGGCAGGACTCGGCGGATGCTACCAAGGAGGCAATGTGTGATCTTTTGGCTGTTCTTAATGCCCGAATGTACTCCTTGGTGCAAGCTGTCAACAGTGCTCGGTTCGACTCGGACCTATCGGACCTCCACAGGTGCTCTAGGCGTCTCCTCCAGTGCTTTATCTCCGGGAGCTCCTCGGTGAACCAAGGAGGCCTCCGTGAGCCGCTGACCCGGAGGGGCCATAGTGGCGCAATCCGGTCCAGAGACCCTGATGCTGCCGAGTGCCAGGCCGCAGCAAGAGTCTCCGCCGAACTGTGGGAGAGAGCATCTGGAATAACCCCAAGCTCCGTCTGGAACCTAACAGGGTCCATAAGTCGCCTGGGGCGGAACCACCAGGTCGGTTCCTCCTCCATATGGTGGGGGTTTGGCCTCCGGGAGTCTAGCCTCAGTAGGTAGTGGTCTGACCACGACAGGGGAATGGTCTCATTTCCCCTCAGACCAAGATCATAACTCCACTGCTCCGAGAGGAATACGAGGTCGAGTGTGTGCCCCGCTGAGTGGGTAGGGCCTCGGATTACCTGGGTCAAGCCCATGGCTGTCATGGAAGCCATGAACTCCTGCGCTCCATCAGAGTGTTCACTGAGCGAAGGCAAATTGAAGTCCCCCAGAACCATTAGCCTAGGGAACTCAATTGCTAGCTCGGCTACTGACTCGAGGAGCGAGGGGAGGGCTGCTGCAACGCAGTTGGGAGGCAGGTACGTTAGCAGCAGACCCACTTGACCCTTGAGGTCCAACTTCACTAGTAGGGACTCACACCCGGCAAGCTCCGGAGCAGGGATCCTACGAGGTGCTAAAGACTCCCGGACTACAATAGCCACACCGCCACCCCTTCCCTGGGCTCTCGGCTGATGAAGCACCTGAAATCCGTCTGGGCACATCTCTACGAGGGGGACTCCTCCCTCCGTGCCCAGCCATGTCTCAGTAATACATGCCAGGTCTGCCCCCTCGTCTACAATCAAGTCCCGAACGAAGGGAGCCTTATGAACAACAGACCTGGCATTTAGCGACAGCAGCCTGAGACCAGGGTCCTGATTGCTCGTGCCATCTGACCTTGGAGTGGGACTCATAGGGCCAGAAGGAGGGATCTCTGCGATATAGCGAACCCTCCTTCCCCGGTAATGGCCAGCCCTAAAGTCCCCGCCGTATCTGCCTCTCCCTGTTATGACCGCAATGCTCCGACTCTCTCCCCTGGGTGTAATTCCCCCAACCACCCCAATGACCCCCGCATGCCCCGCCAGGTCCTCCGAATCAGACATACTCATACACTCACACAAACAGTCCCCACAATATAATGGGCATGTATGACTATTTCCCATGATGATTTTTCTCATCGATATTTCTGGAACCAAAATGTAGCAATTTCCTTCAGCATATAAACTATTCTTAAAAGCTGTGCTTTGGTAGTGGGCCATTCTCACATACTATAACACAGAAATTAGAATTATTAAACACATTCCATAAAATATACTGTTCTAAAGGATTGCAAGGAACGTAATGTGAAACAGAGCTCTCTTAATGTATTATTAAAAATTGTTTTATAGAATAGTTTTTCAGAATTACCAGCATATCCTGGCCTTAGCATTTACAATAAAACAGATTAATGAAAATCTTCATAATCTAATCAACATCACGCTGGGCTTCCACATTTTTAACAGCAATTTTAATCCAAGCTGGATTTACTTTGCCTCAATGGTTCTACCTTTAACTCAGGGAAAATTCATCTCTAACTACAAGTGTGGGATTACAAATACTTTGGCTGCAGTCATTGGGGCACCTGACATCTCCCTTCACATGGCAAGTGTGTTGTGCATCTACAAAGTTCCTCAGGTAAGATTTGATGTAGATATACATTATCATTCTATCATAACTAACGAAATGTCTACATGAATCTCTCTGTAAAAAGGAGAGACATTTCGGATAAGTAGATGTTATTTTTGCTTGAAAAGTTGGCATAATAGCATGAGTAATCTAAGTCTAAATAGATGGTGAAGCTATTTGACATAGCAAATTCCAGGTACTGAACTAAGGCTCAAATTTGAAATATTCACAATAGATTCCACAAAAATGTATTTACTGATACTTCAAGAGTGACATCTTGGTTGATATTTCCTGATCAACACAAAGAGTTACACAATGTTTCAGTATATAAAAATAGCAAAATACTCAAATCAAATGTACACATTTTCAGAGGCTCACATAGACCTTTGCAATTGCATATGTTTACCTTTCTGTAGTTGACCTATGGCTCTGCTCCAGTCATGGGTAAAGAGACTCAAGCAGTTTTCTTCCAACAAATGTTTCCGAATGAATCCCACCAACGCAAGGGCCTCCTTATTGCTGTATTTTAGATGGATCTGCTTTAGAGTTCTTATAGTAAAAGATGAGAAAGGAGAAAAATTCCTCCAGGAGATGATCCCCACATTTTTGGAATATGGCATCTGCATTGAATTCATAGCAGAGTTACCAAACGTAGCTTTTTATAGTGATTTTACTGATACCATAGATGAAGGATTACATATATACCATGTTCTCATGAACAGCACAGCCAATGTGATAATCTTATATGGTGAAACTCAGTCCTTATCAGTTCTGAGAACTTTTCTCCAGGTTTCAGAAGTGGAGGATGTACCAAAGAAGAATAAGATCTGGTTTATAACTGCTCAGACAGATTACACATCAATTGCCGTTTATAAATCTTGGGATATCAATTTTTTGCATGGTGTTTTAGCCTTTGCAGTTCACAGAAAGGAGGTCCCAGAATTCCAGGAATTTCTTCAGAACTAGAATCCCAACAATAACCAGCATGATTATTTTCTAAAAGATTTTTGGAAACAAGCCTTCAATTGTTTCTTTTCAAACTCAAAAACTGAAACCTCTGAGAATAAATGTACTGGACAGGAGAGGCTTGAGACTCTTCCCACATCTGTATTTGAAACACTAATGAGTGGTCAGAGTTACAATATTTACAATGCGGTCTATGCTGTGGCACATGCTTTGCAATCTCTCTCTCTATACAAATCTAGAAAATCAACAATGATGAAAGAAAGAAGGAAATATTTTCACAATCAAGTGTGGTGGCAGGTAAGTCTGTTAGCAAAGTGGTACAGAAACCACCTTAGCTGTAGCTTCAATAGGGGTGTATAAACTCTTGCAAAGATTATTCTCCAGGGATATTGATGTCTGAAAATCCAAAAGCGAGATGTTCTCCACTGTCTTCCAAGATTAAAATTCATTATGCTGGTGACATTATCCAACCATCCTGTGGTGGGATTCACTTCCCTTCCCTTCCAGTTCACAAATATGAGTAAATGTGCCATGTCAGAGCATGTTCACTGCCTTCTTTGCATGTGCAGTGCTCTCGCATTTTGTGCTGGTGGGTGGCCACAACCTGCCACTGCTACTGGTTCGCCTGAACTGGAGAGAACTGGCTGAATTCCACCTCTGCAACCATCTCATTGAATGTTTACTTGAAAAAAGAAATTGGAAAATAATTTCAAAATTGGAAAACGAATTGAAAAATTGGGGGGGGGGGGAATGGAAATACTTAAGCTGTTTTTCTAGGAGATGCTTTGCTCTTCACCCTCTACTCCCCACCTTGAAAGTTTATCCCTTTCCTCCCTGTCCACAAGTGATATCTTTATCCTTTTTTGACCTGGTTTCTTGCCCTTTGGTTGCCTAGCGACTTCCACGGTTTTCAGGTATGATGTGCTGATGTGGGAATTCTGCTTTCCTGGATAGACAAATTTGATCTCTTTGTACTCCAAGGAACTCTCAAGAATCTTCTCCAGCACCACAAATTGAAAGCATCAATTCTTCAGTGCACAGCCTTCCTTATGCTCCAATTCTCACAGTTGTACTTTACAGTACATAGCTATTCAGACCTTTGTTGACAAGGTGATGTCTCTGCTTTTTAATATGCCATCTAGGTTTCCAAAGGAGCAAGCATCTTTTAATTTCATGGCTGCAAACAGCATCTGCAGTCATCTTGGAGCCCATGAAAATGAAATCTGTTCCTGCTTTAATTTCTTCCATTTTTATTTGCTATGAAGTGATGGGACCAGATAACATATTCTTAGTTTTTTAATATTGCATTTTAAGCCAATTTTTGCACTCTACCCTTTTAACTCATCAAGAAGATCTTCCCTTTCTGTCATTAGAGTGGTATGCTCTGCATATCTGAGATTTTTGATATTTCCTCAAGCAATCCTACTTTTGGCTTGTGATTCATCCAGCTTGGCAATTCAAAAGATGTACTTTCCATGTAATTTAAATAAGCAAGGTGACAATATATAGCCTTGTTGTACTTACCCTATTTAGAAGCAATCAGCTATTCCATGTCAGGTTCTAATTGTTGCATCTTGGCTGGCATGCAGGTGCTAGACCTGCCCCTATCTGATCCCTAGAGGAAAGGAAGACCCTCTACTCCATTTTGTTAAAGCAAACAGTTCGTTTATTAAAGATGTTGGTTGCAGTAATGTGACGCCAGCTCTGAATTCTTCTGTGCTTGCAAGATACAAAAAAACTTCATGCATAGCCCATTCTTCCTCCATCTCTGTGACCAGTCTGTTTCCAGCCAACCAGATAATGCTGAAATATTTGCAGATAATCCACATATTTCTCAGGCTTCACCTTGGGATGCTGGTACAAACAAGAGCTGGCTGTTCTGTCTTTATCACCTGTCATTCCCCCTCCCAATTTCCCATCACCTATAAATACAGCTTTATTGCCCTTTCAGACTCCCCACCTCTGCCTGATTTTCACAGTAGGAAGCCTTTGAGGTTCCAAGCTGAATCTGGCAGAGGTGACATTAGCCTTCTCAGGTCACAGTTATGGTGGTCAGGTACTCCCAACACTTTAAGAACTTGCCACAGATTGTTGTGATCCACATAATCAAAGGTGTTAGCATGGTCAATGAAGGAGAAGTAGATGGTTTTCTGGAATTACATTGTTTTCTCTTATTCCAGCAAATGCAGGAAATTTGATCTCCAGTTCCTCTGCTTTTTCAAAAAACCATTTGTACTTCTTAGTTCTTGGTTCATTTAAATCTGAAGCCTAACTTGTACCATTTTGAATATAACCTGGCTAGCGTGTGAAATGAGTGCAATTCTATGGCACTTTTATAAATCCTAGTATTCATTATATATTTATCAGATGTGATCTGGCTTAAATAGCTTTTGCAATTAAACCACAGAGCTTAATTTAATTTTTTGCTAGTTATTTATTGTGCAATTCTATGTTATTTTTATTTTCGAAATCTGATATCTAATCTCTATCAATATTTTAGAAAGTTTGTGATGTTATTTATATGATACTGGACTACAAAAAAGTTTTTATCTTGTCTTTCTTTAAAGAAAATTATTTAATTAACATATGTATGCTTTGAATACATGAATTATTTCTTTCTCCTTCGATTTGCTCCTCTCTGATTGCCTCTGTGTTTCAGGTTCATTCTTTTCTGAGAAATGTCAGATTCAACAACAGTGTTGGTGAACAGATCTCTTTTGATAAAAATGGAGAGTTCATTGGTGGATTTGATATTATCAACTGGATCACATTCCCAAACCAATCCTTTGCTAGGGTCAAAGTTGGAGTGGTAGATCCCACAGCTCCAGCAAACAAGTTCTTCAATGTTTCTGTAAATTCCATCACATGGCCAGTAGGCTTTAATCAGGTTAGTTTTTTGAATCTAGATTTCTCTGCCTTTATTTAAATATCTTATTAATTGAAGTCTCACAGTATCATCTCTTACTAACCTAGGTACAAATTTCCTGGAAAAGGAATGATACCAGTAAGACTTCTTTAAAAAAAACTTATTGGTATTGTATATTAGGAAATATACTTTCCTGGCTCCCTGTTAGTTATGGGCAATGGTTTTCAGAGTTTTGAAGTGAAAGCTGCAGGCCAGATCTCAAAAGTTTGCTGACATCAAAATTCAGAAGTTGAGAAAACCAATTTTAACTAACTAGCATACAAATTATCTTTGAAGGGAGATGGTGATTAATGAACGCTACATATATTTATTTAATTATAACTTCAGGGCAATTATTTGTAAAATTATGTCATGCTGCTACTTCATTTTTAATCTGTTGATTCCCCGGTAACTCTTCAAGCACTTTCTTTCCTCTCCGTATCTTAAAATATTCTTCTTCATTCATTGATAGGAGTTACCTTTATCTTTGTGTAATGATCCTTGTGAGACCGGACACAGCAAGGCCAAGTAAGAAGGAAAGCTGTTTTGTTGCTATGATTGCCATCGGTGTGCAGAGGGGAAAATATCAAGGGAGAAAGGTAGGAAAATTCCAAAAATAATAGGACTAAGCCATGATGTCACAGTACTATAATTCCTATTAATTCACCTGCATTCTTATTTCAGACATAGATGACTGCTCTCCATGCCCAGAAGATCAATATCCAAATCCTGGCAAAAATATGTGCATTCCAAAGCGGATCATCTTTTTGTCCTATGAAGACCCTTTGGGGATCAGTCTGACTGGTCTTTCTCTTTGCTTTGCTTTAATGACAACTATGGTAATCACAATCTTCATGAAACACAAAGAAACTCCGATCGTCAAAGCCAACAATAGGAATCTCACTTATACACTCCTAGTTTGTCTTCTCCTCTCTTTTCTTTGTGTCTTTCTATTTGTTGGGAGCCCAATACAATTGTGTGTCTCTTTCGACAATCAGCTTTTGGCCTCATCTTTTCTGCGACAGTTTCATGTGTATTGGCCAAAACCTTTCTTGTGGTTCTAGCATTCATGGCTACCAAACTTGGTTCCAGACTGAGGAAATGGGTGGGGGGAAAGATGGTCAGTTTCATTCAATTATTCTGTTCCCTTGTTCAAATATGTATTTGTGCTGCATGGCTGATAACATCCCCACAATATCCAGATATTGATGCAGAGATAATGGCTGAAGAAGTCCTCCTTGAGTGCAATGAAGACTCTGTCATGTTCTACTGCGTTTTGCTGTCCTTAGTTTCTCTGCTGCTTTTCTAGCTAGGAATTTACCTGACAGTTTCAATGAAGCCAAATTCATCACCTTCAGCATGTTGGTCTTCTGCAGTGTTTGGTTGTGTTTTATTCCAACCTATCTAAGCACAAGGGGAAAATATATTTTGGCTGTGGAGATCTTCTCCATGATCTCCTCCAGTGCTGGCTTATTGGTTTGCATCTTTCTTCCCAAGTGTTTTATCATTGTGATGAGACCTGAACTGAACAATAAACACCAGCTCATGAAGTGAAAGTTTTAAGAAATCTTTATCTTTGACTGATATGTTTTATATCTGCATGTTGGAGAACAAATAACTGGGGTCTATAAAAACATAAATTGCAGCCCAAATTAATGGATTGACATATTTATTGACATTATTGATTTATTGACATATATTAGTATGTTTTGGTGAGCTCTGACTAAATGTATCGATTCAATGTGAATTGTCAATTTCTCTTTCCTGGTCATCTTAATTCATATGCAGCAGAATGTGTAAGAAGAAGTGTAGTCAAATACAAATAAGAATTTGTTTAAACATGGAAGGTCTATGATTTTTTTCTGAAGAAATTGGACAGAGGGAATTCACTTGTAGTCATCACTTTGAAAACTTGGGGTAAATTCAAAAGCTGGCCATATGCCTTTTACTCAATAGAACAGACCAGAGAAATCTCTGGCACAAGAAAATAAATTCCATCAGCATTCCAATACATTCTAGTATCCAACTTGCATAATTGTCGTCTTCTAAGAGATTCAATTGAGTATGATGACTGTGTAGAACAGCATGTTTCATGGTCATAAATCTATTTGAGTAGATAAGAGTTTTGGAACATTTGAATAACTGTAGAACCGCAGGTTCAATAGTCATAAGTCTGTTTGAGGAGATAGTTTTGCAGCACTTGAATGAGAGGCACACTGTGATTCTAAGTGCCAGTTGATGACCCCAATGAGTTTAATTGTTTGTGCATGCTGGCAGAAGAGACTTGTTGTGGACCACATTGGTCATGGAATTTTGACTGACAGGGTACAGGAGAAGAGTTTTTTCTGGTGTGGCTCCTGTACTGCAGAATACCATGCCTGCTGAGGTGATTAATTTGTCACTACCTCCTCCTCATGCATACCTTACTACCTTCTCCCATCTTAATTGACTGAATTTTAAGTTAATTTTAAAGATGTGCATTTTTGCTGTTTCAGGATTCTTTATCATATTTTAATGATTGGAATATAAATTGTGTAGGGTCATCTTGGGAAAATGGATGGCATAGGCATTTAGTAATAAATAAATCTCATCTTACTAATCTTATTTTCCCTCTTGGTGTTTCATTTTGCATCCAAGTTATTCAGTTATACCTGGAACTGTGCTGTATATTAGTTGGTTTGTTCCTGGCAGTGAGTTGGTGCTTATATTTGATTTGATATTAAAAATATTATATTTGTCCTTACAGTATTGGTGTCTTTTACTACCTTTCTAGTCATTTCTTTGGTGCATTAGCTTCAATTGTACTTTAATTCCTGGACTTGATCTGTGATAATAAATCATTATTTCTTTACTTCTTTTTTTAATTAAAAAAGTTTTTTATTAAACATGAATTAAAACATTGGACACAGTGTAACCGTCCTGGCAGAATCTATGCCATGCATGCTAAGATATTCAGTTATACATTGTAGCCACCCTGGTTTTTTAACATTTGATCCATACCGTATTTACAAAAAAGAAAAAAGTAACCTATTTCCAGCTGTGTTGGTTTATATTTTTCTTGTATATTCTCACATTTATTATTTCATACATAATCCCACGTCAATTTATCCATTTCAGCCCAGATCAAGATTTTCCTAATTATTTTATATTCATGTAGAGTTTCCCTGTTTTTCCAATTTTGGTCAAAGGCCATTCTTGCTGCCATCATAATGTGTTATAGTTAAAAAGATAACCCCTTTGTTGTATTTCTAGTTTATAATTCCCAGGAGAAATAGTTCCAGTGTGAAATCTATTTCCTCTTCGGTTATCTCTAACAATCACTGTTGGATATTCTGTCCTATATTTTGGCTATTTGGCATGACTACCACATATGTTATCATGTGCCTGGTTCTTGGTCACATTTCCAGAAGTTTGGCGATGAATTTCTAAACATTTTGGCGATTCTTGCGGGCAGAAGGTGCCACCTATAAAACATCTTTTATAGGTTTTCCTTATATGGTATTGACAATGTTATTTTCCTGTTCCTTTCCCATATTGCTTGCCATCTGTGCAAATGTATATTATAACCGATGTTTATCACCCATGCAGCCATTGCCTCCTTGACCTGGTCTTCTTCCATCTTGTATTCCAATAAGAATTTGTAAATCTTCCTTAACAATTTATCATTTGTCCCCAAAAGGATCTTGTCTATTGCCCTCAACTCCCCACTAATAACTCACTTTCTTATATCTTTCGAGTACCGTGATTAGATTTGGAGATAAGACCAGCATTCCAGTTCTATCCCCTGTTCTCTTAAATCTTGCCTCGATTTTAATATCCCTTCTTTATCTAGTATAACTTTATAGGTAAACTATTTTTCCTCATTAATAAGATTGGGATGAACTACTGCTTTGATAGCCAAAGGGGTAACTTACTGTAAATTTTACTCTTAAATTTATTCCATGTTTTTAATAACGCCTGTCTGATGAAGTGTCTTTGGAAATATTGATGTGCTATCTGGTTCTCATACCACAGGAAGGCCTACTATCCTAAATGCAAATCACAGCTCTCAAGTGTTAACAATCTATTATTTTTTAAATCAATCCATTCTTTTACCCAGGTTAGTGTTGCTGCTTCATGGTATAATTCCCATTCTGGTACACTCAATCTTCCTCTTTCTTTTACATCTTGCAAAAGTTAAAATTTAATCCTGGATTTCTTCCCTTGTCAAATGTATTCTCATGTTATTTTATTCAGATTTCCAAGGTACTTTTAATTTAATTTTATGGGGATGTTTTGAAACAGGAATAATAATTTCAGAAGAATGTTAATTTTGATCACTCCAATCCTTCCCATGAAAGAGTCTCAGATTTTTCCACCTCTCCAATTCTTGTTTTATATGATTTAATAATTTAACATAGTTGTCCTTTTTGATTGATGTGCACCTTGCCGTTATATAAATTCCTAAATATTTCATTTTCTTTTCAATCTGAATGTTTATTTCCTTGGCCAATTCCTCCCTCTGCTGCTCCATCATATTTTTGATTATCATTTTTGTTTTATCTTTATTGATTTTCAATCCTGCTACCTTCCCATAGTCCTCTAATACCTCCATCAGCCTCTTACCCAATTCTAGTGGATCTTCAAAGATAAAAACTGAATTGTCTGCAAATGGTTGCAGTTTATAGACTTCTTTCCTAATTTCTAGACCTTTAATTTAAGATTCTTTCCGAATTACCCTTGTTAGCACTTCTAAAGATAATATGAATAACAAAGAAGATAAAGGACACCCTTGCCTTGCACCTTTCTGAATTTTAAACTTTTTGGCCACTTCTCTGTTCACTATTACTTTTGCTTTTTGGTTGGAGTATATCGCCCAAAACATGTTTAAAAATTTATCACCAAATTCCATATATTTCAATTGTTGTAATATGAATTCCCAATTAACGTTGTTGAATGTTTTTGCCATTCTGGAAATAACAGTGTTTCCACTATGTTTCTCCTAGTATTCTAAGATATCTAGAATTATTCTTATATTATTTTTTATTTGTCCTTTAAGTAGTAAACAATTTTGGCCTGTGTGTATAAACTTGTCTAGGAACCTTTTATATGTTTTGCTATTATTGAAGTGAATACCTTGTAGTCTGCATTTAACAAGGATATGGGCCTATAGTTCTTAATTAGCATCTTGTCTTAGTTTTCTTTTGATATTGGACAATATTCAACTTGAATCAGCTGAGCCAGAAAGAAGGAAATATAGGACAGGAAAGGGTGGGGGGCAAATATCAGCAGATATAGAACTCTTAAAGCCTTTTATGGCCGAGAATATGTTAAAAACACGTAACCAAATTAAAAATGACACAAGAAAGTTTGAGGCAAGGTTTGATTCATCAGCAAGGGAACTCTGGGAAGAAATCCAATGTCTGAAAGGAGACATGAAAAAGTGAAAGCCAGAGTAGATTATATGGAGTATAAATTGGAAAAGACAAAGCCCTTATGTGAAGCTGAACTGGAAGCTCAGATTGAAGAATCCCAATTGAGATTTTGTGGAATACCTGAACAACCAGGAGAAGACAAAGATGAAGGATGGTGAAGGCCTTGGCCCAGTTAATTAATAAAGGAGAAAAAAGAAATGGGAATCGATTTGGACAAGATTTACAGAATAAAATCCTGATTTGCCTTCAGAGGAAAGTTACCAAGGGATGTTCTAGTTCATTTTGTAAGAAGAAGAATAAGGGATCATGTTCTGGATTGCCATATTAAACACAGGTTGAGAATAGAAAATATAGATTTTATTGTTCAGAAGGAAATTCCATTTTGAATTCCTTACTTACATCATGAAACAGATAAAAAAATATTCCACTAGGATGAGTTGGAAAGGGTGATACTCACCTACCATGAACAAAGATTTAGACTGAATTCCACAGCGTAAGACATTTTGATCAAACATAAATTAATTTCAGCTCGACATGGAGAAATGGGTATAGAAAATAAATCAATGGTTGAGCAAGCTTAAAAGGATGGTATTGAAGAAGATGGCATGGCAGAGAGAAAAAGAGGGAAAGAAGAAGATGTGGCCAAGATAGTTGTACAAGAATCTACTATGTTGCTTAAAGATGGAGGTTAAGTTTATCACATGGCATATTAGTGGAGGAAATACCCCATTTTTAAGTGTAGAAAACTTTTCATTATCTGAGGAAACTTAATGTTGATATAGTCTGTCTCCAAGAAACACATATCAAGAAACTAGGTAAGAAATATTTGACAAATAAACAACTAGGAGATGAATTTATATCAGCTGGTGTAAAAAAGAGCAATGGAGTTGTCTTATATATAAAATCCCAATTTAAACTTAAGCTACCAGATGAATATGATAGATTTGTAGTAGTGGAAGTTGAAGGCAGTGGAATAAAATCATTAATGGTGGGTGTATATAGGTCAAATGTTGATAGAATCATTTATAAAATATTTAATGGACCAGTTACTGCCCTTTTCATGTGGAAACTGGCTTAAGATGGGGAATTGGAAATGAAGTGACTACACCAGCTTTGGGTAGAGCATCCATCAAGGGGATTAAAACCTGACAGGGTAAATTATCGAAGACTTCCTTTGAGAAGATGGACAATGGACATATCAGAGAATATCCTTTTTTTTCTGAAAGACATTAATCTTTTTCAAGGATTGACATGATATGGATATCTAAAAATCTCTCAAATAAAATTCTGAAAGTGGACATTCTGCCTAAATCTTTTTCTGATCATAATCATGTGCTTCTGGTTTTAAGAGGAAAGAACTCGAGTTTTAGATGGAGATTCAATGAAGCTATTCTACAAAAGGAAAGGATTGTAAAAGACCAAAAAGAAACTGCAAGAGTAATTTGAGAATAACTTAGGTAAAAGGACAAACTTAACAACAGTATTGAATGCTAATAAAGAAGTTAGAAGCGGCTATTTTATACAACACAATCATTTAGAGAAGAAAAAAATAACAGGAAAAAGGCACAAAAGATATTGGATGCAATGAGACAGAAAGAAATTCAATTGCAAAAGACACCCATGGATCTTAAAGTTTTATACCATAATCAAATTCTTACAACTATTGTCTATGTTAACAGTACAGGAAATAGAAACAAAATTGAACTAAGCACAACTAAGATACTTCAAGTTTGAAAATAAACCAGGGAGATGGTTGGCATATATATTAATAAAGGAAAAGCAGAAGACAATGATTGTAAACATTTATGTAGGCAGTAATATAATAACAGACATTGAACAGTAAAAAGTCCTTTCATAATTTCTATTCACATTTATACAAAAGACAGGAGATTGATATGTCAAAAATAGATGAATATCTTTGAAGGCAACTGCTGTCTAAACCCAGAGGCATCAATGAACTGATAACTGTTTTTGAAATATCATAAGCCAATAAAAAAATGAAGCCAGGCAAAGCCCCAGGCCAAGATGGTCTTACAGGCCAATTGTCAGGCCTGGCACATTTATTGCTATGAGAAAGTGTGTGTGTGGGGGGGGGGTATTGTACAGGGTGGTGAAGATATCATCAAAACAGTCTTTCTTTCTTTGTGAGTCAAGGACATATTGTTCTGCACCTGGAGTGGCGTGACTGGGAGGCATCTCCAGTCGGGACAGTGCTTGATTGGACCATGGGATGGACATGTGGATGCTGGGCATTAACTTGGACTTTTGCTTGGGTGGGGAAAACCTGGAAACTTTCAGATTTGGGTTTTCCAAGATGTTCCAATAAGACATCTCTAATAAAATGGAACTTTGAGGAAACTCAAGCCTTGGAGTCTTCTGTCATTGGGGGTGTTACTTGGAATCCTGACACCAACATTATAAGTGCTTTGAGGATGAACTTCTCCGATCATTAAAGGACACAATAAATGATACACTACAGGGGGGGAAGATACTGCAGACATGGAAAGAAAGATAACATTGTGTTGCTACCCAAGGAGGGTCAAGATGTTACAAAGACAAAGAATTGTAGACCAATTTTATTATGAAACAAAAATGTTTAATTATTTAATAATTAAACAATAATTATTAAACAAGGATTACAAACTCTTTGCTACCATTTTGGCAGAAAGATTAAAGAAGACATATATGCATGAAGACCAAATGGGATTTCTGCCAAAAAGACAGCTAAGAGATATTGTGAAAACTGTCTTAAACATTATTGAATGCTTATAATATCATAATAAGAAACAGACAGCCTTAATGTTTTTGGAATGTAAAGTAATATAATGTAATGGAATAGAATAGAATAGAATAGAATACCACACCACACCACACCACACCATACCATACCATACCATACCATACCATACCATACCATACCATACCATACTATACAATAGAATTACTGTAATACCCTTACACATAGACATATTTAAATCTCTATTTTGCTTTATGGATCTAATGATTTTATTTTTTTTCTTGTAGCTCGTGTTTTCCTGCCTCTGCAAGTCCTCACAAGTCTTATTATCATTATGAATTGGACAGGAGAAGAATAGAATAGAATACAATAGAACAGAACAGAACAGAACAGAACAGAATAGAACAACGATGCCCTTACACATACATTATATTGCCAAAACTATTCTCTCACCCATCCATATAAACAGAAGCAGTTGTGAGCGAATACTTTTGGCAATATAGTGTACGTATATTTATATCTCTATTTCTCTTTATGGATATAATTATTTTATTTTTTTGTCTTGTGGCTCATGTGTTTCTGCCTCTGAAAGTACTCACATGTTTTGAAGTTGTTCACATATGTGACTGTGTTATTATCATTATGAATTTAATCAGTTTGAGTCTTGCAAATCCTATGGGACTCCATGAAAATAGGAGCAACTAACACTGAATAATGGTATTTATTGTCCCCATCCTATTCCAACCCATGGCTGGGAGCCCCAAAGCTCTGTTAGTTGATTTGATAGTATGTTGCTCTCTCTAGTTTCGTCTGAAAAACATCTCCAGAAGGCATATCAGTCTGATCTACTTCAAAGATCTTGTTGCAGACAAAAGCATTTGTACACAGAAAGAAGACACTCATGGAAGATGTTAGTATTTGTGGAGTTGCTGTTAATAGTATTGCCTGAAGTGGTGTGCAAGAATCCTAGCCTTCAATGTGACTTGCAGGAGCCTCTTCCTATTCAGCACACCTATCATCAGCTTGGAGACATTAATATTGCTGGCATTATTTCTGCCTTCTTTGCATCTTCTAATTCCATTGATTTCATTCAAGATCCTTCTAAGGGATTTCATGATGGAACTATGTAAGTATATCATTAATTTATTGTCAAGCTCTTAACTTTGCTGGTAAATCACATGATGCTTGAAATATTTTCTTCCGGTGGCTAAAACTCCAGAAAGGAATGTCTAAAACAGGATGTCTAGGTTTATAATTAAGTAAAGTGATATTTCACTTCAGTTTCAGGTAAAGTTGAAATGCTTCAAAGAGAGATCAAATTTCCATTTATAATAAATCACATATAAATATCTATTATTTTAGAGGTATGTATGGCTAGATTAATTAAGCTGTCACTGCAGTTAAGAAAGGAAAAGCACATATTTCCCATGATAATTTTTCTCATTGATATTTCTGCTACCAAAATGGGGCAATTTCATTCTGTTTATAAACTATTCTTAAAAGCTGTGCTTTGGTAGTGGGCCATTCTCACATAATATAACACAAAAATAAGAATTATTGAACACATTCAACAAAATATGCTGAACTGAAAGATTGCAAGGCACATAATGTGAAACAGAACTCTCTTAATGTATTTTTAAAAATTGTTTTACAGAATAGTTTTTCAGAATTACCAGCATATCCTGGCCTTAGCATTTACTATAAAACAGATTAATGAAAATCCCCAGATCCTAACCAACATCACGCTGGGCTTCCACATTTTTAACAGCAATTTTAGTCCAAGCTGGACTTACTTTGCCTCAATGGTTCTACCTTTAACTCAGGGAAAATTCATCCCTAACTACAAGTGTGGGATCACAAATACTTTGGCTGCAGTCATTGGGGCACCTGACATCTCTCTTCACATGGCAAGTGTGCTGTGCATCTACAAAGTTCCTCAGGTAAGATTTGATGTAGATATACACTCTCATTCTGTCATAACTCCATAAACATCTGAATGCTTCACTCTGTAAAAAGGAGAGACCTTTCGGATAAGTAGATATTATTTTTGCATGCATGATAAAGTTGGCATAATAAGATGAGTAATCATAAGTCTGAATAGATGGTGAAGCTATTTGACATAGCAAATTCCAGATACTGAACTAAGGTATGAAATATTCATAATAGATTCCACAAAAATGTATTTACTGATACTTCAAGAGTGACATCTTTGTTGTTATTTCCTAATCACTACAAATAATTGCATAATGTTTCAGTATATAAAAATAACAAAACACTCAAATCAATGTACACATTTTCAGTGGCTCACATAGATATTTGCAATTGTATATGTTTATCTTTCTGTAGTTGATATATGGCTCTGCTCCAGTCATGGATAAACAGAGTCAAGCATTTTTCTTCCAACAAATGTTTCCGAATGAATCCCATCAACGCAAGGGCCTCCTGCAGTTATTGCTGTATTTTAGATGGATCTGGATCGGAATTCTTATAGTAAAAGATGAGAAGGGAGAGAAATTCCTACAGGAGGTGCTCCCCATATTTTCTGAACATAGCATCTGCATTGAATTCATAACAGAGTTACCAAATGTAGCTTTTTACAGTGATTTTACTGACACCATAGATGAAGGATTACATATATACCACGTTCTCATGAACAGCACAGCCAATGTGATAATCCTATATGGTGAAACTCAGTCCATATCAGTTCTGAGAAGTTTCCTTCAGTTTTCAGAAGTGGAGGATGTACCAAAGAAGAATAAGATCTGGCTTATAACTGCCCAGACCGATTACACTTCAGTTGCCGTTCATAAATTTTGGGATATCCATTTTCTACATGGTGCTTTATCCTTTGCAGTTCACACAAGGGAGGTCCAAGATTTCCAAGAATTTCTTCAAAACTTAAATCCAAACAACAACCAGCATGATTATTTTCGAAAAGAGTTTTGGGAACAGGCATTTGATTGCTCCTTTTCAAACTCAAAAACCGAGACCTCTGAGAAGAAATGTACTGGACAGGAGAGGCTTGAGACTCTTCCCACATCTGTGTTTGAAACATTAATGAGTGGCCAAAGTTACAATATTTACAATGCAGTCTATGCTGTGGCACATGCTTTGCAATCTCTGCATATATACAAAGCCAGAGGAACAACAGTGATAAAAGAAAGAAGGAAACATTTTCACAATCAAGTGTGGTGGCAGGTAAGTCTGTTAGCAGAGTGGTACAGAAGCCATCATATCTTTAGCTACAACAGGTGTCTATAAATTCTAGCAAAGATTATTCCCCAGGGTTATTGATGTCTGAAAATCCAAAATTGAGATGTAATAATGGATTAACTAATGATAACATTCATATGCTGATATTAAAATTGTAAATGGCATTCTACAAAATTCCTTAGAAGATGCTTCTTTTGATGAAATTAACTTAGCCCTTAAACTTATATACCACTTCACAGTGTTTTACAGCCCACTCTAAGCAGTTTACGGAGTCAGCATGTTGCATATTGCCCCAACAATCCAGGTTCTCATTTTACCAACCTTGGTAGAATGGAAGTCTAAGTCACCCTTGAACAGGTGAAAATAGAACTGTCGGACTGCAGGCAGCTGGCAATTTACCAGAAGTAGCCCGCACTACTGCATTCTAACCACTGTGCCACCACAGCTCATGTTCTTTTTCTATGAGGCATAGGGTTCTGACCTTTCCATAGACTATTTCTATACACAGTTATTATCAACAACACATGAATAATTTTAGAGCAAATGGATGGAGATGAATGAGAGCAGCCTTACATGCTTCCAAGAACATGGTTCTGAGAGATGAAGGTAATGGCTGGATGTGGTTTTTAGTATCTCAGGGCGGTAAAAGAGGACTAAGATTGGATTTTTGAACCTTCTTTTTGAGACGTATGTACTCCTTTAGGATGAAATAATAATAGATTTCAAATGATGGATGTGTAAGCCATCAAATTTAGCATCAACTTAATGCAGGATTTCAAATTCCAGCAGCTCCTGGAGAGGTTGACTCTGGCTCTACTTTAATGCATCCCAATAAAAGAAACGTCATTGCCCTTCAGTCCTCAATTCCCATCTTCTACTGGGACTTTGTTTCTTAAGTAGAATAGTTTCCTAAAATTATTTTCTAAATTAATTTTAGATTTAACTTTCTAAAAGTATCTATCTTCCATTATATTGTACATTTTATGGAGAGTCCTAACTTAATGATGGTCATTGGGACCTGAATTTCTATTGTTAAGTGATGCAGTTAGAAGTTGAGACATCACTTGACCAATTACTGACTTCCGGGATTGGGATCATGCAACCACATTAAGTGAGTCATAAGTATTGCTTGTTCTGCACTGTTGCAGTTTCAGAGGGTTGCTGAACAAGCAGTTATTAAATAATGAACTCCTGTACTCAGTTGCTAAGTCCTGTCTGAGTTTTGCAATCTTATGAACCATAGCAGCCCAGACCCCGCTGTCCTCCACTGTCTTCCAGAATTAAAGTTCATTGTGCTGATGACATTATCCAATCATCCAGCGATGGGATTCAATTACCTTCCCTACCGGTTCACAAATATGAACAAGTGTGCCATGTCAGTGCATGTTCACTATCTTCTGCGTATGTGCACTGGTCTCACATTTTGTCCGGGCAGGTGGCAGCAATCTCCTACTGCCACCGTTACCAGTTCGCCTGAACTGGAGAGAACCAACTGAATTCCACCTCTTCAACCATCTTATCCAATGTTTAATTGAAAAAAGATTTAAAAATTGGAAGAAGAATTTTAAAATTGGAAGAAAAATAAAAAATTGAAAAGGACTTTTTCGTTAAAAAAAAAACAAAATTTCAGAGATTTTTTAAAAAATTAAGAATTTAGAAGAGTTTTGGGCCCTTTCTGAACTAATATGCAACTTCCTTTTTCTTGGAAATCCAAAGCTTTTTTCTAGGGGATGCTTTGCTCTTCACCATCTACTCCCCACCTTGAAAGTTTTCCCCTTTCCTCCATGTCCACAAGTGTTATCCTTATCCTTTTTTCACCGGGTTTCATGGCTGCAATCAGGATCTGCAGTGTTCTTGGAGCCCATGAAAACAAAATTTCTTCCTTTTTGATAGAAACCAGGTGTGGGTTTCAACCGGTTCGCGGCGGTCTCCGTGAACTGGTTGGTCGGCGAAACCAGAAGTAAGTAACTTCCGGGAACGGCGAAGGGCCCACCTGCCCGCCCACGCTCCTTACCGGTCTTTGAAGGCTTCTACGCTTCCACGCAGGTGCATGGCACATACAGCACCTGCACGATTCTCCGTGAGCAGCTGGATGGCACATACAGTGCTTGTGCGAGTCTCCGCGAGCAGCTGCAGCATTGCGCAGATGCTAAAACGCATGCATGAACTGCATGCGTGCACGAGGACGCCGCCGGCCCCATTCCGACCGAACCAGTTGGAACGGGATTAGCAACCCACCCCTGATAGAAACCCATTTTGATCTGGGTGGATAAAACTATTTAGTATTTTTTGAGTCTTCCTGCTAATATTGAAGCAGATAACTTATAGTCTGAGTTTAACAAGGAGATGGTGTATAGTTCTTATTTTGTGATAGATCAGCCACCTCCTCTGCATCAAGGAGAGAAGCAACTTAGAACTGAGGAGAAATTTCCTGACAGTTAGAACAATTAATCAGTGAAACAGCTTGCCTCCAGAAGTTGTGAATACCCCAACACTGGAAATCTTTAAGAAGATGTTGGATAGCCATTTGTCTGAAATGGTATAGGGTTTTCTGCCTAGGCAGGAGGTTGGACTAGAAGACCGCCAAGATCCCTTCCAACTCTCTATTGTATTGTATTGTATTGTATTGTATTGTATTGTATTGTATTGTATTGTATTGTATTGTATTGTATTGTATTGTATTGTATTGTATTGTATTGTATTGTATTGTATTCTTTTGACAGAAGTGTAATATATGCTTCTGACCATGATTTGGGCATCCTGCTCTCTGACCTCACCTTGTTCATAACTTCTAATAGTGGAAGAGACAATGATTCCTGGAGTGTCTTGTAAAATTCCACTGGCAACGCATCAGGGCCTGGGGCCTTTCCACTGTTTTGTTTTTTAAGTGCTTTGGTTAACTCCATCATGGTTATTTTGCCTTCTAGTATTATCTCAATTTCTTCAGGTATCTGGGGGAGGTTGGCTTCTTGTAAATATTGTTTAACTCCCCCCTCTTCTATATTCTCTTGTTCATACAACTTACCATAGTAGTCTTGTATAATTTTCTTCTTTTCTGCATTTCCATAACAAATTTTCCCTTGATCATCTCTTAATTGCAATATTTTCTTTGATTCTCTCTTATTTCAATTTATACGCCAACCATCTACCTGGTTTGTTTGCAATTTCGAAGTAATTCTGTTTAGCACCTCTAATTTTTTGTGCTAGTTCCTCCTTTTCCAACAGGTCCATTTTGTGCTTATTTATGTCCATTTTTATTTTAATGTCCTTTTTTGTGGGGATTTCTGTAACTCTTTTTCAAGAGCTTTATAGCCATTTTCTAAACCTTTAAAAAATTGTCTTTTCTTTATATTTCTCTTTCTTGTGTAGTCTATTATCAAGCCTCTGATATAGGCCTTCATTGTATCCCAAAGGTTCTGCATCGATGTATCTTCTTTTCTGTTTTCTTTGAAAAGGAAGGCCAGTTCTTTTTCCATTTTCTGTACAAAATCCTTCTCTTTTAATATAGTGTTATTTAATGTCCATCTAGATCTTTTCCTTTGTCCTTTCCATTTAATTTTAATTGGATTGTGATCTGCACAGGTACTTGTTTCAATCTCAATTTCCTGCACATTACAAGTCAGTTCCATTGTGGCCCATATCATATCAATTCTGGAACATGATAAATGTCTATTTGAATAGAAAGTATATATATATATATTGTAGGGTTTCTTTCTTTCCAGACATCTTTTAGATTTATTTCATCTATCATTTTTAAAAAAGGATTTTGGGAATGGTTTTCTATTTAGCTTTGTTATTTTTTGTGTTTTATAGTCCATATTCTGATCTACAATTTCATTAAAATCTTTGATCATACAAATATCAGCATAGTCCAAATCAATTATTTTCCTGTGTAGTTTTCTATAGAATTCATCTTATTTATCATTAGGAGCATAAATTGCAATTAAATGTATTTTCTTAGTGTTGTCCATAATTTCCACCATCAGCATTCTTCCATCTTCATCTGTATAAATTGGTTTCACTGGAATTGTATCTTTAATGTAAAAGATCACTCCTCTTTTCTTACAGCTTGCCAATACAGTAAATATTTTCTCAAGTTTTGGCTGTGCCAATAAGTATTCATATTGTTTTTGAATATGCACTTCTTGTATACAGATTATGTCCAATTTTAATTTTTCTAATTTGTGAAATAATCTTCTTCTTTTAATTGCTCAGTTAAGTCCATTTATATTTGTTGTAATCATTTTTTCTTTTCCATGTTTATGTTTTATAAGTAGGATTTATAGTTCTAGTTGATTTCGGTTCTCGTCGTTCTCTAATATCAATGCCGCCTACAGCACTTTCGTTTATTTCAAATCTGCCTACAGCACCTTCTACTTTCTCAGTCTCGGCTGTGGATGCCTCTTAGAGTTCTATCAACAATTCTTCTTTTGCAGCCTACTCAGCTTTAACTCTCAGATGTTTTATGAAGAATGCTTTGCTTTTTCAATTGTATCTATTCTGTATCTTTGTCCTTGCCATGCAAATATTAAGCCTTTTGGTATAAGCCAATTATAATTAACACATTTTTTAAGTAAAATCTTATTTAGGAATTGATATTCTCTTCTCATCTCTCTCACTTCTTGAAATTTGTTTCAGAACAACAATCTCCTTACCTTCATATTCCAATTTTCTATCTCTTGTTCTCTGTAGTATTTGTGATTACATTATTTTCTTAATAAATCTTACATGGACTTCCCTTGGGAGAGCATTTCTCACTGCATATCTTGTGTAGACTCAAAACGTCTCGTCTATAGCATCCATCATCCTCTCTCGGATTATCTCTAACACATCTGTCAGAATGTCTGATATTATTTGTGCCAAGTTCTCTCCTTTTTCTTCTATATTTTGAAATCTTAAGAAGAATTCTGACCGATCCATCTCCCATCCCAATATTCCGCTGTTATCTTTTTCCACCGCACTCAATCTGCTGTCAATGTCCTCAATTTTCTTCTCTCTTTGTTCATCCTTTTCTTCAATTTTTTTGTAGTCTGTCCTCATATTTCATCATCAATTGTTGAATATTTTCAATTTTTTCCTGTTTTACCTGTCTTTTGTTCTATATTTTATGTTTATTGTTCTATTGACACAATTCTCTTTTCCATGTTCTTTTTTTCAATGGTTTCTGTTCTCTTTTCAATGCTCTCTCCTCTTACTTGTAGTTTTTGTATACCTTGCATAATCGCCTTTAATGTTACTCCCTTGTCTTTTTTCTGTTGAAGCATTGTCTGTATTGATCTTTGTCCTCCTGCAGGTGAAGAGGAGGGAGTTGCTGTTGTGGAGCCAACAGTTGTTATTTTTTTACTCATCTTCAAAGGTTTTCTTGTGTTTAATCCACCTCTTCACTCTCTAATCCCTGCCTTGAAAGTTTATCCCTTTCCTCCATGTCCATAAGTGTTATCCTTATCCTTTTTTCACCAGGTTTCTTGCCCTTTGGTTGTACTTTACAGGACATAGCTATACAGACCTCTGCTTTTTAATATGCCATCTAGGTTTTCCAAGAGCAAGCATCTTAATTTCATGGCTGCAATCAGGATCCGAAGTGTACTTGGAACCCATGAAAATAATTTCTGGTTGGGGAATTTCTGTTGAAAATATTGCAAAAAATGCAGATAGGAGATAATTTTTTACAGTCAATTAAAGCAATATACCAACAGCAAACAGGACAAATCATAGTCAATGGAAGTTTAACAGACTCTTTTCAAATTGGAAAAGATAGAAGACAGGGCTGTCCTTTGTTCCCACTATTGTTTATTATAACTCTGGAAGTATTGTTGAATAAAATACGGGGCTTGGATGGTCTAAAATGGATCAAGATTAGGCAGCAAAAATACAGAGTGCATGCTTTTGCGCATGATTTGGTCATAATATTGGAACAACCGCAGGAATCCAGTATGGTTTTAATGAATACGATTAATCAATATGGTCAAGTGTCTGGCTTTAAAATAAATTTAGGAAATACCAAAATATTAGCTATAAATATGAATACTAAACAAAAGGAAGAACTAGGAGGGATGCTAGGATGTGAGGTAATCAAAAAAGTCAAATATCTTGGAGTTAATATTTTAACCTCAAATGGGAAACTATATAAGCATAATTAAACCACTTTGGCATAGTATACAGATAGAGATGAAAAAATGGGAGAAATTGCACTTATCTTTGCTGGGTAGGATAGCGGCAGTGAAAATGAACATCTTACCAAAATTTTTATTTCTCTTCCAAATGTTACCTATACTTTAAAAAGATGCGAATCTTTTAGAATGGCAGAAGAGTATCAATAAATTTGTATGGGCAGGAAAGAAGCCGAGGGTAAAGATGAAAATTATGCAAGATGTATGCAAGAGAAGAGGCTTGAAATTACCTAATCTAAAACTATATTATGATGCAGTGGCACTATCTGTAATTAGTGATTGGACTCATTTAACTAATGATAGAATATTGAATATTGAGGGACACGATCTGGTATATGGTTGGCATGCTTACCTGTTATTCAACAAAAAATTGGACAAGAATTTTAAAAGTCATATTTTAAGAAATGCTTTATTGCGGGTCTGGAAAAAATACCAATATAAATTAAATGACAAGATACCCATGTGGGCAATTCCTAGACATGCAATTGAAAATATGAATATAAGGAAAGAAGGCGGGGCTTAGCAGTGAGAAGACAGAGTTTCAGGCTATTCCTGAAATTCCCCTATTCCGAAGGAAATTGGATGGTTTGTTTTGGACCCAAGCTGTCCCAGAGAGACAGTGAAAGGTAGGAGGAGATCCAGTGATCCCAGAGACGTTTGCAAAGTCCCTGGGGGCTTGGAATTTAACCTCCTTTGCCAGTTCCTTCTGGATTAGCTGTAAGCTAACCGAAACTGCATGTTGCCCCTAAGAATGGTGTGAGTGTTTTCATCTGATAAGCTGATTTTATTACGAGATATGATCCGCATAAAAATTTAAGCTAATTGAAACCAAAGAACAGAAGAATCTAGCGGCTAATTGGTTTTTTTAATGGGTTTATGGCCGGTGGTTACCCTATTTCTTAAATGCTTTAAACGCTATTTACATGGATAAAGGAAAGTTTACTTCAACATCTCCTCTGACTCTCTTTAAATGGGCTGTAAACCAATTTACTATAATTTGGCTCCTCACAATTTGACACTTTTATTGCTTGGCTGTGTTGGTCTAAGATCAGATAAGATTGCACAGTTCCCAGATTGTTTTTACTTGCGAATACCTTAAAGCCTCTAAAGGAATATTAGCTGTGTCATGAATATGGTGTCTATACAAGCTTCAAATGATTCATTTCAAATGATTTTCTCCGCATTTCAAAAGTTGTCTGATACATATGACAGATTTGAAAAAAAGCTGGACTATTTGTTGTTTTTAACATCAAAATATGAAGAAAAAAGTGAGAACATTGAATGTTTGAATGTTCCTGAAATACAAATGAAGAATGTCAGAAATGAAGATTCTCAACTTGCTGACACGCCGGGCGTCTGGTTTACTTCGGAGGGAGAAAGAGATGCAACACTTGAAAGGGGGGCAGCCATACAGAAGATTTATTTCAAAAGACAGAGTGCAGGAGGAATGACAAGCATTAAAGAATCTATACTTTATGAAACATCACTTGCAGAATTTCCGATACCACCCTTGAGAATTAAAGACAAGCGTAGGACAACGTTATTATATCAGAGGCATCCTAAGCAAAATGGTGCGAAGATATTCCTGTTTGGACTTGCTTATAAAGACGTTTGGTGAACTTGTTCCACGAATGGCAATAGCACTAAGGAGGTTTTGTTATTGGAGAGACACTGGCTGATAGATGGGAGAATACAATTCAAAATTAGCTAAACCTAATTACTCTTATTTGTAATAGACATAGCTGAATAATAATTAATATTGATAGTAATGTATATAATGTGGAGTTGATATGATAAATAATAATTGGATATGAGAAGGGAAGGTTGGAAATATTTTTGGACCATATACAAAGGTTATTAATCACAATAATTATCACTATTAAAAAACAAAATAAAACTATATACAGTTAAATGTTAACTAATATGGGGAAAATGTTACAATATACGATATAATTACATAAAGAAGGTAGAATGATAATAAACTATATGCATGGAAGATGGAATTTTTGGTATTAAATATTATGGATGTTCAGCTAAAACAGGATATGAGGATTTGATGTTAATAGAGGATTTTATAAACAAGTAAATGAAATGCTAGCATGTGGTTATGGATTAAATCTTTGGTATAGTTAAGGATGAAGGATGTTTAAATAACTGTAGTCAACTAAAAGTGGAGGTATAATGATGTCAATATGGTAAACATTTGAGTTAAGATATTTGAATTAATATGAATTAATGGAAGAGATGCACCAAAACATGTTGTAACCAGCTGATATACTTTTTTATAATATATACCTGTTTTTTGTTTGTTTGTTTGTTTTTCTTTTGTTTTTCTCCCCCCCCCCTGCCTTGTTTTTTGTTCTTTTTGTCTTCTCTGTGTTTTGATTTTTTCCTTTCCCACTGGTGTGGGCATGTGTTGTTTAAGTAACAAAAATTATTATTATTATTTTTTAAATAATAATTGTAGTCAAATGAAAATGGATATATGATGATGGTTACATGTATGAATATTTGAGTTAAAATTCTTGAGTTAACTTGAATTATGTTTGTTGACTGTGGAAGAGATGCACAAAAGTCTTTTTGTAACCAACTGATACATTTTCTATAGCATGTAAAGAAGGATGTTGTATTTGTTTTAAATTAAAAATTAAAAAACATTTTAAAAAAGAAAATATGAATATAGCACAAAAACAGGATACAATTACCTACAGACAACTTCTCATTTTGGAAAGGGGGGTACTACAACTAAAATCTTTAGAGGTATTAAAAGAGGAGAAGGTAGTTCAAACATGGTTCCAGTATGGGCAATTACAGGCCAGGTGGAAAATAGATCAAAAAATTGGTTTTATCCAAGTTGAGGATAATCTGTTTAAACAAATAAGAGCTCAAAGCTTAATGCATATAAAGAGGATATATAATGTATTAATACAGATGGATTCGGAAACAGAATTAGTTAAAGATTGTATGATTAAGTGGGCTCAAAATATTGAAGAACCAATAATGTTGGATACATGGGAAAGAATCTGGGTAAGAAATGTGAAATGTACACAAGCTCAAAACCTGAGAGAAAATTTTTATAAGATGTTCTATAGATGGCATTTAGATCCTAAAAAGCTGGCTTCTATGTATCTGAATTTACAGCCTAAATGTTGGAGATGTGGTTCTCTCGATGCTACATATTTTCATATATGGTGGACCTGCCAAAAGGTTAAGGCATTTTGGATAAAAATATGGTGGATTATGCAAAATATCTTTAATAGAAGGATAAAGTTTACTCCTCAGTTATTTTTACTAGGTATAAGTACTGACTTTACAATGGTAGAGACTAACTTGATTCTGCACCTAATAACGGCGGCAAGACTGTTGGTGGCGCAATACTGGAAGAAGGAAGACTTGCCTACAACTCAAGAATTTGCTTTCTTACCATCCCATAGATCCATCTGATCTTACAACGGTCCTACTTCTTCCCTCCCTCCCTCTTTCCTTCCCTCATTTCTTCTCTCCTACTCTCCTTCCTTCCCTCCTTCCTTCCCTCCCTCCTTCCCCCTTGCCTCCCTCCTTTCTTCTCTCCTTCTCTCCTTCCCTCCTTGATCAGGAATGATTTAAACTGTTCAAAGTTAGCGTAGCAAGAAGAAGCTAAGATCAATGTAGAGATGTTATTAACTCCCTTTTTTATTTCTTTTTTCTCAATATATTTTAGACTGTGTTTGTTAAAAATCTATACCGTGTATGGGCTCTGGGAAGTTGGGGGGGAGGGAGGTGGGGTGTTGGGGGGAGGGTGGGGGAGGGAGGGATATATACTAGGTTAGATACGATGTGTTAGATTTCAATGTAATGCGACTTCACATGTATACTGTTTTTCTTTAATTTCTCTGTAAAAATAGGATAAGTTAAGTACATTGACATATAGTGGAAATACACCAAGGGGAGGAGGAGTGGGATAGAAGAAAGATGGGTAGAGAGGGCGGGAGAGAGGATGGGAGGGAGGGTGAGAAGGAAGGGAGGGAGTGGATCGGGAGAGAGGAGTGGTAGAGGGGGAGGGGAAGTAGGGTAGAGGGGGATGATGGAGGGAAGATAGAAAGTTGGAGGGGGTGGAAGAAAGAGGTGTACGGAGAGTGGAAGATATATTGGGTTTCTATTTTTGGGGGTATTGTTGACAAGAGGAATTTCTGCGATTATTGTTTAATGTTGTATGGCTCTGGCTATGCACAGTATATATGTGAGTGTATGAAAATGAAAAAATGGAAAATAAAAACCTTTTTCGGGGAAAAAAAAGAAAATAATTTCTGTTCCTCAGGAAGGAGGAGCCAAATCACGATGTCACAATGTGCAGTCTCGATACGCCGAGACCACCATTGACACTTCTGCTGCTGGATGATCCATTGTTACCTAAACTGTCCTGTAGAGACAGTGACCAGGAAGACGAAGCCTTGCTGGTCTCAGGGACATCACAAAGTCCCTGATTGACCCCAGGGAAGCGCTTCAAGCTGTCATTAAACAGGCAGCCCCCAGGCTGATGAAATCAGGACGCTCCAAAAGGAAGGAAGTGAAAAGAGAAAGTGAGTCCATCTGGTGAGGTATTTTTTCTATTTTGCAAAAGACTGTGCAAATAATTTTTTCTTTAAAGCCAAATTAGATCCTTAAGCAAAAGAATTGATCAGCAAAATTAACCCTAATTGAATTGCTGTGGAAAGTTTTTTTTTTGTAACTATTCTTTGTGGTTTGAAGTGCTTGTAACGTTTGTCCTCTTAAAGTGAACAGACTGGGGGTTTTTTCTTCTGCTTTTTGTTGCTTTATTTTTTTATTTCTGGATTAAAACCTTCTTTCTTATTTTAACAATTCTTCCTATTACTTATAATTAAATTTCACTAAAAGAAATCTAAAGAACTTTGTTTCCTATAAGCCAGAGATAAATATTAGAAAGTGAAAAGTAGCACACTGCCACTTGGAGTTCAGAGGCTGGGGTTTTTGAAACAATGTTTCTCTTTTCTTTTCTTCTTTGACTTCACTGACTTTGTAGCTGAAGGGTTTGCAACTTGTTTACAGAAACTAATAAAGAGCCAAGGGCATGAATTGTTTTCACAGGTGCCTTTGAGAACTATTTTGGCAGGGGAAAGAAAGGGAGGGAACAGAACCCTTCTCCTTTGAAGAGCATAAAAGAACTTCTGTTCAAGTCAAACTAAAATAGAAAAATAAAAGAGATCTGAAAGGCTAGAGTGGAAGTAGCTATTAGTTTTTTCCCCCTTCTTTCTTCTGTTTTGGAAACATGAATCAATATTCAGATGAGGAAACCTTAAAATTCCAAAATATTTTGGCTAGTAAATGATTTTTAGCCAATTATAATAACAAGAAGGAAATGTCAATGGACATTGTTTAACAATATATACATGCTATGGTATTGGCAAAAGTAACTTGGATATAAATTCTAAACAGTGAGTTGGGGGGAAAAGGGGGAAAGGTTTAGAAACTTTATTAATTGACTTTTACTTAAAACATGTCATAAAGGTGTAATGTTATTGGAGGATTTTTTTTAAATAGCTAATGAATGCCATTATGTGGTTGTGTCTTTAAGTATGAATGATTTGAGGTAAAAGCATGTTCAAATAATTGTAGTGAAATGAGAATTGTGGTACATTGATAGTAAGAAATACAAAGATTTTTGATTTAAAGTGTATAATCTAATATGAACTAGAAGTAATGACTGTGGAAGAAATCTTGCGCATGCGCGAGAATGGGAATGGCCGCCGAGCTCCAACGCTCCGGCTATTGAAAAGAAACAGCGGAAAATTCCAGGCGACGAGGACCCCGAATATGACAACGGAGGGGTCCTCGCAAATGATCAGCTTTCAGGCTCCCAGGGAAGGTAACTTTTTGAGGAGGGGGCTGCCTTCGGGTGGTCCCGGGACGGCGTTACCTCCCTCGGTGACTTTTCTTTCGATCAGCTGGGCGGCGGCGGTGACGGCGTTGCGCGAGCGGCGGCGGCTTCGGCCCCGCTGCCTCAGGAGGCTGCCCCGCTCCCCTGGGAAGCTGGATCCGTGCCTTGAAGTGCCTGCTTGGTTTGGAGGATTGATTTCCTACCCTCATCGTAATCTTGGTGCCTGGCATTACGGCCCTATTGACTGCTCCCTTTTGAACAGCTGGGTGGCGGCGGTGGCGGCGTTGCGTGAGCGGCGGTGGCTTCGGCCCCGCTGTCCCAAGAGGCTGCCCCGCTACCCTGGGGGGCTTGATCCATGTCCTGATCAGAGGGTAAGGAGCTGCATGGAACTGCCTATTTGGTTTGGAGGACTAGCTTTTTATCCCCACCACAACTTTACTGTTTTGTACTGCGGCCCTGTTGATTGCTCTCTTTCCCCTTGGTACGACATCTCCTTTGGGGTCTGCCGCTGCTTTCACTGGGCTTTGCAACGTTTTATTTACCATCTATCTTCCTGGACTGTGATCCCAGGATTGCAACAACAAACTTTTTATTGTGTTGGGTACCATCTGCTGCTGTTGCTGCCTCAGGAGTGCCACGTCAGGCAAAACTGTCCACCAGATCATCTTGTATTGGACACCATTACTCCGGAAAGGCAGCATATGTGGACTTCTGACTCCCTCCAGTGGCCATTACTGGCGCTTCCTCTAGTTCTTGGCTGGTTTCATCATTTTTACCATCCCTACCGCCTTCTTAATTACCACCTACCTACTCCACCTACAACTACACCCATAATTACATCTGTCGGGCCTCTGCACGTACGAACTAACTGCATCCATCTGGTCAATACTATCTTTTATCGTCCAAGGGAAACCATCTCAACTGCCCAGACTCTGCCTTTACTGACACTATTGACAAATCGGACTTTAACAGCTTTAACGATTCTTTCTAATTGCCTGGACTTTTTCGGGACCTTCCCAAATGCACAAGAAGGGAGGAAGGCTACTCCCCCTTCCATATATACTCTTTTATAAGATCTACGCACGCTGCGCAAACTTTTAAATGGTATGGTGAGTGCATGTGATTGTATGTGTGAATTGGATGATCCCACTTTTATTACCCTATGACTCTTGTATTTTATGTGTTTTAATCACTACGTGGGGACTGTTTGAGTGTATAAATGAGTGTGCTTGATTCGGAGGACCTGCCGGGAACTGCGGGGGCTATGGGGGTGGCTGAGGGGGCTAAAGACACGGGAGAGGGTCGGGGTATCGCGGTCGTGACAGGGAGGGGCAGATACGGCGGGGACTCTAGGGCAGGCCATTACCGGGGAAGGAGGGTTCGCTACATCACAGAGATCCCTCCTTCCGGCCCTAGGAGTCCCACTCCAAGACCAGATGGTGTAAGTAATCAGGACCCTGGTCTCAGGCTGTTGTCGCTAAATGCCAGGTCTGTTGTACATAAAGCACCTCTCGTCCGGGACTTAATTTTAGACGAGAGGGCAGACCTGGCATGTATTACTGAGACCTGGCTGGGCCCAGAGGGAGGAGTCCCCCTTGTAGAACTGTGCCCAGAAGGATTTCAGGTGCTGCATCAGCCGAGAGCCCAGGGAAGGGGTGGGGGTGTGGCCGTTGTTATCCGGGAGTCGTTAGTTCCTCGTAGGGTCCCTGCTCCGGAGATTGTTGGGTGTGAGTCTTTGCTGTTAAAGTTGGACCTCAAGGGTCAAGTGGGTCTGCTGCTAACGTACCTGCCTCCCAACAGCGTTGCAGCAGCCCTCCCCTCGCTCCTCGAGTCAGTAGCCGAGCTGGCAGTTGAGTTCCCTAGGTTGATGGTCCTGGGGGACTTTAATCTGCCGACGCTCGGTGAAAACTCTGATGGGGCGCAGGAGTTCATGGCTTCCATGACAGCCATGGGCTTGACTCAAGTAATCCGAGGCCCAACCCATTCGGCGGGACACATGCTTGACCTTGTATTTCTCTCGGAGCAGTGGATGTGTGATCTTGGTCTGAGGGGGAGTGACATCATACCCCTGTCGTGGTCAGACCATTGCCTACTGAGGCTCGACTTCCGGAGGCCAAACCCCCACTGTAGGGAGGAGGAACCGACCAGGTGGTTCCGCCCCAGGCGTCTTATGGAGCCAGTAAGGTTCCAGATAGAGCTTGGGGTTATTCCTGATACTTTCACCCACAGTCCGGCAGAGACTCTGGCTGCTGCGTGGCACTCGGCAGCGTCAGAGGCCCTCGACCGGATTGCGCCACTGCGGCCCCTCCGAGGCGGCGGATCCCGGAGACCACCTTGGTTTACCGAGGAGCTCCGGGAGATGAAGCGCCGGAGGAGATGCCTGGAGCACCGTTGGAGGTCCGATAAGTCCGCAGCGAACCGAGCAATGGTAACCACCTGCACCAGGGAATATACTAGGGCACTTAGGGCAGCCAAAAGATCACATATAGCCTCCCTGGTTGCGTCCGCTGAGTCCCGCCCAGCCGCCCTGTTTAGGATAACCCGCTCCCTGTTGAACAAAAGGGAGGCGGGGGAACCCTTGCAGGGCAGAGCTGAAGAATATGCCCAATTCTTAGCGGACAAAATTGCTCGGTTTCGGACGGACTTGGACTCCACACCTGCAGTTCCAGCCGAGACTCAGGGGGACCAAGTACAACAGCTCTGGGTTGAGTTTCAGGAGGTTACCCCCGGGGATGTGGACAAGGCCATGAGAGCTGTGAGTTCCTCCACCTGTGCTTTGGATCCGTGTCCCTCATGGCTGGTTTCTAACTGCAGTGAGGTGACACGAGGCTGGATCCAGGCGGTTGTAACCGCCTCCCTTCGGGAGGGGAACTTCCCCGCCGCACTGAAGGCGGCGGTGGTGAGACCCCTCCTGAAGAAGCCATCCCTAGATCCAGCTGTCCTTAATAACTACCGCCCGGTCTCCAACCTCCCCTTTCTGGGGAAGGTTGTCGAGAAGGTGGTGGCCTTCCAGCTCCAACGGTCCTTGGAGGAAGCAGACTATCTAGACCCCTTCCAGTCAGGCTTCAGACCCGGTTACAGCACTGAAACCGCCTTGGTCGCATTGATGGATGATCTCTGGAGAGCCAGAGATGAAGGACATCCCTCCATCCTGGTCCTCCTTGACCTCTCAGCGGCTTTCGATACCATCGACCATGGTATCCTTCTGCGAAGACTGCGGGAGGTGGGAGTGGGAGGCACCGTGTTACGGTGGTTCTCCTCCTACCTCTCGGACAGGTCGCAGTCGGTGTTAGTGGGAGGGCAGAGATCGTCCCCAAGGCCCCTGAAATATGGGGTGCCGCAGGGTTCGGTCTTATCCCCCCTACTATTTAACATTTACATGAAACCGCTGGGAGAGATCATCCGTAGGCACGGGATTAGATACCATCAATATGCGGACGATACTCAATTGTATCTGTCCGCCCCGTGCCAAATCAATGAAGCGGTTGACGTAATGGGCCGGGGGCTCGAAGCCGTCATGGACTGGATGAGGATTAACAAGCTTGTGCTCAACCCAGAAAAGACCGAGTGGCTGTTGTGTTTTCCTCCCAAAAATTCGGCCATTAATCCAACACTCAGGCTGGGGGGTCAAATTTTACACCCCTCAGAGAGGGTTCGCAACCTGGGAGTCCTCCTGGATTCACAGCTGTCATTCGATCATCATATAGCGGCTGTGACCAGGGGGGCATTCGCCCAGGTACGCCTGGTGCGCCAGTTGCGACCCTACCTGAACCGGGAGGCCCTCACAACAGTCACTCGGGCCCTCGTGATTTCTAGGCTGGAATACTGCAATGTGCTCTACATGGGGCTGCCCTTGAAGAGCATCCGGCGACTTCAGCTAGTACAGAACGCAGCCGCGCGAGTGATTGCGGGTGCACCCCGATTCACCCGCATTACACCTATCCTCCGCGAGCTGCGCTGGCTACCTGTTGATCTCCGGATGCGCTTCAAGGTGCTATTGACCACCCATAAAGCCCTACATGGCAGTGGATCTGGATACTTGAGAGACCGCCTTCTGCCAATTACCTCCCTACGGCCTATAAGATCTCATAGGTTAGGCCTCCTCCGCATCCCATCGGCCAGCCAATGTCGGCTGGCAACCACAAGGAGGAGGGCCTTCTCAGTAGCGGCCCCGACCCTTTGGAACGAGCTCCCCGTAGAGATTCGTACCCTCTCCACCGTCCAGGCCTTCCGCACAGCCTTGAAGAACTGGCTCGCCCGTCAGGCCTGGGGATAAGGACCACTACCCCGCCCGAATGTTGTATGCATGTTGCGTATTATTTTATTATGTGTTGTTGTCGTAGTATTGTATTGTATTGTATTCCCCTCTCCCTGGTTTCTGTGAGCCGCCCTGAGTCCCCCCAGGGAAAAGGGCGGCCTACAAATAAAATCAATTCCAATTCCAATTCCAATTCCAAGAAATGCACGAAAGTTATCTGTAACCAATCAACACACTTTCTACAAGATGTAATGAAGGATGATTCTTTTTTTGTGTGTGTTTTTGTTCAATTAAAATAAAAAAAAACTTTTCCAAAAAAAAAGAAAATAAAATATATTCCTGTTTTAATTTCTTCCACTTTTATTTGGTATGAAGTGATGGGATAACATATTCTTAGTTTTTTTTAAAAAAATATTGCATTTCAAGCCAATTTTTGCACTCTATTCTTTTAATTCATCAAGAGGTTCTTTACTTCCTTTTCCCTTTCTGCCCTTAGAGTGGTATCGTCTGCATATCTGAGGTTGATGATACTTCTCCGAGCAATCCTAGTTCTGGGTTGTAATTCATCCAGTTTGGCATTTCACAAGATGTTCTTTCCATGTAATTTAAATAAGCAAGGTGACAATGTTTAGCCTTCTTGCACTTCTTCTATTTAGAAGCAATCAATTCTTCCATGTCAGGTTCTAACTGTTGCACCTTTTCTGGCAGGTGCCAGACCTGCCCTAATCTGAACCTTTAGGAAAGAATGACCGTCCACTCCATTTTGTTAAAGCAAAGGGTTCTTTTATTAAAGGTATTGGTTGCAGAAGTGTGAAGCCAGCTCTGAATTCTTCTGTGCTTGCAAGGTACAAAAAAGGTGCACCCACAGCCCATTCTTCCTCCATCTCTGTGACCAGTCTGTTTCTAGCCAAACAGATCTCACCAAGATGTTTTGATAATGCTGAATTATTTGCAGATGATACACATATTTCGCAGACTTCACCTTGGGATGCTGGTACAAACAAGATCTGGCTGCTCTGGCCTTTATCACCTGTCATTCCCCCTCCCAATTTCCAATCAACTACAAACACAGCTTTATTGCCCTTTCATACTCTCCACCTCTTCCTGCTTTTGACACCAGGAAGCCTTTGATGTTCCAAGCTGAATAAGGCAGTGGTGACATTAGACTTCTCAGGTCACAGTTATGGTGGTCGGGTACTCCCAACACTTTAAGAACTTGCCACAGTTCGTTGTGATCCACATAATCAAATACTTTAGCATGGTCAATGAAGCAGGAGTAGATGGCTTTCTGGAACTATGTTGTTTTCTCATAATCTAGCAAATGCAGGAAATTTAATCTCCGGTTCCTCTGCCTTTTCAAAAAATCATTTGTAGTTTTAGTTCTTGGTTCATGTAATGCTGAAGCCTAACTTGTAGAACTTTGAATATTACCTTGCTAGCATGTGAAATGAGTGCAATTATATGGTACTTTTATACATCCTAGTATTTATCATATATTTACTAGAAGTGATCTGGCTTAAGTATCTTTTGCAATTAAAGTACACAGCTTAATTTTATTTTTTGCTAGTTGTTATTTTATTTTAGAAATCAGATATGTAATCTCTACCACTATATTAGAATGATTGTTATGTTATTTATTTGATAGTGGCCTACAAAAAAGTTTTTAATTGTAATTGTTTAAAGAAAAATCTTTAATTAACATATGCATGCTTTGAATACATGAATTATTTCTCCCTCCCTCTGTTTATTGCTCTCTGATTGCATTTTAGGTTCATTCTTTTCTGAGAAGTGTCAGATTCAACAACAGTGTTGGTGAAAAGATCTCCTTTGATAAAAATGGAGAGTTCATTGGTGGATTTGATATTATCAACTGGATCACATTCCCAAACCAATCCTTTGCTAGGGTCAAAGTTGGAACGGTAGATCCCACAGCTCCAGCAGACAAGTTCTTCAATATTTCTGTAAATTCCATCACATGGCCAGTAAGCTTTAACGAGGTTAGTTTTTTGAATCTAGATTTCTCTGCCTTCATTTAAATAACTTTATTGAAGAAAGTCTCACAGTATCATCTCTGACTAACCTAGGTACAAATTTCCTGGAAAAGGAATGATACCAGTAAGACTTTTTAAAAAAACTTCTTGCTAATTAGGAAATATACTATCCTGGCTCCCTGTTAGTTATGGGCAATGGTTTTCAGAGTTTTGAAGTAAAAGCTGAAGGCCAGCACTTTAGATCTCATAAGTTTGCTGACATCAAAATTCAGAAATTGAGAAAACCAATTTTAACTAACTAGTACAGAAACTGTATTTGAAAAGAGATGATGGCTAATGAAGGCTACATATATTTATTTAATTATAATTTCAGGGCAATTATATCTAAAATTATGTCATGCTGCTACTTCATTTTTAATCTGTTGATTCCCCAGTAACTCTCCAAGCACTTCCTTTCCTCTCCGTATCTTAAAATATTATTCTACATTCATTGATAGGAGTTACCTATATCTTTGTGTAATGATCCTTGTGAGACAGGACACAGCAAGGCCAAGAAAGAAGGAAAGCTGTTTTGTTGCTATGATTGCCATCGGTGTCCAGAGGGGAAAATATCAAGGGAGAAAGGTAGGAAAATTCCAAAAATAATAGGACTAAGCCATGATGGCACAGCACTATAATTCCTATTAATTCACCCGCATTCTTATTTCAGACATAGATGACTGCTCTCCATGTCCACAAGATCAATATCCAAATCCTGGGAAAAATATGTGCATTCCAAAGCGGATCATCTTTTTGTCCTATGAAGAACCTTTGGGGATCAGTCTCACTGTTCTTTCTCTTTGCTTTTCATTAATGACAACATTGGTAATCACAATCTTCATGAAACACAAAGAAACTCCCATCGTCAAAGCCAATAACCGGAATCTCACTTACACACTCCTAGTTTGTCTTCTCCTCTCTTTTCTTTGTGTCTTTCTATTTGTTGGGAGGCCCAATACGATTGTGTGTCTCTTTCGACAACCAGCTTTTGGCCTCATTTTTTCTGTGGCAGTTTCATGTGTATTGGCCAAAACCTTTCTTGTGGTTCTAGCATTCATGGCTACCAAACCTGGTTCCAGACTGAGGAAATGGGTGGGGGGAAAGATGGTCAGTTTCATTCTATTATCCTGTTCCCTTGTTCAAATATGTATTTGTGCTGCATGGCTGATAACATCCCCACCATATCCAGATATTGATGCAGAGACAATGTCTGAAGAAGTCATCTTGGAGTGCAATGAAGACTCTGTCATGTTCTACTGCGTTTTGGGCTTTATGGGTTTTCTTGCTCTCCTTAGTTTCTCTGCTGCTTTTCTAGCTAGGAATTTACCTGACAGTTTCAATGAAGCCAAATTCATCACCTTCAGCATGTTGGTCTTCTGCAGTGTTTGGTTGTGTTTTATTCCAACCTATCTAAGCACAAGGGGAAAATATACATTGGCTGTGGAGATCTTCTCCATGATCTCCTCCAGTGCTGGCTTATTGGTTTGCATCTTTCTTCCCAAGTGTTTTATTATTGTGATGAGACCTGAACTGAACGATAAACACCAGCTCATGAAGAGAAAGTTTTAAGAAATCTTTATCTTTGACTGATATGTTTTATATCTGCATATCTGCATGTTGGAGAACAAATAACAGGGGTCTATAAAAACATAAATTGCAGCACAAATTAATGGATTGACGTATTTATTGACATTATTGATTTATTGACATATTTTAGTATGTTATGGTGATGTTAGGTAGGAGCTGAGATATCCAAGCCAAACAAAGAAGCTGGAAATAACATGAAATTAAGCATTGTGGAAATTAATCCTGAAAATACTTTTGCAATTTTTGGCTTAAATCTTTCAGAGAACTTTATATAATTAGCTGACTCTATAGATCTGGGGTTTTTTTTGGGGGGGGGAGTATAAATAAGAACTCTCTGTACAAACTTCTGAGAATGCTATGAGGTGAGGGTGAACAATTTCATTTTTAACATCTCCTGAAAGGCCATTTGTGGCAAAACCTAAGTTTAGATGCTTTTATATAATAGAGCTGATTCACCAATAGAGGAAGCCAAAGACTATAGTATTGCCAACTCTCTTTAAGGTTTTATTAGTCTTAAACGCACTGGAATATAATTTATAAATCTGAAACTTTTAACTTTAAAATTAAATATTGTCATTTTAAACCCAACATAACTATGCAAAACATAGCTTTTGCATAGTTATGCAAAAGAAGACAGAAAAATTAGGCAGATGATCAGCAGTCTTTTATGGCTGAGTATATGTTAAAAACACATAACGAAATTAAAAATGTCAGAAGAAGTTTGAGGCAAAGTTTGATTCACTAGCAAGGGAACTCTGGGAAGAAATCTAATGTCTGAAATGATATAGGAAACAGGTGAAAGCCCGAGTAGATTGTATGGAACATAAATTGGAGAAGACAAACTCTTTATGTGAAGCTGAATTGGAAGATATAATAATTCTGGAAGTTCAGATTAAAGAATTCCAATTAAGATTTTGTGGAATACCTGACCAACCAGGAGAACATATCAGATTAAGGACAGTGAAGGCCTTGGCTCAGTTAATAAATAAAGAGGAAAAAGAAATAGGAGATGATTTGGGCAAGATTTCCAAAATAAATTCCAGATTTGCCATCATGATAAAGTTACCATGGGATGTTAGAATTCATTTTTTAAGAAGAATAACAAGGGATCAGGTTCTGGATTGCTATTTTATCAGCTGGTATAAAAAAGATCAATTGAGTTATTTTATATATAAACCTCAATTTAAACCCAAGCTACCTATAGCAGATGAATATGGTAAATTTGCAGTAGTTGAAATTGAACTCAATGGAATAAAATAAAAAATGTGTATAGGCCAAATGACGATAGAAGCATTTTTTTAAAAAAATTTAATGGACCAGTTACTGCACTTTTCATGTGGAAACTGGGGGATTGGAATGGAATGACTACACAAGCTTTGGGTATCGATCAACGGGATTAAACCCTCACAGTAAATTATAAAAGTCTTCCTTTGAGATGATGGAAAATCGAAAATTAATAGAATCATGGAGAAATAAAAATGGAGACACCAGAGAATATACCTTTTTTTCTGAAAGACATTAATCTTTTTCAAGGATTGACATGATATGGATATCTAAAAATCTCTCAAATAAAATTCTGAAAGTGGACATTCTGCCTAAATCTTTTTCTGATCATTATCCTGTGCTTCTGGTTTTAAGAGGAAAGAGCTCGATTTTTAGATGGAGATTAAATGAAGCTATTCTACAAAAGGATTATAAAAGACCAAAAGGAAACTGCAAGAGGCCTTTGAGAATAATTTAGGTAAAAGGAGAAGCTTAATGACAGTATGGGATGCCAATAAAGAGGTTATGAAGGGCCATTTTATGCAGCACAATCATTTAGGAAACAAAAAATCTCAGGAAATGACACAAAGGATATTGGATCCAATGAGACCAAAATAAATTCAACTGCAAAAGACACCCATGGATCTTATAGTTTTACACTATATCAAATTCTTACAAAAACTATTGTCTATGTTAACAGTACAGGAAATAGAAACAAAATTGAACTAGGCATAACAAAGAAACTTCAAGTTTGCAAATAAACTAGGGAGATGGTTGGCATATAAATTAAGAAAGGAAAAGCAAAAGACAATGTTTGGAAAAAAATTTGAAGGCTGTAATGTAATAAGATGCAATGAATTTATTAAAAAGTCCTTTCATAATTTCTATTCAAATTTATACAAAACACAGGAGATAGATATGTCAAAAATAGATGAATATCTTTGAAGGCAACAGCTGCCTAAACTGATTAGTATTAGTATTTATTAAAGTTGTATGCCGCCCTATTCCAAGGGGGACTCAGGGCGGCGAACAAACACATGGGGAAGGCGCAATACAAAAACGAACAAGACAAACAGAATACAGAGACAGATTAAAACTAAAATAAACGCAGCAATTCAAGTGGGGCCGGGAACTCAACAGCCCCAGGCCTGCTGGAACAGCCAGGTCTTGACGGCTATGCGGAAAGCCTGAAGGGTGGTGAGGGTCCGAATCTCCACGGGGAGATCGTTCCAGAGGGCTGGAGCAGCCACAAAGAAGGCTGGGTGGTCGACAGGCGACACTGGCTAGTTGATGGTATCCGGAGGAGGCCTAATCTATGGGATCTAATTGGTCATAGGGAGGTAATTGGAAGGAGGCGGTCTCTCAAGTACCCAGGTCTGATACCATGTAGGGCTTTAAAAGTAACAACTAGCACCTTGAAACGCATCTGGAGTCCAATAGGCAGCCAGTGCAGCTCACAGAGGATAGGTGTAACGTAGGTGTACCGAGGTGCACCCACAATCACTCACGCGGCTGCATTCTGGACAAGCTGAAGTCTCCGAATGTTCTTCAAGGGCTGAAATAGGATGGAGGCATGACCCCCATCCCTGGATCTCCAGAGATCATCGATCAGTGCGACAAAAGCAGTTTCCATGCTGTAGCCAGGCCTGAATCCAGACTGAAAGGAATCCAGATAATCAGTTTCATCCAAGGACCGCCAGAGCTGAGAGGCCACCACTTTCTCAACAACCTTCCCAACGAAAGGGAGGTTGGAGACTGGACGGTAGTTATTCAAAATGGCTGGATCCAAAGACGACTTCCTCAGGAGGGGTCTCACCATCGCCGCCTTTAGGAGGGGCGGGAAGGATCCCTCCCAAAGAGAGGTGGCAACTATCGTCTGGATCCAGCTATGTATCACCTCCCTGCTGTTCACAACCAGCCAGGAGAGGCACGGGTCCAGCACACAAGTGGAGGCACTCACCCCTCCGATGGCCTTGTCCACTTCCTCAGGCGTGACCAGTTGAAAATCAATCCATAAATTCCACTCAAGACCCTCCCCCGGTACCTCGACTGGCTCTGAGCAATTGGAGTCCAGGTCTGTCCAAATCCAAGCAACTTTATCCGCTAAGAACTGGGCAAATTCCTCAGCTCTGCCTTGTAAAGCGTCAACCGCATCCCTCCCTTTCAGGAGGGAGTGGGTTATTCTAAACAAGGCAGCTGGGCGCGATTCAGCAGATGCAATCAGAGTGGCAAAATATGTTCTTTTTGATGCCTGTATTGCCAGGAGGTAGGCTCTGATGCAAGCTCTCATTAGGGCTCGGTCTGACTCAGACTTACTGGCCCTCCAGCGGCGCTCTAGGCATCTCTTTTGGCATTTCATCTCCCGGAGTTCCTCGGTAAACCAAGGGGCCCTCCTGGATCCACTACCTCGGAGAGGCCATAAAGGCGCAATCTGGTTAAGAGCCTCCACCGCCGCTGAGTTCCAAGCAGTGATCAAGGTCTCCACCGGACTGTGGACGAGAGTATCAGGTATAACACCAAGAGCCGTCTGAAAACCCAGAGGGTCCATTAGGCGCCTGGGGTGGAACCACCTAATCGGTTCCTCCTCCCGACAGTGGGGGATTGGCCTCCGAAAGTCGAGCCTCAGTAGGAAGTGGTCTGACTATGACAGGGGCAGGATCTCAATACCCCTCAAACCAAGATCACGACTCCACTGCTCCAAGAGAAATACGAGGTTGAGTGTGTGACCCGCTGAGTGAGTCGGACCCTGAATTACTTGGGTCAAGTCCAAGGCTGTCATGGTAGCCATGAACCCCTGCGCCCCATCAGAGTGCTCGCCGAGCGAAGGCAAAATGAAATCCCCTAGCACCATAAGCCTGGGGAACTCAACTGCCAGCTCGGCTACTGACTCGAGGAGCGAGGGGAGGGCTGTTGTAACACTGTTGGGAGGCAGGTATGTTAACAACAAGCCCACTTGACCCCCAAGGTCCAACTTTACCAGTAAGGACTGACACCCAACAAGCTCCAGAGCAGGGATCCTACCAGGAACTAGAGACCTTCGGATAACAATAGCCACTCCCCCACCCCTTACTGGGGTCGCGGCTGATGAAAACCCTCTGGGCACATCTCAGGGGGACTTCTCCCTCCGGGCCCAGCCAGGTTTCAGTAATACATGCCAGGTCTTCCCCCTCATCTAAAATTAGGTCCCGGACGAGGGGAGCCTTGTGAACCACAGACCTGGCATTTAGCTACAGCAGCCTGAGACCAGGGCCCTGACTACTCACGCCATCTGGCCTTGGAGTGGAACTAATAGGGCCGGAAGGAGGGATCTCTAAAATGTAGCGAACCCTCCTTCCCCGGTAATGGCTCGCCCTAAAGTTCCCGCCATATCTGCCCCTCCCTGTTATGACCGTAATGTTCCGGCCCACTCCTGGGTCCGTGGTCACCCCATCCCTCCCTCTGGCTACCGCATTCTTCGACAGGCCCTTCGAATCAAACATCCTAGGCTGAGATTGGGCCTAGGCCCCTCTGATACTTCTGCAGTGCACTCAGTGCAGAAGCTACCCAGTTGTGGTCCCAGCCTACTCAGACACACAACACATCCATTCACCCAAGCAATCCCCACGTAGCAATTAAAAACACAAAAATACAACAATAATGGATTAATAAAAAGTGGGCTCATTCATGCAATCATACAATAACACCCATATCACATGCACTCCCCATACAAGTTAAAAATTGCCCAGTGGTGCAAGAAGTTCGTAGAAAGCTTATGCTAATATGGAAGAAGGAGTCCTAGTATTCCTGGTCTTCTCCTCTGGGGAGTCCCGCAGAGAGGGCAAAGTCCAAAAGTCTGGAGCAATAGGAAGTTAATGTCGATTGGAGGAAGGTGCGGAGCAAACTCCCCGCCCACGTCCTCTTTGTCCACTGCTTAAGTGGGAGTCTCAGCGAGGCTGGGAATGGCATCAATGACTCGATAACTGTTGTTGAGATATCAGAAGCCTTTAAAAAAATGAAGCCAGGCAGAGCCCCAGGCCCAGATGGTCTTACAAGCCAGTTGTCAGGTCTGGAAGCCATCTTTTGCATTAGGCCTTCAGACCTGGGAAATTTATTGCTGTGGGAAAATGGGAGTTTGGATTGAATGGAGTGGGATAGATATAGTCAAAATAACATTTCTTTCTCTGTGAGTCAAGGACATCTTTTTTATTATTATTAATTTTTAAAATTTTTTAATTTAAAACAAGTACAACATCCTTCTTTACATGCTATAGAAAGTGTATCAGTCGATCACAAATAAACTTTTGTACATCTCCTCCACAGTCAACAAACATAACTCATGTTAACTCAAGTGTTTTAACTCAGATATTCATACATATCACCATTGTCATATATCCATTTTCATTTGACTGTAATTATTATTTTAAAATATTAATAATAATAATACTCTTAAACAATACATGCCCAGACCAGTGGGGAAAAAAAAAAGAATCCGACAAAAAAGACAAAAAAGACAAAAAGAACAAAGGACAAGGCAGGGAAGAAAGAAAAAAAAAAGCAAAAAAAACAAAAACAAAAACACAGGTATATATTATATAAAAAATGTGTATCAGCTGGTTACAACATGTTTTGGTGCATCTCTTCCATTAATTCATATTAATTCAAAAATCTTGACTCAAATGTTTACCATATTGCCATCATTATACTTCCACTTTTAGTTAACTACAGTTATTCAAACATCCTTCAACCTTAACTATACCAAAGATTTAGTCCATAACCACATGCTGACATTTCATTTACTTGTTTGCAAAATCCTCTATTAACATCAAATCCTCATATCCTATTTTAGCTGAGCATCCATAATATTTAATACCAAAAAGTCCATCTTCCATGCAATGTAGTTTATTATCATTCTCCCTTCTTTATGTAGTTATATCATATATCATAACATTTTCCCCATATTAATTAATATTTAACTGTATATATTTTATTTTATTTTTTAATAGTGGTAATTATTGTAGTTAATAACCTTTATATATAGTCCAAAAGTATTTCTAACCTTCCTTTCTCATATCCAATTATTATGTATCATATCAACTCCATATTATATACATTACTATCAATATCAGTTATTATTCAGCTATATCTATTACAAATAAGAGTAATTAGATTTAGCTAATTTTAAGTTGTATTCTTCCATCTGTCAGCCTATGTCTCTCCAATAGCAAAACCTTCTCAGTCCTATTGCCATTTGATGAATAGATTTTCCAAATGCTTTTATAAGCAAGTCCAAACAGGGATATCTTCGCACCTTTTTGCTCAGATTGTCTCTGATGAAATAGTAATGTTGTCCCAAGCTAGTTAAACTTTTCAAATTGACTTTAATTCTCGAAGGTGGAATTATGGAATCTGCCAATGATGTTTCATAAAGTGTAGTTTCTTTAGCTCTCCCCCTTTCCAGCATAGCATTTCTTCCTTCCTCCGAGAAAGAACAGATGTCATTTCTCACATTTTCCATTTGTATTTCAGGAACATCCAAACATTCAGCGTTCTCACCTTTTCCTTCAAGTTTTAATGTCAAATAATCCAATTTTTTTTTCAAATCTTTGATAAGAATCAAACAGTTTTCGAAATGCAGAAAAGAGTGTATGAAGCGAGCCCTTGGAAATATAATTTGACGCCATGTTGTGTCGTAGTTAAAGACTCTAAGATACTTGCAAGTAAAAACACGCTGGGAACTGTGCGATCTTATCTGATCTTAGACCAACACAGCCAAGCAATAAAAGTGTCAGATTGTTAGTTTTACAGCCCACTTAGAAAGAGTCAGGGGGAGATGTTGAAGAATTCCTTAAAGCATTTAAGAAATAGAGTAACCACCAGCCATAAATCCATTACAAAAAAAGACCAATTCGCCGCTAGATTCTTTTGTTCTTTGGTTCCAATTAGCTTAAATTTTAGTGCGGACCGTCTCTCTTTGAGTGATAAAATCAGCTTACCAGTTGAATCCATTCATACCATTCTTAGGGGCAACCTGCAGTTTCGGTTAGCATATAGCTAATCCAAAAAGGAGTTGGCAGGAGGGGTTACTTCCACCCCCCAGAGACTTTGCGATCGTCTCTGAGGTCACTGGATCTCCCCTCACCTTTCACTGTCTTCTACGGGACAGCTAGGGTCAATGACCCGTCCAAATTCCTTCGGAATAGGGGAATTTCAGGAATAGCCTGAAACTCCATCTTCTCACTGCTAAGCCCCGCCTTCTTCCAGAGTCAAGGACATCTTGTCCTGCACGTGGAGTGCAATGACTGGGAGTCATCTCCAGTTCCCACGGTGCTTAATTGGACCATGTTATGGACATATGGGTGCCAGGCATGGACTTGGACTTTGGTTTGGGTGGGGAAAACCTGGAAACTATCATATTTGGGTTTTCCCTGATCTGCCAATATGACATCTCTAAGAAAATGGAACTTTGAGAAAGTTTCTCAAAGTCCTCTGCACGTCCTCATATGTTTTGAAGTTGTTCACATATGTGACTGTCTTACTATCATTATCAAATTAGTGAGTTTTCTCTTCCAAATCCTATGGGACTTCATTAAAATAGGAGCAACTGACACTGAATAATAGTATTTATTGTCCCCATCCTATTCCAACCCATAGCTGGAAGCCCAAAAGCTCTGTTAGTTGATTTGATAGTATTTTGCTCTCTCTAGTTTTGTCTGAAAAACATCTCCAGAAGGCATATCAGTCTGATCTACTTCAAAGATCTTGTTTCAGACAGAGGCAGAAAGAAAGGTGTTCATGGAAGATGTTGGTATTGGTGGAGTTGCTGTTAATAGTATTGCCTGAAGTGGAGAGCAAGAATCCTAGCCTTCAGTGTGACTTTCAGGAGCCTCTTCCTATTCAGCACACCTACCATCAGCTTGGAGACATTAATATTGCTGGCATTATTTCTGCCTTATTTACATCTTCTGATCCCATTGATTTCCTTCAAGATCCTTCTCAGAGTGTTCATAATAGAATTATGTAAGTATATCATTAATTTATTGTTAAGTTCTTAACTTTGCTGGTAAATCACATGATGCTTGAAATATTTCCTCTAATGGCAAAAACTCCAAAAAGGAACATCTAAAATAGGATGTCTAGATTTATTTTATGTAAAGTTATATTTCACTTCAGTTTCCAGGCAAAGTTGAAATAGAGATCAAATTTGCATTTATAACAAATCACATCTAAATATCTATTAATTTACATGTATGTATGGTTATATTTATGAAGTTGTCACTTTTACTTTACTTTACTTTTGCCTTTATTTGTATGCCGCCCTTTTCCCTAAGGGGACTCAGGGCGGCTCACAATTCAAAAGGGAGGGGGAAACAACAAACAATACAGCATATTAAAAGAGAAAAACGCAACAATCACACCATTCGAGTGGGGCTATAATCTTAACCCCAGGCCAGCCGGGACAGCCAGATCTTTACAGCAGCACGGAAGGATTGGAGGGTGGTGAGGGTCCGAATCTCCACGGGGAGTTCGTTCCAAAGGGACGGAGCAGCCACCGAGAAGGCCCTCCTCCGGGTAGTTGCCAGTTTGCACTGGCTAGAAGATGGGATTCGGAGGAGGCCTAATCGATGCGATCAAATCGGTCTGGTGGAGGTAATTGGCAGTAGGCGGTCTCTCAAGTACCCATTTAAGAAAGGGGAAGAACATATTTCCCATGATAGGTTTTCTCATTGATATTTCCAAAATGCAGCCATTTCCTTCTGCATATAAGCAGCTGTGGTTTGGTAGTGGGCAATTCTCACAAACTACAATATAGAAATAAGAATTATTAAACACATTCCACAAAGTATGCTGTACTGGAGGTTTGCAAGGCACATAATGCGAAACATTCTTAATGTATTTTTTAAATTGTTTTACAGGGTACTTTTTCAGAATTACCAGCATATCCTGGCCTTAGCATTTACTATAAAACAGATTAATGAAAATCCCCATATTCTAACCAACATCACGGTGGGCTTCCACATTTTTAATAGCAATTTTAGTCCAAGCTGGACTTACTTTGCTTCAATGGTTCTACCTTTCACTCAGGGAAAATTCATCCCTAACTACAAGTGTGGGATCACCAATACTTTGGCTGCAGTCATTGGTGCACCTGACATCTCCCTTCACATGGCAAGTGTGCTGTGTATCTACAAAGTTCCTCAGGTAAGATTTGATGTAGATATACACTATCATTCTGCCATAAATTCCTAAACATCTGCATTCTTCTCTATGTAAAAAGGAGTGACCTTTAGGATACGTAGATATTATTTTTGCATGCATGGTATCATGAGTAAGTGTCAGTCTGAATAGATGGTGAAGCTATTTGACCTAGCAAATTCCAGATACTGAACTAAGACTCAAATTTGAAATATTCACAATAAATTTCACAAAAAATGTATTTACTGATACTTCAAGATTGACATCTTGGTTGATATTTTCCAATTAACGCAAATAGTTACATCATATTTCAGTATATAAAAATAACAAAACACTCAAATCAATGTGTACATTTTCAATGGCTCACATATATGCAAGGATTGCAATTGCTATGTTTATCTTTCTGTAGTTGATATATGGCTCTGCTCCAGCCTTGAATAAGGAGACGCAAGCAGTTTTCTTCCAACAAATGTTTCCGAATGAATCCTACCAACGCAAGGGCCTCCTTCAGTTATTGCTGTATTTTAGATGGATCTGGATTGGAATTCTTGTAGTAAAGGATGAAAAAGGAGAGAAATTCCTTCGGGAAGTGATTCCCACATTTTCGGAGCATGGCATCTGCATTGAATTCATAGCAGAGTTACCAAATGTAGCTTTTTACAATGATTTTACTGATATGGTAGATGAAGGATTACATATATTCCATGTTCTCATGAACAGCACAGCCAATGTGATAATCTTATATGGTGAAGCTCGGTCCTTAGCAATTCTGAGAACTTTCCTCCAGTTTTCAGAAGTGGAGGATTTGCCAAAAAAGAAAAAGATCTGGTTTATAACTGCTCAGACAGATTATACATCAATTGCCTTTCATAAATATTGGGATATCCATTTTCTACATGGTGCTTTATCCTTTGCAGTTCACACAAGGGAGATCCCAGAATTCCATGAATTTCTTCAGAACTTGAATCCAAACAACAACCAGTATGATCATTTTCGAAAAGATTTTTGGGAACAGGCATTCGATTGCTTCTTCTCAACCTTGGAAACTGAGACCTCTGAGAAAAAGTGTACTGGACAGGAGAGGCTTGAGACTCTCCCCACATCTGTGTTCGAAACACTAATGAGCAGCCAGAGTTACAATATTTACAATGCAGTCTATGCTGTGGCACATGCTTTGCAATCTCTGCATATCTACAAATCCAGAGAAACAGCAATTGTGAAAGAAGGGAAGAAACAGTTTCATGATCAATTGTGGTGGAAGGTAAGTTTGTGGTGGAGAAACCACCATATCTGTAATTACAAGATGTATCCATAAAATTTAGTGAACAATAATTTTTTGTAGGATTGACACTAGGTTTAAATCTGAGATAGAGTAATAGATTAACCAAATGAAACTTTTTATGTGTTCTGACCTAGGCTTCCTGATACAATAAAAATCAGACACTTAGAACCAAATACATCCCCTCACTTTGGAGAATTCACCTCCTTACTACATTCCATAACTCTGCCATGTTAGTCTATTAATAAATAGAATCTTTTGCAAAAGGATTCTCAATCATGAATGAAAGAAAGAGAATGTTGAATAGATCCGAATACATGGCTTAAATACATTTTGAACAGGCAAATTAAAAAAAAGTTTTTTCATTCTGGTGACCTCCCCAAAACCTCCTGTTTTTCATGAAACTGGGCCCGGTTTCTGGAAAAAAAAAGGTGGGGGGGGTATCCATAGCCTTTAGGAGGCTTATAGAATGTGACTTAGGGGGGTTGGGGAACTGAGCAAAAAATTGTTTTGGGTGACCCAAAATCCTGTATTCAGTGTATAAGATGCACCCAGATTTTCATCATCTTTTTTTGAGGGAAAAAGGTGCGTCTTATACTCCAAAAAACGCCTAAAAACTGTAAGCTTTTTGCCTATACTGCAACAAATTCCCAAACCAGAAATCCCCTTTAGAATTCCCTTACCTCATCATGGCAGTTTTCTTCCTGACACTGTCCAAAGTAATGTCAAGCTGACCTGAGTTTTATGTTCTAATCAACCTTATAGCCTTGTTTTTCCCCAAACAAACCCTTTACGTAATTACTTATCTTAATGTTTTACAGATGAGCTGCTAAAGTTATAAAAAGTGTAAATATGGAGTCACTCGGGTTCTTTTCTTTTACAAGAATAATCCTATTTCTCTCAGAATCATCAACCATGGTATCCTTCTGCGACGCCTGGGGGAGGTGGGAGTGAGAGGCACCGTATTATGGTGGTTCTCTTCTTACCTCTCTGACAGGTCACAGTCGGTGTTGGTTGGGGGGCAGAGGTCGACCCCTAGGCCCTTCGAGTGTGGTGTGCTGCAGGGTTCGGTCCTGTCCCCCCTCCTATTTAACATCTACATGAAGCCGCTGGGTGAGATCATGCGACAGTATGGGGTAAAGTATCACCAATATGCTGATGATAATCAATTATATCTTTCTGCCCCTTGCCAGCTCAGTGAAGTGATGTGCTGATGTCTGGAGGCTGTTAGGGTCTGGATGGCGGCGAACAAACTTATGCTCAATCCTGATAGGACTGAGTGGCTTTGGATGTTGCCCCCGAAAGACTGTTTGGACAGTCCATCCTTAACCCTGGGGGAAGAAAATTTACGCCCCTCAGAGAGGGCTCACAATTTGGGAGTCCTCCTGGATTCGCAGCTGAAATTGGAACATCATCTGTTGGCTGTGACCAGGGGGGCTTTTACCCAAGTTCGTCTGGTGCACCAATTGCGGCCCTATTTGGATCAGGATGCACTTCTAACAGTCACTCATGCCCTTGTCACCTCGAGGCTGGATTATTGTAACGCGCTCTACATGGGGCTACCCTTGAAAAGCGTTCGGAGATTGCAGTTAGTTCAGAATGCGACCGTGCGGGTGATAGTGGGTGTGATGAGGTACACCCACGTTACACCTATCCTCTGTGAGCTGCACTGGCTACCTATTGGTTTCCGGACTCAATTCAAGGTGTTGGTTATCACCTTTAAAGCCCTACATGGCTTAGGATCAGGATACCTTTGAGATCGCCTGCTGACACATACCTCCCAGCAACCAGTAAAATCCCATAGATTGGGCCTCCTTTGGGTGCCATCGGCCAAACAATGTCGGCTGGTGGGCCCCCGGAGGACAGCCTTCTCTGTGGCTGCTCCGACTCTTTGGAATCAGCTACCCCCAGAGATCCGGACCATACCCACTCTCATGGCCTTCAGGAAAGCCGTAAAAACTTGGCTGTTCCGGCAGACCTGGAGATGTTGACCTCACTGTTGAGGTCCGGCCCTGACTAGAATGAATTTATGAGGGATGACTGTTGTTTTAAATTGTATTGTTGTTATGTTTTTTTTATATTTTCTTTGTAAGCTGCCCGGAGTCCTTTGGGATTGGGCGGCATATAAAAGCTATAAATAAATAAATAAATAAATAAATAAATAAATAAATAAATAAATAAATAAATAAATAAATAAATAAATAAATAAATAAATAAATAAATAAATAAATAAATAAATAAATAAATAAATAAATAAATAAATAAATAAATAAATAAATAAATAAATAAATAAATAAATAAATAAATAAATAAATAATAAAAATGGACATTTAAGCCATCAGAACTAACCCCTGCTTAGTGCAGGATTTCAAATTCTAGCATCTCAGCAGATGTTAATTATACCTCTCTTTGAACGTATCAAGTGAAAGAAAGGGCACTGTCCTCGATCTCCAATTATCACTGCTGAACCTCTTCTACTGCAACTTTGTTTCATGGATAGAATATAATTTCTAAAAATAATTTTCCAGATTAATTTTAGATTTTATATTCTAAAAGTAAGTCTGTCTTTCATTTTTATACTGTACATTTTACAGATCGTCCTTACTTAACTTTGGTAAGTAACTTGAGAAACCGCCTGCTGCCGATTACCTCCCTTCGACCGATTAGATCGCACAGACTGGGCCTCCTCCGGATTCCATCCGCCAGTCAATGCCGACTGGCGACTACACGGAGGAGAGCCTTTTCTGTTGCAGCTCCGACCCTGTGGAACGACCTCCCCGTCGAGATACGCACCCTCACCACCGTCCAGGCCTTCCGCACAGCCCTTAAGACCTGGCTATCCCAACAGGCCTGGGGATAGGTTTCCAATTTCACCCCGCCCGAGTGTTGAGTGTTGAATGCAAGTTGTGTTTTTATCAATTTATTATTTTATTCACATATTGTTTGTTTTTGCATTTCACCCCCTTCCCTATGATTGTAAGCCGCCCTGAGTCCCCTCAGGGAAAAGGGCGGCCTATAAATCCTAATAAACTAAAAAAAAACCTAAAAACTGGTAATTAGGGCCTGAAGTGTTGCCAATTTCCTTTGGTAAGTGTCCTTTGACCATGAATTTTAGCAAATGCAATTCCAGCAATTCCCAGTTTCCATTGTTAAGCAAGGACTGTCCAGGTTTTTAAGCACCTCATGGATTACAACTTTTCAATTTACTTCCAGTTTCTGCCTTGACTTTGCTTGAGGAAAGCCAGCAAGAAAGGTTTCAAATCACAATCATGTTTTGCAACTTTGGGATGTTGCAAAAGTCAGAAAACCAATGGCCAAGTCCCAGTATTGTGATCATGCTATCACAGGGGTATTGCGACAACTGGAATTTCAGGAAAGTCATAAGTACCATACATTCTGCACCATTGGAATTCAAATGTTTGATGAACAAGTGACCATTGAATGAGGATTACTTGTACTTAAATATTCCTGTGTTGTCTCATATGTAGAGACCTCCAAGACATTTTCAGCCAAAAAGATAGACCAGACTGAGAAATCAACACCATGTAGGTCAGGACTAATTTTATTGCAAGAGCTACAGTAACTGAATCTTGTAATGTGCTGAGTCCTGTGCTGAATCCTCCATTATATTCTCTTTCTTTGATATAGTATGGCTTCTCTGAAATGTTTTCTCAATTCATGTTTCTTGGTCAAGGTTCAAGCTCTTCTTATTTGACTATTGCCTTGATAGCGGCTCTCCCTCTTGTCATTCAAGATCATTCATGCGATCTTTAGAAATGTAAATATTTCCACATTCATAACACATTCGCTGGAGGAGAAGGAGCCTGACTCCCTTTGTCTTTTGCTAGCTGATCAGGAATGGGGATATCCGACATTGTAGCCCAGTTCTGTATATGAGCCATTATTGAATGGATATCACTCCTCCAATCCCGGAGTCCTTCGGGATTGGGCGGCCTATAAATAAAATTAAATTTACAAAATTAAACTTACAAATTGAAGTGATTCTGAACCCCATCTAGGTTACCATAACTTAGCATGTCTTATGATTATTTTTCTCTCTGATTTGAATATAAGATAATATATTCATATATATAATATCTACATAAGACATATTGTAAGCGGAAAGATGTGTGTGTGTGTGTGTGTGTGTGTGTGTGTGTGTGTGTGCACATGTGCATGTGTTTGTTTATGTACCCTGTTTTCCCCAAAATAAGTCCTCCCTGGATAATAAGCCCAATTTGAGTTTTGAGCAGTAATCCTTCTTCTGCAAATATTGCAACACAGCAGCAGCCATGAGGTGACCATGCTTGTTACTTCCTGTACTTCAAAAATAATAAGACCTTCCTGAAAATAAGGCCAAATGCTTATGTTGGGGGTCAAAAGAAAATAAGATGGGAAACACAATATATATGTATCATCCATCCATCTATCTATCTATCTATCTATCTATCTATCTATCTATCTATCTATCTATCTATCTATCTATCTATCTATCTATCTATCTATCTATCTACCAGCTCTATCTCCATCTCCATTTCCAATTCCGTCCATCCGTCCGTCTGTCTGTCTGTCTGTCTGTCTATTATATATAAATATACATCTTTTAGTTATATTTTGTTTTATTTTGTGAGTACATTGTCCCTAGTCTGGTGGATTTTAACAGTAATAATTGAAATCAAATTTTAGTATGGCTACAACAAGTATAAGAGCCTTTCTAAGTAAGAAGAGTATTCAATTTTATAGCCCTATATATTCTATTGTTGTGGTTTAATCATTAAGTTGTATCTGAGTCTTTGTGACTTCATCGACCCTTGCATCCCACACCCCCTGTCCTCCACTGTCTTCCATACTTTGCCCAAATTAATATTAATTATGTTGATGACACTATCTAACTCTCTCATTCCCTGTGGTCCTCTTCTCCTTTTGCCTTCAATCTTTCCCATATCAGGGTTTTTTCCAATGAATCCTCTCTTCTCGTTAGGTGGCCAAACGATTTCAACTTTAGTTCAGTATCTGTCCTCTAAAGGACATTCAGGATTGATTTCCTTTAGGATTGACTGTTTTACTCTCCTTGCAGTCCAAGGGGCTTTAAATAGTTTTTCCAGCACCACAACTCAAAAGCATCAACATTTCAGATTTCTGGTCTAACTCTCACAGCCATACATTACTATTGGGAAAACAATAGCTTTCATTATACGGACTTTTTTCAACAAGGTGATGTCTCTGCTTTTTAATATGCTGTGTAGGTTTGCCAGAGCTTTACTCCCAAGGAGCAAGTGCCTCTTAATTTCATGGCTGCAGCCACTATCTGAAGTGATTTTTGAGCCTGACAAAATAACTCTGTCATTTCTTTCTTCTCCTTCTATTTACCAGAAAGTGATAGCACTGAATCAGAGGTGACATTCAATTTTTCCCTACCAATTCTGTGGGTGTGGCTTGGTGAGGGGATCCTATGACTGAGTGCGCTTGGCCAACATAATGTCACTCATGGCCATGCCCACTGTCACATGTCCCCACCACTTGGACTGGATGCAATGATCTTAGTTTTCTAATGTTGAATTTCAAGCCAACCTTTGCACTCTCATATTTTACTTTCATCAAGAGGTTTTTGATGAAGGTAAAACTGCAAAGAAGACCAACAAAGGCCTTGAGACAAAAACGTATGAAGAACGGTTGCAGGGTTTGGCTAGTCTAGACAAAAGAAGGACTAGGTGACACATGATAGCTGTATTCCAGTATTTGAGAGGTTGCTACAAAGAGGAAGGGATCAATTCATTTTCCAAAGCATCAGAGGGCAGGGCAAGAAACAATGGATGTCTTGGAGCTCCTCCTTCCTCATGACTATAGTTGTTTTAATGTCCCTTTATAACAAATATTCCAAAACTTAAAACAAAACCACCTAATGGCATTCCATTATCTATTTTCTTTCCAATTTTTTTTATTTTTTAAATAAAAACAAATAAAATCATCCTCCATTACAAAGTTGTAGAAAGTGTGTCAATTGGTTACACAGAGTTTCCATGCATCCCTTTCACTGTCATCATCTCTAATTCATATCAAATTGCCATCCCAATATTGTAGAAGTAAAGACAAAAAAATTAATCCATAGATAAAAAAGGAAATAGAAGAAGAAAATACAAAACTTTCACTTTAAAAAAGTAAAGAGTAAAAAACAAAAATTCACAAAACTTCCATCAATAGAAAAAAAGATAACACACTGTCCAAGAATGCTTAATTCTGCAACTAGAGCCAAGGTGGCGCAGTGGTTAAATGCAGCACTGCAGGCTACTGCTAGATCAGCAGGTCAGCGGTTCAAATCTCACCGGCTCAGGGTTGACTCAGCCTTCCATCCTTCCGAGGTGGGTAAAATGAGGACCCAGATTGTTGGGGGCAATATGCTGACTCTCTGTAAACCGCTTAGAGAGGCCTGAAAGGCCTATGAAGCGGTATATAAGTCTACTGCTATTGAAATTTATTGAAATTGAACTTTTTTCCTTTTCTTTACCAATTTAATTTTACTTCAATCTTTTTTGGGCACTCTTTTATAAAAATAAAATTTCCTCACCAGATGGACACACTTTCTCTTTCTGCTTTCCTCTCATTGCAGAGCTGTCCCAACTTCAGTAACTTGGGGCTGTGCTTATGTTGCCGGCAAGAAGAGATTCTCTTGAACCAATCAGGGACTTTGTGGTGTCCCTGAGATAGCAAGACGTACTCTTCCCTGTCACCATCCCTTCAGGATGGCTTAGGTCCGAATGGACCATCCAGCAGCAAAAGTGTCATCGTGACGTCAGCTCTCGTCTCCTTAATTTTATTCATTTTTGGTGTTTTTTTTGCAACTCTACGTTAGTTTTATTTCAGTAATCCAAAAAGTTATCTCTACCTCTTTGTTAGAATGATTGTTATGTTATTTGTTCGATACTGGCCTACAGCTTAAATAAAAAAGTGTTCATATTATCTATGTTTAAACCAGTGGTGGGTTCCTACGGTTCAGCCGAACTGGTCCAAACTGGTAGGAACCCAACACTGGTTTGGCAGCTTACCATGCCCCCAAACCGGTTCTCCCGGCAGCTCCATAGGAGCTGCCATCATAGAATAGAATAGAATAGAATAACAGAGTTGGAAGGGACCTTGGAGGTCTTCTAGTTCAACCATCTACCTAGACAGGAAACCCTATAACATTACAGACAAAGTGTTATCCAACAACGTCTTAAAAACCTCCAGTGTTGCAACATTCACAGCTTCTGGAGGCAAGTTGTTCCACTGATACATTGTTCTAACTGTCATTAAATTTGTTTTCAGTTTTAAGTTGCTTCTCTCCTTTATTAGTTTCCACCAATTGCTTTTTGTTCTACCCTTAGCTGCTTTGCAGAATAGTTTGACTCCCACTTCTTGGTGGCAGGCCCTGAGATATTGGAACACTGTTATCATGTCTCCCCTAGTCCTTCTTTTCATTAAACTAGACATACCCAGTTCTTCATATGTTTTAGCCTCCAGTCCCCTAATCATCTTTGTTGCTCTTCTCTGCACTCTTTCTAGAGTCTCCACATCTTTTTTACCTTGTGGTGACCAAAACTGATTGCAGTATTTCAAGTGTGGCCTTACCAAGGCATTATAAAGTGGTATTAATATGCCACGTGTTTTTGATTCTATCCTTCTGTTTATGAAGCTTAGAACTGTGTTGACTTTTTTTGGGAGCTGCAGCACACAGCTGGCTCATATTTAATGTTTTTGCTTCTGTGCATGCACAGAATGATTTTTATTGCTCTGCATGTGTGCGCAGCTGCACCAAGCACATGTGTGGCACATCCATGAGGGAATCGGCAGTAGAGATTGCCAGAACACATCCATGGTTTAAACAAACATTCATATGTATATTTTGAATATATGCATTATTTCTCTCTCCCCCTGTCCTCTTCTCTCTTTGTTCCTATCTGAATATCAATGAATTTCAGGTTCATTCTTTTCTGAGAAGTGTCAGATTCAACAACAGTGTTGGTGAAAAGATCTCATTTGATAAAAATGGAGAGTTCATTGGTGGATTTGATATTATCAACTGGATCACATTCCCAAACCAGTCCTTTGCAAGGGTCAAAGTTGGAATGATAGATCCCACAGTTACAGAAAAGAAGTTCTTCAATATTTCTGTAGATTCCATCACTTGGCCAGTAGGCTTTAATCAGGTTAGCTATTTGAATCTAGATTGGTCTGCATTCATTTAAATATATTTATTGATGAAAGTCTCAGAGCATCATCTCTGACTAACCCAGATACAAATGTCCTTGTGTAGGAAAAAATATCAATACTGTTTTATTACTTTTGTAGCAATTGCTATTGAATATTTGAGGTTTTTATTTTGAGGTTTTATTGGGATTTATATGCCGCCCTTTTCCCTGAGGGGACTCAGGGCGGCTTACAACCACAGGGGAGGGGAAGTGCGAGGTCAAAACAAAACAATTGGTGAACAAAAGAAAATTAATATTGTATCCTTTCCTGGCTCATTGTTAATTATGGACAATGTTTTTCAGGTTTCGAAGTAAGAGCTGCAAGCCAGCATTCTAGATTGCGGATTTCAAGTTAAGAAAACCAAATTTAATTAGCCAGCACAGAATATTTCTTTGGACAGTGATGATGTGGGTTATCAAAGACCATAAATATCAATAACTGTAGAAATTTAATTATTATTTTGAACCAATTTTATCTACAATTATGTCATCACATTATTTTTCATCTCTTGATTCAAAAGTAACACTAACTCTCCATGCACTTCCTTTCCTCTCTATATCTAAAAATATTCTTTTTCATTCATCGATAGGAATTACCTTCATCTTTGTGTAATGATCCTTGTGAGACGGGATACAGCAAGGCCAAGAAAGAAGGGAAGTTGTTTTGTTGCTATGATTGCCATCGGTGTGCAGAGGGGAAAATATCAAAGGAGAAGGGTAGGAAATGTCTAAATATAATAGGACTAAGACATGATTGCACAGCACTATAATTTCTATTAATTCACCTACATTCTTATTTCAGATGTAGATGATTGTTTTCCATGCCCAGAAGGACAATATCCAAATCCTGGCAAAAATATGTGCATTCCAAAGCGGATCACCTTTTTGTCCTATGGAGAACCTTTAGGGATCAGTTTGACTGTTCTTTCTCTTTGCTTTTCTTTATTGACAACTATGGTAATCACAATCTTCATTAAACACAAAGAAACTCCCATCGTCAAAGCCAACAACCGGAATCTCACTTATACACTCCTAGTTTGTCTTCTCCTCTCTTTCCTTTGTGTCTTTCTATTTGTTGGGAGGCCCAATACATTTGTTTGTCTCTTTCGACAACCAGCTTTTGGCCTCATCTTTTCTGTGGCAGTTTCTTGTGTATTGGCCAAAACCTTTGTTGTAGTTCTAGCTTTTATGGCCACCAAACCTGGTTCCAAATTGAGGAAATGGGTGGGTGGAAGAATGGTCAGCTACATTATTCTTTCCTGCTCCTTTGTTCAAATATGTGTTTGTGCTGTGTGGCTGATAAGATCCCCACCATATCCAGATTTTGATACGCAGTCAATGTCTGAAGAAGTCATCTTGGAGTGCAATGAAGACTCTGTCATGTTCTACTGCGTTTTGGGCTTTATGGGTTTCCTTGCTCTGGTTAGCTTCTCTGCTGCTTTTTTAGCTAGGAATTTACCTGACAGTTTCAACGAAGCCAAATTCATCACCTTTAGCATGTTGGTCTTCTGCAGTGTTTGGTTGTGCTTTATTCCAACCTACCTAAGCACTAGGGGAAAATATACATTGGCTGTGGAGATCTTCTCCATGATCTCCTCCAGTGCTGGATTATTGGTGTGTATATTTCTTCCCAAGTGTTTTATTATCGTGATGAGACCTGAACTGAATGATAAACACCAGCTCATGAAGAGAAAGTTTTAACAAATCTCTCTTTGCTGAGAGAGAGATGGACACACACACACACACACACACACACACACACACACACACGTAGATAGATAGATAGATAGATAGATAGATAGATAGATAGATAGATGGATGGATGGATGGATGGATGGATGGATGGATGGATGGATGGATGGATGGATGGATGGATGGATGGATGGATGTTGGAGAACTTATCCACTTGAAGTTAGAAAGCATCATGCAATTAGATTGGTGTTCTTTGATCCCCTGTTCCCCGAGTTTTGTACAGTTTGAAATTCTTTTTCCTTCTGGAAGTTAGTTAAAATTGGGGCCATAAATGTATAAATAAGGACAAATGGAAATATTGACATATCAGCATGTGATAGACAATATTGACTTAATATATAGATTAAATGTGAATTGAGTATTTATCTTTACTGGTCATCTTAATTTATATGCAGACTAGAATGTGTAATAAGAAATGGGGATTAAACAACAGCGAGCCTTTCATTTAAACAAGGAAGATCTATGAATACACGTTAGTATCCAATTTACATAATAGTCTCCTTATATTTTGATCTAGGCTTCACAAGAACATGAAGCATACTCCTTGCTCTGACAAAAACTCCTTTTATTAATTTACTGTAAATTATGCTCATTCACATCCAAACAAAAAGTCTTTCAAGGGAGGATTTACAGTCACAGACCATGTTTGACATGGAAAGCTGACAGGCTGATATCTGCAAAACCTGACAAGGAGTCTTGGAGAGTCATGATTAAGCAAACTAATTGTCTCCTGCAAACTCCACTCCCTTTCATTCCTCTTTTATTTCCTCTGGGAGAGGTCCTTCATTGTCCACCTGTGGCCTTCCCCCAAAGTTGACCCCTGTTCTTTAGCTGCTCCCTTTGTCTACAACTCTGTGCATGTGCATACTGGGAACAGACTCCAGCTCTTCATCTGCCTCACTGATGACTGACTCTGAAGGCAGCTGATAAGTGGCATACGGCTCTGGCTCACTCTCTGCCTTTGACACAGAGCCCTCATCAGAGCATTCCCAGACTCCAGGACTGGCCCACGTTCCCCCCCAACCTCCTCACTGTTCGAATCTGCTGCTAGTTCCACTATCAGGCCACAACACCGTCAAGGAAATTAAATCAAGTGAGATGATTGTGTAGAACAGCATGTTCCAGGGTCATAAGTTTGTTTGAGTAGGCAGAGTTTTGCAACACTTGAATGAGATGATGATTCAACCTATGTTGTAATCTATTGCCATGATCACCAATGTCAGATGCCAACTTTCCAAAAAATTGCACTGGTGGATGAAACATAACCCAAGAAAGTGTTGCAAAATGATACAGCTGATTACAGATGTGCACCCCAGCTTAAACAAATATCAAAGGGAAAATCTTGAGCAGCAACCAGAAGAGACCATCATACCAGAACATATAGAAAGACTGGTGGCCACCATCAAGACTACTTCCAAAAGACATGCTGGGAAAAGGAAAAAGAAATGACAAACAACACTACTCAAACTAAACCCAGATTAGTGCATATATATATGTTTTCTGAGGTTTTCGCAGGTGTTAGTATGTAGGTCTCTAGTTGTTCGGGTTTTCTCCCACGTAGAATTGGAGATGTCTTGGCGACGTTTCGACGAAGTCTCATTCGTCATCTTCAGGCTGCTTCAGACTACTTCAGGTTTGGTGTTTCCAGGAGTAGTGTGAGATCTCGGCTGTTTGTTCCTTTTAACTGCCAGTAGGGGATTAAATTTTAACTGCAGGTAGGGGATTAATTTTAATTGTATATATATATACACGTATGTGTGTGTGTGTGTGTATGTATATGTGTATGTGTATGTGTATGTGTGTGTGTGTGTGTGTGTGTATATATATATATATATATATATATATATATATATATATATATATATATATATATATATATATATATATATATATACACACACACATACATACATACATACATACATACATACATACATACATACATACATACATACATACATACATATATATATATATATATATATATATATATATATATAATGATGCTGATGATGTTTGTATGCTTATACATTAACACCTTGGACATCTGGAATTACTATGTTTTGTCACACAATCACCAGAAGTTCTGGTTGGATTTGGCATTTTTATCTGAATATTGGACCTGGCATAGGCAGATGTAGATATTGCATGTGTTACAGTTATCATCACTGGATGTAAACTGCTTCAAGTAAAGTTGCCTTTGGCAATTTGTCAGTGCCAATGTGGTTCATGTGGTGCTCCAATTGTTTGGTATTTAACCCAAGATACCTATTACTATTGGTACCACCTTTGCTTTTTTTTGCCACAGTCATTCTATCTGTATTTGCCATCTTTGTATTTTGTTATTGTCTCAGTTCATTCTCTTCTACTTTGTTGTCTCCATCTACTGCCATGTCTAAAACATGATCTAAAACTTCAAGTGGTCTTCAACTTACAACCACAGTTGAGACCCCAACATTCATTATTAAGTGGTGCAAATGTTAAGTGAGGCATCATAGAACTGTGGTGGCACAGCAATTAGAATGCAGTACTGAAGTCTAATTCTACCATAAGTAGCTTGATCCTGACTGACACAAAGTTGACTCAGGTTCAGGTTTTCCCAGATGTGCCAACATGACTCTCTTAATAAATTGGAACTTTAAGCAATACCTTGCCTTGGACTCTGATTTAATTTTGGATGTCATTTGGAACCCTGACACTTGGATGCATAACAAACACTCCTGTAGCCCATTTTTTCACCAGATGTACAGTAACTCCAAAACCTTAGATTGGTCTGTCTTGACATATATGGGTTTTTCAGAACACACTACATCAAGGTTTACCTTCACTGGCACTCAAAGAACTGCCTCACATTCACCATATGTTCAGAATGGATTTGATATTTTTTAATCTGCATATGAAATCCTTCCCAAAGACTCTTCTGTTGGAATCTTCCACCTTTGAAGTCAATGGAGGTATTAGCTCTGATACAGACCCTCTACAGTTTTAGGCTTAGAGTGTTTCCTAAGCCAGAAGAATCCCAAATCCCGGGATAGGGGGAGGCTTTGGAAATTGACCCTTTTGCTCAGGGGCTGCAACTAGTTTTATACTCAGTTCGGTGATCACATGCACGCATGCCTAAAGCACTTGTGTGAAGCATTCAAACAGCAATTTAAAGCTCAGCTCTAAGGCAGCCCCTGTAAGCAGAATAGCGAAGGTGCAGAAATCAGCTGTGCCATGTGAATCGACTGAGCTAGAAAGAAGTAAATATAGGACAGGATAGGACAGGGGTGGTTGGGTGTGGTCAGCTGATTGTCAGAAGTGCCAGTTTGCCTGAACCTGCCTGATCCAGCAGCAGCCAAACACTGCTTTAGCTTCCTTGGGCAGCCAAACACTCTCAGACTGCTTCTTGAAGAAAAAGAAGAAGTAGTCAGATGAATCCCTGGGTGGGGCAGGGCAATAAAAAAAATTAACTGTAGAAGAATCAGCCATTCTCAATGTACAATCAGGGTTTCACTGCTTCTTATACACTAGATTGGTTTTTTTTTTTTGCATGTTTACCTTTCATACAAAAAGAGACTTTCTCCAGTTGCAGCCTGCCATTTCCATTTTTGCGGATCTATCATCATTTTTGAGGCTTTTTTGATTGAAAGATAGCAAGAGGGAGGAGATGAGATATCCGAGCCAAACAAAGAAGCTGGAAATAACCTGAAACTAAAACATTGTGGACACTGATCTTGAAAATACTTTTGCAATTTTTGGCTTAAAACTTTCAGAGAACTTCATATAATTAGCTCAATAGATTTGTTTTTTGGAGTTTAAATAAGAACTCTCAGTACAAACGTCTGAGACTGCTATGAGGTGGGTTTCATTTTTGACATCTCCTGAATGGCCATTTGTGGCAAAGCCTAAATTTAGAGGCTTTTTTATATCAAAGTGCTGACTCACCAATAGAGGGAGTCAAAGACTATAGTATTGCCACCTCTCTTTAAGGTTTTGTTAGTCTTAAACCCAGTGGAATATATTTTATAAGCCCATAACTCTGAAACTTTTAACTTTAAAATTAATTTTTGTCATTTTAAACCCAAAGACATGGCTATGCAAAAGAAGACACAAATATTAGAGAGATGATCATCAGATATAGAATTCTTAAAGCCTTTTAAGACTGTGTATGTTAAAAACACAAAACCAAATTAAAGAAGAAAGATTGAGGCAAAGTTTCAGTGACCAGCAAGGGAAATCTGGGAAGAAATCCAATGTCTGAAAGGATATATGAAACAGGTAGCCCTAGTAGATTGTATGGAGCATAAATTGGAGAAGACAAACTCTTTATGTGAAGCTGAATTGGAACAGATAATAATTCTGGAAATTCAGATTAAAGAACCCCGATTAAGATTTTGTGGAATATCTGACCAACCAGGAGGAGATATCAGATTAAGGATGGTGAAGGCCTTGGCCCAGTCAATTAATAGAGAGGAAAAAGAAATGAAAATTGATTTGGACAAGATTTACAAAATAAACTCCAGATTGGTGATCATGAGAAAGTTACCATGGGATGTTATAATTCATTTTGTAAGAAGAAGAAGAAGGGATCAGGTTCTGGATTGCCATTTTATCAGCTGGTATAAAAAAGATCAGTTAGAAGTTATTTTATATATAAACCCCAATTTGTCTTATATATAAAATCCCAATTTAAACCCAAGCTACCTTGGATAGTGGAAAGAGGGGGATATAACTAAGGCAGAATATCAGCAAATAGCCCGAGCCTGTAAAGATGAAGTGAGGACTGCTAAGGCTCACAATAAAGAAAGGCTTACCACAAAAGTAAAAAAATCACACAAAAAGCTTCTTCCAACATGTTAAAAACAAGAAAAAAGTAAAGGAAACAATTGATCCATTGCTGGGAGAACGTGGCAAGAAGGTGACAAGCAACAGGGAGAAAGCAGAACTATTTCACTCGTTTTTTGCATCTGTCTTTACACAAAGGGAAAAAAACAGTCCAACCTATCAAAAACAGCATCACAAAAATCAGATAAGGAACACAAATTGAAATAGGGAAGAAAATGGTAGGTGAGCACCTGTCAACCCTAGACGAGTTCAAATCACCAGGACTGGATGGATTACACCTAAGGGTTCTGAAGGGACTGGCAGACGAGATCTCAGAACCACTGAACTATATTTTTCAGAGAGCACCTGGAGCACCGGGAAACTACCAGAGGACTGGAAAAGAGCTGATGTGGTTCCCATCATCAAAACAGGGGGAAAAACAGATCCAGGAAACTATAGACCTATCAGCCTGATCTCAATATGAGGAAAGATTCTGGAAAAGACAATCAAGTAACAAATTAGTGAACACCTAGAAGTAAACAAAGTAATAGCAAAAGTCAACATGCATTTTTCAAAAAAAGATCATGCCAGACTAATGTTATTGCATTTTTTGACAAAATTAGTGGACCAGAGGAATGCCATTGATATAATTTACTTGGACTTCAGTAAGGCATTTGATAAAGTAGACCATAACCTACTACTAAATAAAGTAGAAAAATGTGGGTTAGACAGCATCACCACCAGATGGATTCGTAACTGGCTGACCAACCACACTCAATGTATAGACCTCAATGGAACTGCATCTACATGCAGGGAAGTATGCAGTGGAGTACCCCAAGGCTCTCTTTTGGGCCCAGTACTCTTCAACATCTTCATCAATGATTTAGACGAGGGGATAAATGGGGAGCTCATCAAATTTGCAGATGACACCAAACTGGCAGGAATAGCCAACACTCCAGAAGACAGGCTTAAGATGCAGAAGGATCTTGACAAACTTGAACATTGGGCACTAGGTAATAAAATGAAATTCAATGGTGAAAAGAGTAAGGTTCTACATTTAGGTAAGAAAAACGAAATGCACAGGTACAGTATAGGTGGTACCTTGCTCAACAGTAGTAACTGTGAGAGGAATCTTGGAGTCCTAGTGGACAACCATTTAAATATGAGCCATCAGTGTACAGCAGCTGCAAAAAAGCCAACACAGTTCTAGGCTACATAAACAGAGGGACAGAATCAAGATCATGTTAAGTGTTAATACGGCTTTATAATGCCTTGGTAATGCTACACTTGGAATACTGCATTCAATTTTGGTCACACGGTGTAGAAAAGATGTGAAGACTCTAGAAAGAGTGCAAAGAAAAGCAACAAAGATGATTAGGAGACTGGAGACTAAAACATATGAAGAACGGTTGCAGGAACTGGGTATGTCCAGTTTAATGAAAAGAAGGACTAGGGGAGACATGATAGCAGTGTTCCAATATTCAGGGGTTGTCACAAAGAAGAGCGAGTCAAACTATTATCCAAGGCACCTGAGGGTAGACCAAGAAGCAATGGGTGGAATCAAGGAGGGAAGCAACTTAAAACTGAGGAGAAATTTCCTGACAGTTAGAACGATCAATCAGTGGAACTGTTTGCCTCCAGAAGTTGTGAATGCCCCTGTCAGCGTTCCAAGTATCATGTAGAATTAAATCAGAGACCAAGGCAAAACGACCCTTAAAGTTCCTATTTAATAAATCAGACATCTTGGCATTATGCTATGAAATCCCAATACTGGAAATGACATCAGAATTTCACCCAGTTAAAAGTACATGATCTTGTCCCCACACCCACAACCCATCACATGGTCCAATCTTCGTCTTCCATGCTGGCATCCACACCCAGCTGCTTCTGGTCAGGTGTACTAGTGCGGAGACAAAATACAACCTTGGCTTCTAGAAAAGATTGATAACAATACATTCCACAATCTTACTCCTGTCTATTCCCCCCTCCCATCAACTATAATAATGAAACAGCATATTGAAATAAGAGAAAGTGTGGCAGGCCAAAATTCTAAAAGGAATATAATTGCAGGCCTGACAGCTCCAACACTGGAAGCCTTTTTTTATATAATATTTTTTTAAATTTTTGAATAAACACAAACAGACAAAACACAAGAAACGCCACAAAAATATCTTAAATATCTAAATTGTAAAGAAGGGTGTCAATTAGTTACAAAGAGCTTTTGTGCAACCCTTCCACAGTGATCACCTACAATTCATATCAAGTTATATGTTTAAAATCAAAAAGAATTTGTATGTATGTATGTATGTATGTATGTATGTATGTATGTATGTATGTATGTATGTATTCTGAGGTTTTCGCGGGTGTTAGTATGTAGGTCTTTGGTTATTCGGGTTTTCTCCCACGTAAAATTGGAAGTGTCTTGGCGACGTTTCATTCGTCATCTTCAGGCTTGTTTGCTTGGCTTGGTGCTTTCAGGAGCAATGTGAGATCTCAGCTGTTTCTTCCTTTTAACTGCCAGTGGGGGTTTGAACTGAATGGGTGGGAGCTTGGCTGTGTTCTGATTGGGTGGAAGTATGTTCTGCTTGGTTGGGGGTTTGTGTTTCATGTAAGGATAGGAAGGGTTTAAAGTGGCTAATGGTGCGGTTGCGGTCTGGCTTCTGGTCCTTGGTCGTGCCTCATCATCAGCGTGGGTTTTTGTCTGCTTTCTTTGTGGATGTTTGGTGGTGACATCCTGTGTAGCTATTGTGAGTGTGGGCCTGGTGTCATTCCTCATGTTAGGGACTCGTTTGTCAATAAGGAGGGGCTTCCAAATGGCTGGCAGGCAGGAGGTATCGTCCCGCTTGTTCATGCTGTGTGGGCGTTCGTCGAAATGTCGAGACTTTGTCGAAACGTCGCCAAGACACTACAATTTTATCCGGGAGAAAACCCGAATAACCAAAGACCTACATATATATCTTTCTTAGCTTAATGGCTAAGACGTCTGCCTAATATGTAATATAGCCCAGGTTCGAATCCCAGTAAGGGTATGGCTAGCTGATGAGAGCTAAATAGCTTGAAATAGATCTATACTAATCTCCCTTTATTTATTTATCAGCACAAATTAAAAAAACACAAATATAACAAAGGCAACAGTAAAAATATTGGGTTTCTGTCGTGATGGACTCTTGTGACGAGCCGATTGACAGATGATGGAAGCAGTTAGCTTCCTCCCATAATTGGGGCTTACCAGGGGTTGTAAAAATCTAATAGATACCTTTCACCCTGACTTCGCTGATAACGGATAAGAGCCTGTGGCCTAATGGCTAAGAAGTCTGCCTACTATGTAATATAGCCCAGGTTCAAATCCCAGTAAGGGTATGGCTAGCTGATGAGAGCTAAATAGCTTGAAATAGATCTATACTAATCTCCCTTTATTTATTTATCAGCACAAATAAAACACACACACACACACACACACGTGTGTTTTTGTTTTTTTATTTGTGCTGATAAATATATATATACACACACACACACACACACACATATTACTATCATCATACCTCAGACTTCATATGACTATGATTGTTTTTATGTCACTTTATATAAAATATTCCAAAATTTAAAGCAAAATCACATGATAGCATTCTGTTATCTATTTTCAATATCATCCAGCAACATTACATCTTTATCACACTTTCTAAATAAAAATTAATTATGTTTAATAAGTTTCTAGACCTCCTTTCTTTTTACAATTTATATCCAATTTTCCTTTCATTATATCAATAGAAATATTACATTATTATCATTATCAATCATTTATTTAACAATATCCATCATCATTTCTTTTTTCTTTTTGGTCTTATTTTAACTAAATTTGACTTATTCTTTTTAAATATTATAAGCTTTTATACATAACAGAATTTCTAAACTTCCTTTCATGATCACCATTTAGAATTTATATCAAATTTCCTCTTATTAAACCAATACATATGCGTACATTGTTATCATTATCTATTATTTATCTAACTATATCCATTATCACTTCATTTTTAACATAATGCTCTAACTTTAACTAAATTTGACTAATATTTTGTTATTAGTTTTAATATCTTAACCTGTGTCTTTCCAGTAGTCGTACAATCTTATTTCTTTTGCCATTTGTGGAATTAGCTTTCTGGTTATTTCCTTAATCAAATTTGTGTGGACTTCTCTTCACAATGTGTTGCTTTTTACATATCTTGTAAAATCTCAAGACCCCTCCATCAGCTTCTTTAATCAGCTTATCTTTGGTTATCAGGAGTGCTTTTGTTAAAGTTTTTCTCCTTAAATCCATCAGTTCTTCTCTTTCTTCTTCTTCTTCTATACCTTGAAATCTGGGGTAGAGATCCTTTCCATCTATCATCCCTTTCCATGTTCCATTCTTTCCATTTCCAAAGGCCACCTGCATAAACAACCCATCTTATCTCTTTGCAAGCTAAAACCTTTGAAGTGCAAGGTCAAAATGATCAAAGAGAGGGAAAAATATTTCCAGAACTCAGCCTCCAACCTCCAAGTGGCAGTGTAACTTCTTTTCCATCTGATGTTACTGCTCTCTTTATATTCCTTTTATATCTTCTTTATATTCCAAGCTTAAAAGAAAGAAGGCTCTTAAATGGAATAAAAGAAAAAGAAATCCCATCTAAGCCAGTATTGTGAAAAAAAAAGTTTTAATCCATAGGTTAAAAAAAGAAATAGTAGAAGAAAATACTTTCATGGTTGGCATATAAATTAAGAAAGGAAAAGCAAAATGTTTGTAAACGTTTATGTAGGCAGTAATGTAATAACAGACATTGAACATTAAAAATTCCTTTCATAATTTCTATTCAAATTGGTACAAAAGACAGGAGATTGATATTTGAATTTGAATTTAATAACATTTATATGCCGCCCAATCCCGTAGGACTCCAGGTGGCTTACAATACAAAATAAAATCAAAATGAAAATATAAGGAAAAGAAAAGATAGATTTAAAAACAACACTCCATGCACTCAGTTCTAGATGGGGCTGGACCGTATTTTGGGGTCAACAGCTCCAGGCCTGCCGGAAAAGCCAGGTTTTAGTGGCTTTTCGGAAGGCCACTAAAACCTAGATATGTCAAAAATAGATGAATATCTTTGAAGGCAACAGCTGCCTAAACCCAGAGGCATCAATGACCCAATAACTGTTTTTGAGATATCAGAAGCCATTTAAAAAATGAAGCCAGGCAAAGCCCCAGGCCCAGATGGTCTTACAAGCCAATTGTCAGCTCTGGAAGCCCTCTTTTGCATTAGGCCTTCAGGCCTGGCACATTTATTGCTGTGGGAAACTTGGAGGGAGGTTGTTTGGGGTGGGAAAGATATAGTCAAAATAAATGGACTTGTACTTTGGTTTGGATGGGTAAAACCTGGAAACTTTCAGATTCGGGTTTTCCCAGATGTGCCAATATGACATCTCTAATAAAATGGAACTTTGAGGAACCTCAAGCCTCGGAGTCTTCTTTTGTTGGGGATGTTATTTGGAACCCTGACACCAACATTATAAGTGCTTTGAGGATGAACTTCTCCAACCACCAAAGGACACAATAAATAATATACTACAGGAGGGAAAGATACACCAGACATGGAAAGAAGCCAACATTGTGTTGCTACCCAAGGAGGGTCAAGATGTTAAAAAGACAAAGAATTGTCGACCAATTTCATTATTAAACAAGGATTACAAATTCTTTCCTGCAAATATGGCAGAAAGATTAAAGAAGAGTTTACAGATATTTATATACCTAAGAATTGTAGACTAATTTTATTATGAAACAAGGACTACAAACTTTGTGCTGCCATTTGGGCAGAAAGACTAAAGAAGATTAGGTCTATACATGAAGACCAAGAGCGCTTTCTGCCAGAAAGAGATATTTTGAAGATTGTGTTAAACATTATTGAATGCTTACAATATCATAAAGAGAAACAGGCAGCCTTAATATTTTTAGAATGGAATGGAATAGAATAGAATTACAGAAATGCCCTTACACATGCACATATTTGCATCTCTATTTCACTTTATGGATCTAATAATTTTATTTTAAGAGCCAAGGTGGCGCAGTGGTTAAATGCAGCACTGCAGGCTACTGCTAGATCAGCAGGTCAGCGGTTCAAATCTCACCGGCTCAGGGTTGACTCAGCCTTCCATCCTTCCGAGGTGGGTAAAATGAGGACCCAGATTGTTGGGGGCAATATGCTGACTCTCTGTAAACCGCTTAGAGAGGCCTGAAAGGCCTATGAAGCGGTATATAAGTCTACTGCTATTAAGTCTACTGCTATATTTTTTGTCTTGTAGCTCATGTCTGGACAGGACAGGACAGGACAGTACAGGACAGGACTGAACTGGACAGGAAAGGAATAGAATAGAATAGAATAGAATAGAATAGAACAGAAGAGAATAGAACAACGATGCCCTTACACATACACTATATTGCCAAAAGTATTCACTCACCCATCAATATAATCAGAAGCAGTTGTGAGCGAATACTTTTGGCAATATAGTGTACATATATTTATATCTCTATTTCTCTTTATGGATATAATTATTTTATTTTTTTGTCTTGTGGCTCATGTGTTCCTGCCTCTGAAAGTCCTCACATGTTTTGAAGTTTTTAACATATGTAACTGTCTTACTATCATTATTAAATTAGTCAGTTTTCTCTTCCAAATCTTATGGGACTCCATGAAAATAGGAGCAACAGACATTCCATAATGGTATTTATTATCTCCATCCTATTCCAACCTATGGCTGGGAGCCCCAAAGCTCTGTGAGTTGTTTTGATAGTATGTTGCTCTCTCTAGTTTTGTCTGAAAAACATCTGCAGAAAGCATATCAGTCTGATCTACTTCAAAGATCTTGTTGCAGACAAAGGTATTTGTACACAGAAAGAAGGCACTCATGGAAGATGTTAGTATTTGTGGAGTTGCTGTTAATAGTATTGCCTGAAGTGGTGTGCAAGAATCCTAGCCTCCAATGTGACTTGCAGGAGCCTCTTCCTATTCGTCACACCTATCATCAGTTTGGAGACATTAATATTGCTGGCATTATTTCTGCATTCCTTGAATCTTCTGATCCCATTGATTTCCTTCAAGATCCTTCTCAGAGTTTTCATAGTGGAATTATGTAAGTATATCATAAATTTATTGTCAAGTTCATAACTTTGCTGGTAAATCACCTGAGGCTTGAAAAATTTTCTTCCAATGGCAAAAACTCCAGAAAGGAATTTCTAAAACAGGATATCTATGTTTATTTTAAGTAAAGTTATATTTCACTTCACTTTCCAGGTAGAGTTGAAAAAGATGAAATAGAGATGCAATTCGTATTTGTAAAAAATTGCGTCTAAATATCTCTTACTTTACAGATATGTATGGCTACATTAATGAAGCTGTCACAGCAGTTAAGAAAGGAGAAGCACATATTTCCCATGATAAGTTTTCTCATTGATATTTCTGGTACCAAAATGCAGCAATTTCATTCTGTTTATACGCTATTCTTTAAAGCTGTGCTTTGGTATGGGACATTCTCACATGCTATAACACAGAAATATGAATTATTGAACACATTCAACAAAATATGCTGTATTGAAGGTTTGCAAGGCACATAATGTGAAACAGATCTCTCTTAATGTATTTTTTAAAATTGTTTTACAGAACAGTTTTTCAGAATTACCAGCATATCCTGACTTTAGCATTTACTATAAAACAGATTAATGAAAATCCCCAGATCCTAACCAACATCACGCTGGGCTTCCACATTTTTAACAGCAATTTTAGTCCAAGCTGGACTTACTTTGCCTCAATGGTTCTACCTTTCACTCAGGGAAAATTCATCCCTAACTACAAGTGTGGGATCACAAATACTTTGGCTGCAGTTATTGGGGGACCTGACACCTCTCTTCACATGGCAAGTGTGCTGTGCATCTATAAAGTTCCTCAGGTAAGAATTGATGTAGATATACACTCTCATTCTGTCATAACTCCCTAAACATCTATATGCTTCTCACTGTAAAAAGAAGAGACCTTTTGTATAAGTAGATATTATTTTCCTTGATAAAGTTGGCATAATAGCATGAGTAATCATGAGACATACAGATGGTGAAAGCTATTTGACATAGTAAATTCCAGACACTGAAGAAAGGCTCAAATTTGAAACATTCACAATAAATTCCACAAAAATGTATTTACTGATACATCAAGAGAGACATCTTGGTTGTTATTTCCTAATTAACAGAAAGAGTTGCATAATGTTTCAGTATATAAAAATAACAAAATACTCAAATGAAATCTACACATTTTCAGAGGCTCACATAGACTTTTGCCATTGCATATGTTTACCTTTCTGCAGTTGATATATGGCTCTGCTCCAGTCATGAATAAAGAGACTCAAGCGGTTTTCTTCCAACAAATGTTGCCGAATGAATCCCACCAACGCAAGGGCCTCCTGCAGTTATTGCTGTATTTTAGATGGATCTGGATTGGAATCCTTATAGTAAAAGATGAGAAAGGAGAGAAATTCCTCCAGGAGGTGCTTCCCACATTTTCGGAACATGGCATCTGCATTGAATTCATAGCAGAGTTACCAAACGTAGCTGTTTACAGTGATTTTACTGATCTCATAGATGAAGGATTACATATATACCATGTTCTCATGAACAGCACAGCCAATGTGATAATCTTATATGGTGAAACTCAGTCCTTATCAACTCTGAGAAGTTTCCTTCAGTTTTCAGAGGTGGAGGATGTACCAAAGAAGAATAAGATCTGGCTTATAACAGCTCAGACAGATTACACCTCAGTTACCTTTCAAAAATCTTGGGATATCCATTTTCTACATGGTGCTTTATCCTTTGCAGTTCACACAAGGGTGGTCCGGGATTTCCAAGAATTTATTCAAAACGTGAATCCAAACAACAACGAGCATGATTTTTTTCGAAAAGATTTTTGGGAACAGGCATTTGATTGCTTCTTTTCAAACTCAAAAACTGAGAACTCTGAGAAGAAATGTACTGGACAGGAGAGGCTTGACAGCCTTCCCACATCTGTGTTTGAAACATTAATGAATGGCCAAAGTTACAATATTTACAATGCAGGCTATGCTGTGGCACATGCTTTGCAATCTCTGCATATATACAAATCCAGAGAAACAGTAATTGTGAAAGAAAGGAGGAAACAGTTTTATGATCAAGTGTGGTGGCAGGTAAGTTTGTGGTGGAGAACCACCATATATGCAATCGCAAGATGTATCCATAAAAATTAGTGAACAATAATTTTTTGAGCACTAGGTGAGATATAGAAATGTGAGATATAGAGAAACAACAATGATGAAAGAAAGAAGGAAATATTTTCACAATCAACTATGGTGGCAGGTAAGTCTGTAAGCAGAGTGGTACAGAAACTACCATATATTCAGTTGCAATAGGTGTCCATAAACTCTAGCAAATATTATTCTTCAGGGATATTGATGTCTGAAAATCAAAAAGCGAGATGTAATACTGGATTAACTAATGATAATGTTATTAAATTTGTGTATGGCATTCTACAAAATTCATTAGAAGATGAAATTAACTTTGCACTTAAACCACTTCACAGTGTTTTACAGCCCTCACTAAGCAGTTTACAGAGTCAACATGTTGCATATTGCCCCCCGAAATTCAGGTCCTCATTTTACAAACCTTGGTAGAATGGAAGACTGAGTGATCCTTGAGCCGGTGAAAATAGAACTGTCGAACTGCAGGCAGCCAGCAGTCAGCAGAAGTAGCCTGCAGTACTGCATTCTAACCACTGTTCTAAGCTCATGTTCTTTTTCAACCCCATGAACCATAGCAGCCCAGACCCAACTGTCCTCCACTGACTTCCAGAATTAAAGTTTGTTGTGCTAATGACATTATCCAACCATCCAGATTCACTTACTTTCCCAACCCGTTTGCAAATGTGAACAAATGCCACTGATTTAACTTATTTTACTTTTATTTGCTATGAAGTGATGGAACCAGATACCATATTCTTAGTTTTTTTAACAGGGCATTTCAAACATATTTTGCACTCTTTTAACTCATCAAGAGACTTTTAGTTCTTTTTCCACTTTCTGTCATTAGAGTGGTATCGTCTGCATATCTGAGGTTGTTGATATTTCTCCGAGCAATCCTACTTCTGACTTGTGATTCATCCAGCTTGGCATTTCACAAGATGCACTTTCCATGTAATTTAAATAAACAAGGTGACATTATATAGCCTTGTTGTACTTACCCTATTTAGAAGCAATCAATAATTCCATATCTGTTTCTAACTGTTGGTTCTGATGGGCCCCAATCTGATCCCTTAGGAAAGAAAGACCCTCCATTCCATTTTGTTAAAGCAAAGGGTTCTTTTATTAAAGGTGTTGGTTGAAGTAATGTGAAGCCAGCTCTGAATTCTCCTGTGCTTGCAAGATACAAAAAAGCTTCATCCACAGACCATTCTTCCTCTATCACTATGATCAATCTCTTCCCAGCCAACCAGATCTCACAAAGATATTTTGATAATATTGAAATATTTGCAGATAATCCACATATTTCTCAAGCTTAGCCTTGGGATGCTGGTACAGACAAGATCTGGCTGTCCTGTCTTTATCACCTTTCATTCCCTCTCCCAATTCCCCATCACCTAGAACAGTGGTTTCCAAACTTTTTCAGTTCACCGCCCCCTTGGTGTTACAAACTGATCCCCAGAGCCCCCTACCCAGTGGTGGAATTATTATTTTTTACTACCGGTTCTGTAGGCATGACTTGGTGGGCATGGCTGGGGAGGGGTGTCATGTGATTGGGCGGTTTGCACAACGGAAGGAAGATAGTAACAGTAAAATTCAAAATAATTAATTGCACATTTATTCAAAATCTAATTTAAAAACATTTTTAGTTAATGTTGATTCAACAAAATTGTTGAACATGATTCAGTGATACCAGGTTTTCAAAGTCTGATAGTCAGTTATCAAGAACCTTAGTAACTAGTAACTTAGTAAACTCAGTAAAATTTAGTAACTGCTTCACTGTTCAGTAAATTCTGTGTAATACAGTACATGCTTGATCACTCACACACACACTGCTGCCTTTTGTTTTTTTTTCAAAATAACAGGGTGGGGTGAGGGTAGAGAAGGAAGACGAAATTTCAGAAATGCTCATTAGACTGCCCCACAATCAGTCTTTCTGTATTCCTCAATATATTGGTGCCCAGCAGCTGTTCAAAACCCTAGTAGTACTTATAGAGCTGTAGATGATACTATGGCAAAATACAAGCCTTGCAGCTCATGTATATTCATACAAGATAAGAGTGATGCCATTATCCAGATTTATCCGTGACAAAGGTCTCACTGTGCATAAATATCAAGATAGGAAGGGCACTTTATTAAAATAAACTGCAGTGTTTTGACTCGATTTGGTTATAAAACATCTTGTTTGACATACTGGAACATTTAGACAGCATTTTCTTCAAATATGGGACGTTGTTCTATCATAATTTTGTTTTTCTTTGCTTTTTCCTGTATGTGACAATATCCAACTTTAGACGGTAATTAGACCACTTTTTAATTTACTTTTTTAAAAACAGTATATGTTGGAAATGCTTATCTCTTTTCCACAACCTCTCCTATATTTCAGCCTTCAATGAGATTACTTTGCAACTCAAAGTTTGAGAAACCACCCCAAGTGCCCTTTCTCCCACTCCTTGCTTTTTAAGGCCACCTCTACGAATGGAGCGAGGAGGCAGAGGGGGCCTAGCCTCTCTCTCCCCACCCACCGCATGTTTACCTGTGTTGCATTTCTAAGGTAGAAGGGGTAGAGATAGGCGAGAGTGGCGCGTCCGTGTGGAGCGGGTGCAAGAGGGATTGGGGGGCTGGCTCCATTGTACAGGGACTGCATGGCGTAATCCTCACAGAGGCGGCTCGCAGCGCAGCCCCGGAAAGGGAGTCAGAAGTAAAGCCATTTATAAAATCCCACATCTCTTCTCTGTGCACAGAACACACAGAATCGTATCAGAGGAGAAATGCAGGCAATAGGCTCTTCTCTTCTTTCTCTGCCCCCCCCTTTGCCTCCCCCCAGCCTGACATTATTGCATGCCTCCTGAATGAGCAAGGAAGCGAGCGAAAAATCCTTCCAGTCTTTAGGACATTAGACTGAATTTCATCCCTGCCGGAAGTGCTCAGCTGACTCCCAACCAACAGAACCCCAGGCAGAATTGCGCCCTGCGAGAGGGCCACCTCCAGCATTCCTCTGCCACCTCCTTTGCCTCTTAGCTCTCCCCTAAGTCATCCCACTGCCCCCTAGGAGTAGTACCGCCCACTTTGGGAACAACTGACCTAGAAACACAGCTTTATTACCCTTTCGTACTCCCCACCTCTGCCTGCTTTTGATAGCAGGAAGCCTTTGAGATTCCAAGGTGAATCAGGCATAGGTGACATTAGCTTTCTCAGGTGACAGTTATGGTGGTCAGGTACACCCAATACTTTAAGAACTTTCCACAAATTGTTGCGATCCACATAATCAAAGGCGTTAGCATGGTCAATGAAGCAGGAGTAGATGGTTTTCTGGAATTACGTTGCTTTCTCATAACCCAGCAAATACAGGAAATTTGATCTCCAGTTCCTCTGCCTTTTCAAAAAATCATTTGTACTTCTTAGTTCTGGGTTCATTTACTGCTGAAACCTAACTTGTAGCATTTTGAAGATAACCTTGTAGTGTGTGAAATCAGTGCAATCATATGGTACTTTTATACATCCTAGTATTTGTTAGAAGTGATCTGGTTAAGTAGCTTTTGCAATTATACCACAGAACTTTATTTTATTTTATTTTTTGCTAGTTGTTTACTTTGAGTATTTGAGTATTTGAGTATTTATTAATACTTATAGGCCGCCCTTTTCCCTGAGGGGACTCAGGGCGGCTTACATAAAATGAGGGGGGGGGGTATACAGAAAATAGACACAAACAATACATAGAAGTAAAATAGTAAGCAACATTCATTCATCATTCGGGTGGGGACAGTTATCTTTGTCCCCAGGCCTGATGGGCTAGCCAGGTCTTAAGGGCTGTGCGGAAGGTCTGGATGGTGGTGAGGGTACGAATCTCCACGGGGAGATCGTTCCAAAGGGTCGGAGCTACTACTGAAAAGGCTCTCCTCCGTGTAGTTGCCAGTCAGCACTGACTGGCAGATGGAACTCGGAGGAGGCCTAATCTATGTGATCTAATTGGTCGCAGGGAGGTAATTGGCAGGAGGCGGTCTCTCAAGTACGCAGACCCACTACCATGAAGGGCTTTATGAGTGACAAGTAGCACCTTGAAGCGCACCCGGAGATCAACAGGTAGCCAGCGCAGCTCGCGGAGGATAGGTGTTATGTGGGTGAACCGAGGTGCACCCACAATCACTCGCGCGGCTGCGTTCTGGACTAGCTGAAGTCGCCGGATGCTCTTCAAGGGCAGCCCCATGTAGAGCACATTGCAGTATTCCAGCCTAGAGGTCACAAGGGCCCGAGTGACTGTTGTGAGGGATTCCCGGTTCAGGTAGGGTTTGCAATTCTATGTTATTTTTATTTTAGAAATCTGATATGTAATCTCTACCACTATTTTAGAATCATTGTTATGTTATTTATTTGATACTGGCCTCCAAAAAAGGGTTTTTTATAGAGTCTTTGTTGAAAGAAAAATTATTTAATTAACATATGCATGTTTTGAATACATGAATTACTTCTCCCTCCTTCGATTTGTTCTTCTCTGATTGCCTCTGTGTTTCAGGTTCATTCATTCCTGAGAAGTGTCAGATTCAACAACAGTGTGGGTGAACAGATCTCCTTTGATAAAAATGGAGAGTTCATTGGTGGATTTGATGTTATCAACTGGATCACATTCCCAAACCAATCCTTTGCTAGGGTCAAAGTTGGAGTCATAGATCCCACAGCTCCAGCAGACAAGTTATTCAATATTTCTGTAGATTCCATCACATGGCCAGTTGACTTTAATCAGGTCAGTTTTTTGAATCTAAATTTCTTTGCCTTCCTTTAAATATATTTATTGATGAAAGTGTCACAGTATCATTTCTGACTAATCTAGCACAACTTTTCTTTTAAAGGAAAGATATCAGTAAGATTTTTTAAAACTTTTCTAGCAATTGCTATTGAATATTAGAAAATATATTTTCCCGGCTGCCTGTTAATCTTGAGCAATGGTTTTTAGGTTTTTTAAGTAAAAGCTGCAAACCAACACAGTAGATCTTGTCAGTTTGCAGGCATCAAAATTCAGAAGTTGAGAAAACCAACTTTAACTAACTAGCACCGAAATTGTCTTTGAAGAGAGATGATGATTCTATCACATGGCCAGTTGACTTTAATCAGGTCAGTTTTTTTTATCTAAATGCAGGCTACACATATTTATTTAATTATAATTTCAGAGCTATTACATCTAAAATTATGTTATCCTGCTACTTCATTTTTAATCTCACAGTAACTCTCCAAGCATAGTCTTTCCCCTCTGTATCTTAAAATATTCTTCTTCATTCATTGATAGGAATTACCTTTATCTTTGTGTAACAATCCTTGTGAGACAGGATACAGCAAGTCCAAGAAAGAGGGGAAGTTGTTTTGTTGCTATGATTGCCATTTATGTCCAGAGGGGAAAATATCAAAGGAAAAAGGTAGAAAATTTCCAAATATACTGGGATCAAGCCAACATTATGATTTTTTATCAACTTACTTGAATTCTTATTTAAGACCTAGATGACTGCTCTCCATGTCCAGAAGGTCAATATCCAAATCCTGGTAAAAATATGTGCATTCCAAAGCGGATCACCTTTTTGTCCTATGAAGAACCTTTGGGGATCAGTCTGACTGGTCTTTCTCTTTGCTTTTCTTTAATGACAACATTGGTAATCACAATCTTCATGAAACACAAAGACACTCCCATCATCAAAGCCAACAACCGGAATCTCACTTATACACTCCTAGTTTCTCTTCTCCTCTCTTTCCTTTGTGTCTTTCTATTTGTTGGGAGACCCAATACGATTGTGTGTCTCTTTCGACAACCAGCTTTTGGCCTCATTTTTTCTGTGGCGGTTTCATGTATATTGGCCAAAACCTTTCTTGTGGTTCTAGCATTCATGGCTACCAAACCTGGTTCCAGTCTGAGGAAATGGGTGGGGGGAAAGATGGTCAGTTTCATTCTATTATCCTGTTCCCTTGTTCAAATATGTATTTGTGCTGCATGGCTGATAAAATCCCCACCATATCCAGATATTGATGCAGAGACAATGTCTGAAGAAGTCATCCTTGAGTGCAATGAAGACTCTGTCATGTTCTACTGTGTTTTGGGCTTCATGGGTTTTCTTGCTCTCCTTAGCTTCTCTGCTGCTTTTCTAGCTAGGAATTTACCTGACAGTTTCAATGAAGCTAAATTCATCACCTTCAGCATGTTGGTCTTCTGCAGTGTTTGGTTGTGTTTTATTCCAACCTATCTAAGCACAAGGGGAAAATATACCTTGGCTGTGGAGATCTTCTCTATGATCTCCTCCAGTGCTGGCTTATTGGTGTGCATCTTTCTTCCCAAGTGTTTTATCATTGTGATGAGACCTGAACTGAACGATAAACACCAGCTCATGAAGAGAAAGTTTTAAGAAATCTTTATGTTTGCCTGAGATATTTTATATCTGCATTTTGGAGAACAAATAACTCTATAAAACATAAATTACATCACAAATTAATATATTGACATATTTTGATATTGATTTTTAAATTTATTTTAGTATGTTATGGTGAGTCCTGAGTAAATGTATTGATTAAATGTGAATTGTCAATTTGTCTTTACTGGTCATCTTAATTCATATACAGTAGAATGTGTAAAAAGAAGTGCAGTCAAATATGTGTAAGAATTTGTTTAAATGTGGAAAAAATCTATGATTTTTTTCTGAAGAAATTGGACAGAGGGAATTCCCTCTTATATTGGGCTACAAAACATGGGGTAATTTCAAAACCTGGACATATGCCTTTTTCTCAATAGAAAAGACAAGAGAAATCTCTGGCAAAAAAAATAATTTTAGTAAATTCAAAAAAATTCAATCAAAAGTCCAATAGTATCCAATTTGCATAATGGTCTCCTTTTAAGAGATTCAATTGAGCATGATGACTGTTTAGGACAGCATGTTTCATGGTCATAAGTCTGTTTGAGTAGATAAGAGTTTTGCAATACTTGAATAACTGTGTAGAACTGGAAGTTCAATGGTCATAAATCTCAATAGTTTTGCAGCACTTGAATAAGAGGGACACAGTTATTCTATGGGCCAGTTGATGACCTCCAGTGGGTTTAACTGTTTATGCATGCTGGCACACGAGTGATGCTCTGGATCCCATTGGTCAAGGAATTTTGACTTATAGGGTACAGGAGAAGAGTACCGTATTTTCTGCTGTGGCTCCTGTACTTCAGAATATCATGACTGCTGAGGTGATTAATTTCTTGCTACCTCCTCCTCATTCATACCTTACTCTTCTCTAACAAAATTCAGTTGGTTAACTGAATTTTAACAGAATTTTAAATATGTGCATTTTTGTTATTTCAGGACTCTTTATCATATTTTAATCATTGGAATATAAATTGTGTAGGGTCATCTTGGGAAAATGGATGGCATAGGCATTTAATAATAAATAAATCTCGGCTTGCTAATCTTATTTTCCAGCCTGATGTTTCATTTTGCATCCTAGTTATAACTGGAACTGTGCTGTATATTAGTTGGTTTGTTTCTGGCAGTGTGCTGATGCTTATATTTGATTTGATATTACAAATATTATATTTGATATTACAGTATTGGTGTCTTTTAATACTTGTGCTAGTCATTTCTTTGGAACAAGCTTCAACATAGGGAACCTTATCCTTATTCTCTCACCAATGGAGAGAGCAGAGGAATGGCATGTTAGCATTCCAAATACATGTAGATTCAAATCAAAGTCGAAGGCAAAACAATGCTTAAAGTTCCAATTTAATAAAACAGGCATGTTGGCACATAGCTGTGGGGATTCCAACTCTGGAAGTTACATCAGAATCCCACCCAGTTAAAAGTTCATGATCTTGCCCCCACACCCACAGTCCATCACATGGTCCAATCTTCTTCTTCCATGCTGGCGTCTACCCCTAACTGCTTCCAGTCAGGTGTAAAGATTTGGGAGACAAAAGATGACTTTGAGCTTCTAGGATGGAATTTTTTATTTTGAAAACAACACATTCTACCCTTTGCTAAATCCCCCCCTTAATAAGAGTGTGGCAGGCCAAAGATTCTTAAAGGAACCACTGCAGGCCTGACATGGTGACCTTCAGTAGTGATGTACTCCTGCGAGCCCTCTGGAATGGTAAGAGAAACCACTAAATGTCCCTACTGTGGAGACGTGTTCAAGGCACAATGTTAATAGCCAACACTAGTTTCCCCAGCAGGTGGGATAATATGGCCAGAGAGACCCTGCACTGACTCAGTACCTTCCCAACCAGTTGTCTAATGCTTTCCTGTCTATCCCTCAACAGAAACACCTGACCTGAGATGGAATCAATCCATACCCCTAGGTGTAATATCCGGGTGGTGGGTTCAAGATGGCTTTTCTCCCTGTTTATAGAGAAGCCATGGGACTCCAGGGTGTAAATGGTTATGTCAAGGTCTCGCCTTGCTCCAGATAGCAACCTGGATTGTCATCAAGGTAGCATTGGATATGCACTGGCTGAAGCCTCAGATGTGCTGCTAATGCTGCCAGAACTTTAGTGAATGCCTGGGGGGCAGACGAGAGGCCAAATGGCAAGGCCATATACTGATAATTATGCTCCCATAACAGAACCTTGGAAATTTCTGGTGATCGGGCCTAATTGGGATGTGGAGGTAGGCCTCCATCAGATCAATTGACGCCAGGTGGTCACCCTCCCACACCCCTGCCGGAATGGATTGTATGGAGTGCATCTTAAACCTGCGGTATTTTAAATGCCGGTTTAAGTGCTTTAGGTCTAGAATTGCTCTCCAACCCCCAAAGGCCTTAGGGACGACAAACAAAATAGAATAAAACCCTTGATGTAATTGGTCCTCTGGAACCAGTTGAATTGCCTTGATGTCCAAGAGATGTTGTATAGCTGAATTCATGAGGGCTTGTCTGTCCGGGTTATGGGACATCGGGCAACGAATAAAGAAACTCAGGGGAGTGGAGAGGAATTCTAGAGCTAAGCCAGACCTAATGAAACAACTGACCTGAGATGGAATCAATCCATACCCCTAGGTGTAATATTCGGGTGGTGGGTTCAAAATGGGTATTCTCCCTGTTTATAGAGAAGTCATGGGACTCCAGGGTGTAAATGGTTATGCCTAATTCATCTGAGGTAATCTCAGCCCACCAGTCAGCAAAAAGTTGTAACCGTCCCCCGATGGGAATGGAGAACCAATGAGAACTAGGGCTTTCAGTAATTTTTGGGCCCCGCCCCCACCAGAAAGGCTTCTCCCCCGGGCCCTGTAGCCATAGGAGCCATATTCATGGCCTCGAAAGGAGGTACCATAGTCCTGTGCCCGAAAGGACTGCCTCCTAGAATATGGAGCAGCACATGAAGACCCTTTCCTGGAAGTGGACGGCAAGATTTTTCACTTGTCTTTATCCTCAATAAGAAGTGGCTTTAGAGTATCTCCAAACAGGAACTCCCCACCCTTTATAAGGAGCGGACACTAGTCACCACTTATGCCTCATCCGCCTGCCACTGGCGGAGCCAATGCAGATTACAGAAGGCAACCGAGGCCGCCATCACTCTAGAGGCAAAGCGAGTGGCATTAAGTGTGGCATCAGCCATAACTTGGATGGCAGCCACTATTTTATTGAGGTCTTGATGCGCCCTCAAGTCGGTTGCAGGCAGACATTGTTGAAACTGCTGTAGCAAAAACAGGCAGGATTGAGAGAAGAACGAAGTGGCTGAGGAAGCTCGGACTGCCCAAGCTGCTGCTTGATGCCCACGGTACATCGTGAGGTCAACACTCTCGTCCTCCAGCTTGAGGACCTCCTCCTGGGAACCGGGAATGTTGGTCGCTGACTGAAGGGCTGCTACTGGGACATTGACCTTTGGAATCTGAAGGAGCTGTCCCAGGTTAATGGACACATTGTAAAAAAAAATGTCCATGGATGATGGTGCTGGACCCGATGTCAGGGATGCCCACTGGTATTGCACCACATCGAGAAATGACTTTGGGGCTGGAACTGTGTCCATCTCCACCATCTGCTTGATGAAGAACAAATTGGCCTACGTAGAAGCCATTGCAGGGGCCAGCACGGGAGGCATTGCTGTGAAGGTAGTAGATGCTTTGGCCTTGGTCAGCAAAGTCTTGAAGTGGGCTGGTTGGAACAGGCCCAAAAATGGTTTTTTTTTTTCTGGTACTGCCTCCTCATCCCCAGAAAACTCTGCATCTTTAATCTCCCCGTTTTCTGAGACGGGGGACTGGCTAGGCTGGGATCTAGCCAGCACACCTGCTGCCCCTAGTCCCAAACTGAGGATCTTGCAAGAGATGTCCCTGCAGATCAGAGCCATAGCCCCACAGTACAGAGGTATTTATTGGGAACAGGGGCCTGAAAGGACCAGGGGCCTGATCCAGTGGAACTGGAGTGGGTTGGACAGAAATACTGCCATTGGTCTGTGACACTGTATTCCCCTTAGAGGATGATGAGGAATTTCTACGAGATGAGGCCTTCGAACTTTTGTCCTCAGGAATTAGACCATCTCCCTTGTCAGGCCAGACTGACCTGAAGGACTTTTTCTTTCTGGCCTGGGCAGTGTCTTTCTCAGTTTTTTTGTGTGCCTTAGAATCTACTGCAGCTTGGGAGATGGAAGCCTCCACTATAATTAGGAGCCCTTGGGCCATGGTTCCCTCAGCATTTGAAACATCCACCATTTTGAAAGGGATTTAGCAACCAAAATGGTGGTTCACACCCTTTTTAATGGTCTCTAGCCACCCTGCTACAAGCATGATAGTCACTGGGCAGAACGCTGCAGGGAGAAAGGCCTGGGGCAATTCTGGGTCTCACCTCCTGCCTTTCCACAGGATCGCTGCTTTTCGCTGTCTCTATGTTCTTCTGAGCCCTCAGAAGACAGCACTGCCAAGGAAGTGTGACTCAGCTGAGTCATCAGGTCGGCTCTGGCAATTGTGCAGCTCTGTTTAGTGAGGAAGCAATCTAGCTGGCTCAAATGTGGTGCGGCAGCGAATTGACAGCCGTGTCTCTCTCCTCACCTTCACACTGATCAGAAAACTTCAGCAAGGCCGTGTGAGGGAAGCCATTCCTTGCGTGGCAATTTCACAATCTTCAAGGCCTCCAGAGCCATCAAAACACTCTTTGAAAGGATCCGCAATAATGCTGCGGTCTTCCCTTGCCGCCGGAGAGAAGCAGGGGTCCAGTTAGTGACCTTTCAAGAGCACTACACACTCTCCCGCCTAGTGAGGGGGACTTGGGAGGCAGATGGCCCACAGGGTGAGCTATGGGCCTAAGCCCTCACACTCCAGCCCTAGATTCCAGTCCCAAATCACAATATAATGAAAGAAGTCAATACCAATTAATTCGTCAACCAATTATTAATTTTTCAAATTTCTCAGGAGATACGTGATGATATGTCTGTCCTTGAAGTGGACTGAGTCAAAAAGCTGGGTAAGGCTAGCAACAAGGGGCATGTCTTAACTAACTTTATTCAGACTCAGTCCAATCAGAAGGCAGACAATGTCAAACTATGTATGGATGCTATCTCCACCTCTATTGAGAACTTAAAGTTTTACACCATAATCAAATTTTTACAACAACTATTGTCTATGTTAACAGTACAGGAAATAGAAACAAAATTGAACTAGGCACAACTAAGATACTTCAAGTTTGAAAATAAACCAGGGAGATGGTTGACATATAAATTAAGAAAGGAAAAGCAAAAACAATGATTGGAAACATTTATGAAGGCAGTAACAGACAATGAACCTGTTAAAAACTCCTTTCATAATTTCTATTTAAATTTGTACAAAAGACATAAGGTAGGTATGACAAATATAGATAAATATCTTTGAAGACAAAAGCTGCCTAAACCCAGAGGCATCAATGACCTGATAATAGTTTTTGAGATATCAAAAGCCATTAAAAAATGAAGCCAGGCAAAGCAAGATGGTCTTACTGGCCAATTGTTAGGTCTGGAAGCCATCTTTTGCATTAGGCCTTCAGGTCTGGCACATTTATTGCTGTGGGAAACTGGGAATGTGGTTTAGATGGAGTGGGGTAGATGTAGTCAAAATAATGCTCCTATCTCTGCAAGTCAAGGACATCTTGTCCTGAACCTGGAGTGCTGTGACTGGGAGGTTTCTCCAGTTGGGATGGTACTTGATTGGAGCATGTGATGGACATGTGGGTGCTGGGTATGGACTTGGACTTTGGTTCGGGTGGGGAAAACCTGGAAACTTTCAAATTTTCCCAGATGTGTCAATAAGACATCTCTAATAAAATGGAAACTCAAGCCTTAGAGTCTTCTGTTATTGGGGAATCCTGACACCAACATTATAAGTGCTTTGAGGATGAACTTCTCCAACCACCAAAGGACACAATATACTACAGTGGGGAAAGATACTGCAGACATGGAAAGAAAGCCAACATTGTGTTGCTACCCAAGGAGGGTCAAGATGTTACAAAGAAAAAGAATTGTAGACCAATTTCATTATTAAACAATAATGTTTAATTGTTTAATAATTAAACAATAATTATTAAACAAGGATTACAAACTCTTTGCTGGCATTTTGGCAAAAAGACTAAGGAAGATTTTACAGAAGTATATACCTGAAGACCAAGCAGGCTTTCGGCCAAAAAGACGCTAAGAGATATTGTGAAGACTGTCTTAAATATTATTGAATGCTTATAACATCATAATGAGAAACAGGCAGCCTTAATATTTTAGGAATGGAAAGGAATGGAATGGAATGGAATACAATACAATACAATACAATACAATACAATACAATTACGGTAATACCTTACACATACACATACTGTATTTTTCGGAGTAGAAGACTTACCTTTTTCCCTCAAAAAAGAGGCTGACAATCTGGGTGCGTCTTATACATCGAATACAGCATTGTTTGCCTTCCAAAGCCTCACCCCCTTCATCAAAATGCCTGTGCATACACTTATGGAGGCTTTCAGAGAGCTCCTGGGGGCTGGGGGGGGGCAGAAATGAGCAAAAACCCGGCCGGTCCCCCCCCCCCTCTCTTATGATTAAGAGCCTCGGAGCTCTTCCCCACTTGCCCATCAGCAGAAGTCTTCTGGGAGGTTTTGGCTGGTGTGCGTGCGGAGGGAACTCCAAGTCTTTTTGCCTTCAGGCAGAGCTGATTCTGCGCCTTCTACCTTTGCTTGGGCAGCCAAATGAAAAGCCCCAGGGAGATATTGACTATTTTAAATTCATTGATTGGCTTACTAAATTGAAAGGATTGAGGCGGCTGTAGAGGGGGCTGTCTAACATTAGCCATGCCATGAGGGGCTGGATCGCCAGTCCGGCGTTACGATCTAGGCTAGCACTCTGCTAAGTGTAGCAAAATAGATATGTGAGGAGTGGCTGGCATCTGGGAGCGATCAACAAGTACCGTTTGGCTCACGTGGAACCTAGTCTGTTCTACCGGAAAGTCACCACTCAGCTTTTAGTGCATATCACAGCCATTGGGGAGCTACACGAGACAAGCTGCTGCATTGAGGCCAATTTTCTGCGCTTATCTCTGTTCCGATCACCCCCCCCCCCTTGCCTGCCGGCAGAAGCCTTCCAGGAGGTTTTGGCTGGCGTGTGCATGGAGGGAGCTCTGTTAGATATCAGAAACAGTACTAATGGTTTTCACCAAGGTCCTCTGTTCTGGCGGAAACAGAGATTCAATCTGATTGGTTGAAGGGTCTGACAGCTCCCTATCAAAGGGCTGCTGTCAGACTGAACCTTCGTTGGATTGTACATAATTGACTTGTACTAATAAAGAGCTGTTTGTTACTCTGAAGCCTGAGTGTGCCTTCATTCACCCAATCTAACACTGGCGACGATGGTGGGATATGAAGGCAACTAGGCAGACTAAAAGAGCGCAACAATCCAGCAAGTCAATCCAGCCCAGAGCTCGGTGCGACATCGAGCAGCCATCTTTGAGAGGCAAATTCAAACGTGCTTAGAAACACAAGATGACAACGCACACCCTATCAACTCCATACAACCCAGCCACCGAGCACTGGGAATCCTATATGATGAGGTTCGATTGCTTTCTCGAAGCCAACGACCTCATGGGCCTTTCTGAAGGCCAGAAAAAGAACATGTTCCTGAACTACTGCGGACCAGAGGTGTTTGAGATGGCGAAGGATTTGTCCAAGCCAACACCACTCCAATTGGTCGCTTGGTCAGTTCTACAACAGACGCTGAGGACACACTATGCTCCCAGATGATCTAAATACGTCCGGAGGCATTAATTCAACATCCATAAGCAGAAGGAAGGGGAATCCATCAATGAATACATTGCAGCACTCAGAAAGGCCACAGTGTACTGCGAGTTTAGAGATCTTGATGAACTTCTACTTGACTGCATCATATGCTGTGTTCGGGACATTGGCCTGCAGAGGAGATTATTAGCAAAAACAAATCTTACTCTCTAATTGCCAGGGCTACGGAGTCCTCAATTACATTTATGGAAACCCTGCATTGCCAAAATAGTCCAAAGAGTGTGAGGAAGAGCGCAGGCATGCATCGCGAGGCTACAGAGCCTGTAGGCTTGGAGAGCAAAGATGACAGCTACCGCATGCAGAGTAATTGTACCAAGCCGGCACGGAAATTTGAACCGTGTTTCTCACCTTGCGCCGGCTGCAGAGGAAACTACCTCAGAACACATTGCCGTTTCCACAATGACATCTGTCAACGCTGCGAACATGGGAGAAAAATTATCCCAGATAATTTTATAAATAGAAAGAAAACCAAAACAAAGAGATTAAAAGCAACAAAAAGCTTTATTTATTGATAAGAGGCTTCTTATCAACAGACTGCATGCACATGTAGGATTCTCTAGGCAAAAAGAGAATGGTTACAGATGGAACAGGTAACTCTTAAATACACAAAGTGACATCTCAATATACGTCATCAAGCAATTACAAAAATACATGTGTGTGTTACTTGTGATCCATGTTTATGCTGAGTAACAATGTTAGCAGGTATCATGCGACTGGCATGGAAATATCATGTCTCAAAATACATTTGAATACTTCTAGGTAGTTTCCAGAAATATGAATGTGAAACATCAGCTGCCCCCTCCAGAATGCCCCCAGAACCCCCTAGAGAACTTATGATCTTGTACGTTCTCAAGGCTTAAACAATAGCATGATACTGGCCACCTTCTGTCAAAACATCTTTAGAACATAGGGGACATGCCAAGGGGACTTCCAACACTGATTAGGATATTTTCAGCCAGGTCATCATAACCTTGGCCCATCAGCTTCTGCATTTTAGTTCCATTTTTTTAAATTTCCAAGCAAGCAAGCAATTTATGGTAAGCTTCTAGCATAATTAAAATGGAGTTTCAGACTCAAAATGGTGTTTTAGACTTTATCCAAATAACCCAATTCATCCTTTTTCTCACAGAACACAAGGGGCACATTGCCAAGGTCTGCAGAAGTATCACCCTGCTACAACCTGGAAGCCCAGAAGTATACCTAACCGCCAACAGAGGCCGAACCAAGGGACATGGCAGCCGCCACCACAGCGAACATAAGGAGACACCAGAGTCACCTATCATCATAGGCCAAGTTTGCACAAAGAGGCCAAAAAAGCTGAAAGTCACAGTCCTCATTGAGGACTCTCCATGAAATATGGAGATTGACATGGGGTCATCCTTGACCATAATGTCTTGGGCAGCACTCAAATAGGCTATCGCTAGTCTTAAAAAGCACCAGCTGTGGATTCCAGACATCTGCCTTCACGACTACAAGGGGAACCGAGTCCTCATCGTGGGCCAAGGCACATTCCAGGAGAGGTTCAAGACCTTCTGCAGGCAGCTACAAGTGATGGTAGTCAACGGACACCTGCAGAGCCTCCTGGGGCTTGACTGGCTTGAAGCCCTGGGCCTAGAAGTGACCGGAATCAACACCATACGAGATGAAAGCACTGAGGAATTCCTTAAGGAGTTCAAGGATGTCTTTGGCACTAGTCTAGGTAAATATGAGGGGACTCCAATATCTTTTAACTTGGACCCCAATGTAGCCCCCATCAGGCTAAAATCCAGGAGAGTACCTTTCCCTCTCCACCCTAAAATTGATTTGGAACTTGACAAATTAATTGGCCAGGGAATCCTAGAGCCGGTAGATCACGCACGTTGGGAGACCCCTATAGTGACACCTGTGAAGCCTGACGGGTCTGTCCGCATCTGCGCAGACTACAAGTGCACAATAAATAAAGTTTTACAACAAAGCCCTTATCCTGTACCCATTTACTGCACTCATTAGGCCCCGGAAAAGGCGGGTGCATTCAAATGCACCCGCCTTCAATTCGGAGTTAGTATCTCCCCTGGACTGTTCCAAAGTGTCATGGAACTGCTTTTGCAGGGGATTACAGGAGTTTTCCCCTATTTTGATGACATATTGGTATCGGCTGCAAATAAGGCGCAATTATTTAAAAGATTGGGAACTGTTCTGGCCAGAATCAGAGACAAAGGCCTCCACCTCAAAAAAGAAAAATGCCAAATTAATGTGGCAAGGGTTGAATTCCTAGGATACCTCATCGATGGCTCTGGGATTCACCCAACCCACAAAAAAATTAAGGCAATCCAGGACGTCCCTACACCTCACAATCAGATGGAACTACAGGCATTCCTCAGGTTCCTTAACTTTTACAGCATCTTTATCAAACAGAAAGTCACAGTTGCTAGGCCTCTGCATTGGCTTCTCAGTAAACACACCAAGAGGTCCTGAGTCAGAACTGAAGCAGCTGCATTTGCCGCAGTGAAGTAACTGCTGTCAGTGGACACGTTTTTGGTTCAATACAGCTAGACCCTGCCACTAGTCTGTTGAATAGCCTCGTAAGTCCTCGCACTTATGAATGACAGCTCGGCAGCAGCCAGGCGCATCTTAACCAATCAGACGCGCCTGCTGGTTGCCGGGCTGTCATACGCGAGGCGATTGGCTAAACGGTTTGACAGCCGAGTATAAAAGGCTGCACAACTCCAGAGTCTATCCGGTCTACTGTTAGTTACTGTTGCAAACGTTCTTGTTACAATAAACGGTTACTGTTACCTCAGATGCCTCTGATTCTTCATACAGCCAATCTAACACTGGCGACGAGGACTAGGGAACTGGCTCTGAGAACAACCTGTAACCAAAAACAAGCAGCGTTTTAAAAGGCATTTGACCACTTCAACGCGCCTCATCATCTCCTCAGCTGCATCCAGAATCGCCTCAGACAATCCTGATGGCCGGCATGCCAGCTTTTGCTCCTTTTGGAGTTGGCGGGGAAACTTGGGAAGCCTTCTTAGAAAGGTTCGAGTGTTTTTTAATCGTGAATAATAGACAAGGCTGCTTGCAACCAAGAAAGTGCGGGTTTTTCCTAACCGCATGTGGCCCTGAAATGTTTGCCACTGCCAGGTCATTTGCTGCCCCAAGGGCCGTTTACAACCTATCCTGGCAAGAATTAACGGACGGGCTACAAGCCTATTACACTCCAACTCCTTCCCAAATCGCTCGTTGGTTCGCATATCGCAGGTGAGTGCAGAAGCCTACAGAAACGGTCAACCAGTTCCTACAGGCTCTGCAAGTCTCCGCGGCTCAGTGTGACTTTCCGGATCTCGAAGCTAACCTAGCAGAGCAATTTGTGTGCGGTCTAAAGGACATTTTTTTAAGACGCAGATTACTGGGTAAACCAAAAGTTACCCTTGTCTATGCGATTGATGAAGCTCGAGCCGCCGAGCTGGCTGATTCATCTTCATCAGAAATAGAGCGCTACCTAGCCCAGATGTCCGTTACTGGCAGTTTACCCATCGCTCAGAATGCTCATGCCTTGCCTTCTCTACCAGCTCTTGAGCCACCGCCATTTCAACAATCCTCTTATATCACCAACTTAATTGACGAGTTGGCTCCACTGCCTGACCACCTTAGACAAGCTCAGGTGGACAGTCTGGGGGTTTCTCCTCGTCGTCAACAGCCTCAGCAATCCCAAACGCTCATCCGTTCTCCAAGAGCTTCATCCATTTGCCTAGGCTGCGGTGACGCGCATCCCCGGTCTACCTGCCCTTTCAAGGCAGCGGTATGCCGCCGTTGCGGAAAGAAAGGACACCTGGCCCAGGTCTGTCGAGCCTCCCTGCCTGCTCCTGCTACCTCCTACGGACCACCTCCACCTCCTAAGAACCCTCAAGGCCGCAAACCACTTCAACGCCAAGACGACTGCTACAACCTTTCTGAGGCCATCACTTCTCTTCCTGAAATAGCTGTCAACCTGGCTTCAGAGGGTACAGAAAAAATCAACATAACTTTATCTATTGAGGGGAGACCATGCCAAATGGAGGTCGATTCCGGCTCATCCAAATCTCTCCTGTCTTGGGACAATTTTTCTAAGCTCTGCCCTAACGTCAAACGGTCCCAACTGTCACCCCCCGATGCCATTTTAAAAGATTATCAAGGTTCTCAAATCCCCACTCTGGGTTCTTACGCTCTACAGGTTTCCTATGGCACTCACTCTGCTGTCTTGCCAGCCCTAATAGTGCTAAAGCCTTTACCCTCCATTTTAGGGTTAGATTGGTTCTCTCCCTTAAGTCTATCCCTTAACGGAATCCATTCCATAGCAGACACGCCCCCTTCTGATGTAGCAGCAGTCCTAACGGACTACACTGACATCTTTGATGGACAGCTAGGTCACTATAAGGGCAGCCCCATTTCCCTTAACTTGGATCCCCAGGTTGCTCCAATCAGGCTGAAGGCCCGCAGGGTGCCTTTTGCCTTGAGGCCAAAGGTGGACGCCGAGCTTGATAAGCTTGTGGCGCAGGACGTACTGGAGCCCGTTGACCATTCACATTGGGAAACCCCCATAGTGATTCCAGTAAAGGCCAATGGCTCCATTCGGATCTGCGCTGACTACAAGTCAATGATCAACCTTGGCCTCCAGGCAAACCCCTATCCAGTCCCTGTAGTGCAGCACCTGCTCCTTTCATTGGGGCAGGGCTGCATTTTCGCCAAACTGGATATGGCGCAGGCCTACCAGCAGCTTCCTGTGGATGACGATGATGTGGCTGCCCAAACCATCATCACCCACCAGGGGGCTTTCCGTTGTCGCCGCCTCCAATTTGGAGTATCCATTGCCCCGGGGATCTTCCAGAGCCTCATGGAGCGCTTGTTCCATGGGCTCCCTGGTGTGGTCCCATACTTTGATGACGTCCTGATCACTGCAAACAGCCGCTCAGACCTCATCAAAGTTCTGCAGAAGGTCCTCGACCGTTTCAGGGGCGCGGGATTAAAATTGAAGTGCAGCAAATGTTTCTTTGCTGTACCACAGGTGGAATTCCTGGGCTTCTCAATAGATGCCCAGGGAATTCACCACACCCCCTCAAAACTAGCAGCCATCAGGAACGCTCCCACTCCAACCTCAAAGGCGCAGCTGCAAGCGTTCCTAGGCCTTTTGAATTTTTATGCGCCATTTATTCCCCACAAGGCATCACAAGGCTACATTGGTTGCTCGACCGATCCGCGGCCTGGAAATGGGACAGCCGTGAAGTGCATGCGTTCGCGGCTGTCAAATCCCTGCTGACGTCAGAGGCAGTCTTAGTCCAATATAGTGACAAGATGCCCCTGACTTTGGCTTGTGATGCCTCCCCCGTGGGTTTGGGGGCTGTTCTGAGCCATGTCCTTCCCAACGGCTCAGAAGCTCCCATAGCTTTTTACTCCTGGACACTGTCCTCCGCCGAGAGGAACTACAGCCAGATAGACAAGGAGGCTCTGGCTGCAGTGTCCGGGGTTAAAAAGTTCCATGATTACCTATACGGGCAGCATTTTACTCTATACACCGATCACAAGCCACTCCTTGGGCTTCTGGCCAGTGATAGGCCGACCCCTCCTATCCTTTCCCCAAGGATGACCCGATGGACGGAGTTCTTGGCAGCGTACTCCTACGCCCTTTGCTACCGTCCAGGCAAGCAACTAGGGCATGCAGATGCCCTTAGTCGCTGCCCCCTACCTGGCAAGGACATCCAATCAGTCCCTTGCCGTTCTGTCCTTGCTATCGCTCAATTGGAATTACCCCTGTCTTCAACCGATGTGGCCACGCACTCTCGGTCTGACCCAGTCATATCACAGATAATGAATTGGGTCCTGAGAGGATGGCCTACTGCTGCCGTACCTCCAGAGTGCAGGCCCTTCAAGGCCCGCCAACTAGAACTATCACTTCATTCTGGTTGCCTACTTTGGGGCGACCGCGTGGTCATCCCATCGGTCCTCCAGCAACAAATATTACAGCGGCTGCACAAGAATCATCCGGGAGTAGTACGCATGAAGGCTCTAGCCAGGAGTTACGTTTGGTGGCCAGGCTTAGATTCAGAAATCGAGGCCTGGGTCGCCAAATGCGTAACCTGTCAGCAGTCCTGGCCATTTCCCCCCTCCTCTCCCTCCCGGGAGTGGGAGATGCCCCGTGGACCCTGGTCCCGGATTCACATTGATTTTGCGGGCCCTTTCCACGGACAGGTTTTCTTGGTGGTTGTAGATGTGTACTCTCGATGGGTGGAATTGTTGCTTATGCACTCCACCACAGCCGAGAGTACTGTGCGAGCCTTGCAACGCTTGTTCGCAACCCATGGGTTGCCGGACACAGTAGTGTCCGACAACGGCCCGCAATTCTCATCTACAACCTTCCAAACATTCCTCGCCGAGCAAGGGGTCTGCCACGCGCCGGTTGCCCCTTACCATCCGGCCAGCAATGGCCGGGCGGAGAGGGCGGTTCGATCGGCCAAGGAGGCTTTGGGACGATTGAACCGAGGTGACTGGCAGGCAAGGGTGGATGCGTACTTAATGGCACAGCACTCCACACCTTGCCCCATTACACGGAAAAGCCCCGCGGAGCTGCTGATGGGCAGGCGCCTGCAGACCACCCTGGATAGATTGCATCCCCTCTATTCAGGGGTTCAGTCTGGCAACCTGGGGCCTCCAACACCCTCCCGCTCTTTCATCCCTGGGGACTTTGTCTGGGCTCGGAACTATGGAGGGGATAATAGATGGGTGCCTGCCACCATCATCAAAGTAACAGGACCCGTCTCCTACAGGGCAAGAATTCCCGATGGTTCCATCTGGAGAAGGCACCTGGATCAACTGAGGCGCCGACCCAACTCCGATTCAACAACTCAAGCCGACACACAAGGGTCTGACATAGGCGTCTCTCAGCCAGCCCTAGTTCCGCAACATCGCTCCAACATTGTTGGCCATTGTTATCCGGGAGTCGTTAGTTCCTCGTAGGGTCCCTGCTCCGGAGCTTGTCGGGTGTGAGTCTCTGCTGATAAAGTTGGACCTCAAGGGTCAAGTGGGTCTGCTGTTAACGTACCTGCCTCCCAACAGCGTTGCAGCAGCACTCTCCTGGCTCCTCGAGTCGGTAGCCGAGCTGGCAATTGAGTTCCCTAGGCTGATGGTCCTGGGGGACTTTAATTTGCCGTCGCTCGGTGAAAACTCTGATGGGGCGCAGGAGTTCATGGCTTCCATGACAGCCATGGGCTTGACCCAAGTAATCCGGGGCCCAACCCATTCAGCGGGTCACATGCTTGACCTCGTATTCCTCTCGGAGCAGTGGATTTGTGATCTTGGTCTGAGGGGTAACGACATCATACCCCTGTCGTGGTCAGACCACTGCCTACTGAGGCTTGACTTCCGGAGACCAAACCCCCACTGTAGGGAGGAGGAACCGACCAGGTGGTTCCGCCCCAGGCGACTTATGGAGCCGTTAAGGTTCCAGACGGAGCTTGGGGTCATTCCTGATACTTTCGCCCACAGTCCGGTAGAGACTCTGGTCGCTGCTTGGCACTCGGCAGCATCGGAGGCCCTCGACCAGATTGCGCCACTACGGCCCCTCCGAGGCGGCGGATCCCGGAGACCTCCTTGGTTCACCGAGGAACTCCGGGAGATGAAGCGCCGGAGGAGATGCCTAGAGCACCGATGGAGGTCCGATAAGTCCGAATCGAACCGAGCAATGGTAACCACCAGCACCAAGGAATACACCAGGGCACTTAGGGCAGCGAAAAGATCTTATATAGCCACCTTGGTTGCGTCCACTGAGTCCCGCCCAGCTGCCCTGTTTAGGATAACCCGCTCCCTACTAAATAAGAAGGAAGCGGGGGAAACCTTGCAGGGCAGAGCTGAGGATTATGCCCAATTCTTAGCGGACAAAATTGCTCGGTTTCGGTCGGACTTGGACTCCATCTCTGCAGTTCCAGCCGAGGCACAAGAGGATGAAGTAGACCATCTCTGGGTTGAGTTTCAGGATGTTGCCCCCGGGGATGTGGACAAGGCCATGAGGGCTGTAAGTGCCTCCACCTGTGTACTGGACCCGTGTCCCTCATGACTGGTTACTAACAGCAGTGAGGTGACACGAGGCTGGATCCAGGCGGTTGTTACCGCCTCTCTTCGGGAGGGGAACTTCCCCGCCGCGCTAAAAGCGGCGGTGGTGAGACCCCTCCTGAAGAAGCCATCTCTGGATCCAGCTGTTCTTAATAACTATCGCCCAGTCTCCAACCTTCCCTTTCTTGGGAAGGTTGTTGAGAAGGTGGTGGCCTTCCAGCTCCAGCGGTCCTTGGAGGAAGCAAGCTATCTTGACCCCTTCCAGTCAGGCTTCAGACCCGGTTACAGCACAGAAACCGCTTTGGTTGCATTGACCGATGATCTTTGGAGAGCCAGAGATGGAGGACATCCCTCCATCCTGGTTCTCCTTGACCTCTCAGCAGCTTTCGATACCATCGACCATGGTATCCTTCTGCGATGACTGCGGGAGGTGGGAGTGGGAGGCACCGTGTTGCGGTGGTTCTCCTCCTACCTCTCGGACAGGTCGCAGTCGGTGTTAGTGGGGGGGCAGAGATCGACCCCTAGGCCCCTAACATATGGGGTGCCTCAGGGTTCGGTCTTATCCCCCCTACTATTCAACATCTACATGAAACCGCTGGGAGAGATCATCCGCAGGCACGGGATAAGATACCATCAATATGCGGACGATACCCAGTTGTATCTGTCCGCCCCGTGCCAACTCAATGAAGCGGCAGACGTGATGAACCGAGGCCTTGAGGCCGTTATGGACTGGATGAGGGCTAACAAGCTTGTACTCAACCCAGAAAAGACCGAGTGGCTGTTGTGCTTCCCTCCCAAAGATTCGACCAATATTCCATCACTCAGGCTGGGGGGTCAAATTTTACACCCCTCAGAGAGGGTTCGCAACTTGGGAGTCCTCCTGGATCCACAGCTATCCTTTGACCACCACCTGACGGCTGTGACCAGGGGGGCATTTGCCCAGGTTCGCCTGGTGCGCCAGTTGCGACCCTACCTGAATCGGGAGGCTCTCACAACAGTCACTCGGGCCCTTGTGACCTCTAGGCTGGAATACTGCAATGTGCTCTACATGGGGCTGCCCTTGAAGAGCATCCGGAGACTTCAGCTAGTCCAGAACGCGGCCGCGCGAGTGATCGTGGGTGCACCTCGGTTCACCCACATAACACCTATCCTCCGCAAGCTGCGCTGGCTACCTGTCGATCTCCGGGTGCGCTTCAAGGTGCTACTAGTCACCCATAAAGCCCTGCATGGTAGTGGATCTGCGTACTTGAGAGACCGCCTTCTGCCAATTACCTCCCTGCGACCAATTAGATCTCATAGATTGGGCCTCCTCTGAATTCCATCGGCCAGCCAGTGCCGGCTGGCAACTACAAGGAGGAGGGCCTTTTCAGTAGTAGCTCCGACCCTTTGGAATGAGCTCCCCGTGGAGATTCGTACTCTCACCACCGTCCAGGCCTTCCCCATAGCTCTTAAGACCTGGCTAGCCCGTCAGGCCTGGGGACAAAGATAGCCGCCCCTCCCGAATGATGAATGAATGTTGCTCATTATTTTTACTTTATGTGTGTCTACGTCATTGTTTGTATTCCCCTTTCCTGATTTTATGTGAGCCGCCCTGAGTCCCCTCAGGGAAAAGGGCGGCCTATAAATGTTAATAAACTCTAAACTCTAAACATTGACATTCCTCCAGCCTTCCCAAACTCAGGCCAGCCTAACCTTTCCTCAGGGGTTCCGAACCCTGATGTTACATCTGCTGCTTCTCAAGCCAAGCCCGCAATCCTCCACCCATGTTTTTTAGGTCGCTCTGGGCCTAACCCTCCCATCTCACAGGCCGCCTCCCGGCCTATTTCCAATCCACCGCCATCCTTGGCCGCGCCCCCATTGCCCAACCTACCTTTCCTTAGTAGTTCTCCAGTTACACAACGAGGGCCTTCTGACGTCACCTGGAGCTCTACTCCCCAAAGGGAGGAGCTCAGACAGGGACATCCTTTACCAGATCCGCCTGCAGTACAACTGCAGCGGTCGTGTCGTGTCCGCCGTTCACCAGCGTATCTCAATGATTACGCGTGCACAAGTCTAACGCATGCGCACAGCTGGGGGGGGGGGAAGAAGTGTTGAATAGCCTCGTAAGTCCTCGCACTTACGAATGACAGCTCGGCAGCAGCCAGGCACGTCTTAACCAATCAGACGCGCCTGCTGGTTGCCGGGCTGTCATACGCAAGGCGATTGGCTAAACGGTTTGACAGCCGAGTATAAAAGGCTGCACAACTCCGGAGGCTATCCGATCTACCACACACAACTCCAGAGTCAATCCAGTCTACTGCTAGTTACTGTTGCAAACGTTCTTGTTACAATAAACGGTTACTGTTACCTCAGACGCCTCTGATTCTTCATACAGCCGATCTAACACAGTCCTAATGTGCGACGCTTCCCGTTTTGCATTGGAGCCATCCTCAGCCACCGCATGCCCAATGGAACTGAAGCACCCATCGACTACTACTCATGAACATTGTCTGCTGCTGAGCGGAACTACATCCAACTGGACCGTGAGGCTCTGGCTGCAGTCACCAGGATGAAACGGTTCCACGAATACATCTACGGCCGTGACTTTGAACTCATTACGAACTACAAACCATTGTTGGGTTTGCTGGCTGTGGATTGGCCTACTCCTGCTTCCTTATCACCGCGAATGACCAGATGGACAATCTTCCTCGCAGCCTACAGTTATCGGCTAGTCCATCGACCTGGCTCTACCTTGGGGCGTGCTGATGCCTTGAGTCGATGCCCACTGCCTGAACTGCTTGCAGACCCTCCCCCTGAGACACCAGTCCTCCTCACCGACTGTCTTGAAGCTGGTCCTGTATTTTCTTTTGATGTCGCCCGTCACTCAGCAAAAGACTCTACATTCCGACAGGTTTTAAACTGGGTGTGGAGGGGGTGGCCCAAGGGGCCTGTGGGGTCTGAATTTAAAATGTTTGACTGCAAACGTGATGAACTCTGTAATAAATGGTTGCTTACTGTGGGGGGACCGGGTCGTTGTTCCACCCAAACTGCGCATTGCAGTATTAGAGGCATTGCATGTAGGGCATCCTGGAATTGTCAGGATGAAGTCTTTGGCCAGGAGTTACATGTGGTGGCCTAACATGAACAGGGAGATAGAAGAATGGATGGCTACCATGCCAAGAGTCCAGACCAGCTCCCCCAGAGGCGGCCGCTAAAGATTGGGAGTGACCTCAAGCACCATGGTCTATGGTGCATATAGATTTTGCTGCCCCAGTTCATGGCCAGACCTTTATGGTAGTTGTGGATGCCTACTTGAAATGGCTAGAAGTAGTCCTCATGACCTCTACCACGGCAGAAGCAGTCATCAAGGCACTACAGAGACTTTTCTCGACTCACAGCCTGCCCGATGTCTTGGTCTCTGACAATGAGCCCCAATTTATGGCCATGCAATTCGAGACCTATTTAGCAGCACAGGGAATCAGACATGCCCTGGTCGCTCCATTCCATCCAGCTTCCAATGGTCAGGTGGAGAGAATGGTGAGATCTGCAAAAGAAGCCCTATCCAGGATGGGCCTGGGAAATTGGCAAACACAGGTTGATCAATTCTTCCTTATACAGAATATCACGCCAAGTACTACCACGGGTAGAAGCCCTTCCAAACTTCTAATGGGTCATTGGCTAAGGTCCCACTTAGACCGGCTACACCCAAACTATTCTGCTACATCGCCCCCAGATTTGACCGGAAAAATAAGAAACTTTAGCGTAGGGGATCAAGTTTATGCCCACAACTATGCTGAGGAAACTCTTTGTATTCCTACCACAGTAATAGGCATCAACGGGCCACACTCTTACCCATTAGAGCTCAAGGACAGTCAATATTGGAGACAGCACATTGACCAACTCCGTGGTTGCATCTCCAACTTCAATTTTAGGCAACTAGAGATAACTCCAGCATGAGTAAGTCAAAGCCCTACCCAAAAGGAGCACAAATTCACTCCTTCAACAGGTAATTCAATCCCAAAGGTACCAGGGCACTTATCTGAAATTGTTGCAGGCCTGCAGTGAGTTCCGAGCGAACCGGCTCCAGAAACTCCAGCCGTGGCCTGTGAGAAGTTCCAGGAGCTTTCACCAGGCAAAGCCACAGAGACAACAGGTCCATCCGACCTGACTGATGAACACCCAACAACTGAACTGTGCAAGTCTGTGTGAGCCACCAGAAAGCCCACCTACCTGCGTGACTATGTCACAAGTTGGTTGATTCCATCTAAGAGGGGAGGGGTGTTAAATATCAGAAACAGTACTAATGGTTTTCACCAAGGTCCTCTGTTCCACGGGAACAGAGATTCAATCTGATTGGCTGAAGGGTCTGACAACTCCCTATAAAAGGGCTGTTGTCAGGCTGAACTTTCGCTGGATTGTACATAGTTGACTTGTACTAGCTGTTCGTTACTCTGAAGCCTGAGTGTGCCTTCATTCACCTGATCTAACAAGCTCCAAGCCTTTTTGCCCGCCTGCCTGCCTGTCTTGCCTTACACAAGTTGGTCTGGAGTGAGGAAGGGCCGTTATTTCTGCTCAACTTACGCACAGTTCCACATCTGCAGCTGATCTCTTCCTGGCCAAAAGGGCGTCTTTTTGGTCCCTGCGGGACTTCTGGAAGAGAGTGGCTGAAGCAGCTTCACTCTTTTTCTGCAAGTCGAAGGAAAACTCTCAGGGAGATATTGATATAAAGTCAATCGCCTCATGGCACAGGTGGTAATTACCTGTCAAGTGGCTACAGCTGATTCAAGTGCCGATCAGAACATGGCACAGCCAAACGGTACTTGTTGATCACTCCCAGATGCTAGCCGCTCCTCACCTATCTATTTTGCTACACTTAGCAGAGAGCTAGTCTAGATTGTAGAGCTGGACCGATGATCCGACTCCTCATGGAGTGGCTAATGTTAAGACAGCTACCTCTACAGCCACCTCAATTCTTTCAATTTAGTAAGCCAATCAATGAATTTTAAATATCCAATATCTCCTCGTGGCTTTTCCTTCAGCTGACAGGAGGAGAAGAGCAAAACCGCTTCAGCCACTCTCTTCCAGAAGCCCCACTGGGACCAAAAAGATTCCCTTTTAGCCAGGAAGTGATCAGCTGTGGACGTGGAACGATGCATTAACTGAGCAGAAGGAACGGCCCTTCCCCAAACCTGGTCAGTGCTACTCCCACTCCCTGCATCAAGTGAAGTGCTATGGGCGGCAGGGAAAATGAAGCTTCTTTGCCAGCTTCCCAGCTGGCAAAACAGAAATTATCGCCAAATGGAAGGTATGTGTGTGTGAGAGAGGGGGGTGGAGAGAGCGAGAAAGAAAGAGTAAGAGATTAAAAAAGGAAGGGAGAGAGAGAGAGAGAGAGAAGAGAAAGAAAAAGAAGGAAAGAGAAAGAAAGTTGGAGAGAGACACAAGAAGGAAAGAAGAAAAAAGGAAGGAAAGAAAGAGGGAGAGACAGACAAGCAAGCAAGCAAGCAAGCGAGGAAGGAAGGAAGGAAAGAAAGAAAGAAAGAAAGAAAGAAAGAAAGAAAGAAAGAAAGAAAGAAAGAAAGAAAGAAAGAAAGAAAGAAAAAGAAAGAGAACTTATGATCACAATTGAGGTCAAAATTTTGGTTGCTAAGCAAGAGTGTTGTTAAATGAGTTTCACCATATTTTACAAATTGGTCATTCCCACATGGTCACATGACTGCCAAGCCACACACACAAAATAGGCCATACCTACAGAATAGGTTCTAAATTTTTTTGAAACTCACTATTGCTCTTTCCCCTCTATCTACCTATGTACCTACCTGCTCTCTCTCTCTCTCCCTACCTATCTACTATATTTCTCTCTTTCTCTCTATTTCTCCCTCTACCTACCAGCCTACCTACTCTCTCTCTCTTCCTACCTACTGTATTTCTCTCTATATATTTTTCTCTTTCTCCCTACCTACCTACTGTACTTCTCTCTCTCTCTATTTCTCTCTGTCTCTCTATCTACCTACCTACTCTCTCTCTATCTCCCTAATTACCTACTGTATTTCTCTCTCTCTCCCCTCTATCTACCTACCTACCTATCTACCTACCTACCTACCTATCTACCCACCTACCTACACACTCTCTCCCCTCCTACCTACCTACTGTATTTCTCTCTCTCTCTATTTCTCTCTCTCTATCCCTTTATCTACCTACCTACCTACCTACCTACCTACCTACCTACCTACCTACCTAGTCTGTCTCTCTCCCTCCCTCCCTACTTACTATATTTCTCTTTCTTTCTCTCCCACTCTATCCCTCTATTTACCTACCTACTTTTTTAAAAAAATTGCCTATTTAAAACCTTAGTGCGTCTTATACTCCTAAAAATACAGTATTTAAATCTCTATTTTGCTTTATGGATCCAATCAAGAGGTGGGTTCCTACTGGTTTGCACCAGTTCGGTAGAACCAGTTGGTCAAATCTACTGAATCATTGAGAGGAGGTTCCACCGGTAGACTCAGAAGTAAGTACCGGAATGCCTGTAGAGGGGAAGGAAAGGATGACGTTGACTAGTGAAATATGTAGTGGTCCATGCATATTCTATATAATCCCCCATTAGTATATATGGGTTACAGTGAGTTTTTTCACAATAACAAATAAATAAATTGTAAAGGAAATCTCACTAAGCCTATATCTATCCCAAAAGATGTAAAGGAAAGCTACAGTCTCGCAAATAAGACTGTAAATATAGTACCCCACCCACAACTCTTTAAAGTGGATATTTCATGAATCCAGGAAAAAGGTGCCACTGTTTTAAAAAGTACCAAGTAGATGCTGAGGGCTTTACATTCCTCTATTCAAAAATAGTGCATAGCCCTAACAAACATTATTATTTAATGAATTTAAGTTGTTGCCACTGCTTTGAAGTTAAATTCAGATGTATGGATGCCTCTTTCTTTTCTGTGTAATTTATATCTCTATCTTGACTGGGAATGCTGACATCATCTTGGCCACTCCCACCCAGTCACATGACCGGCAAGTACTCCCACCCAGTTGCATGGCTAGCAAGCCACGCCCACAAAGCAGGCCACACCCACAGAGTAGGTTCCAAAAAATTTTGAAACCCACCACTGATCCAAACATTTATTTTTGTCTTGTGGCTCATGTGTTCCTGCCTCTGAAAGTCCTCACATGTGACTGTCTCATTGTCATTATGAATTTAATCAGTTTGAGTCTTGCAAATCCTTTGGGACTCCATGAAAATAGGAGCAACTGACACTGAATAATAGTATTTATTGTCCCCATCATATCCAACCCACTGCTGGGAGCCCCAAAGCTCTGTGAGTTGATTTGATAGTATGTTGCTCTCTCTAGTTTTGTCTGAAAAACATCTCCAGAAGGCATATCAGTCTGTTCTACTTCAAAGATCTTGTTGCAGACAGAGACATTTGTACACAGAAAGAAGGCACTCATGGAAGATGTTAGCATTTATGGAGTTGCTGTTAATAGTATTGCCTGAAGTGGTGTGCAAGAATCCTAGCCTACAATGTGACTTTCAGGAGCCTCTTCCTATTCGGCATACCTACCATCAGCTTGGAGACATTAATATTGCTGGCATCATTTCTGCCTTATATGCAACTTCTAATCCCATTGAGTTCATTCAAGATCCTTCTCGGGAATTTCATGATGGAGTTATGTAAGTATATCATTAATTTCTTGACAAGCTCTTAACTTTCTTGGTAAATCACATGATGCTTGAAATATTTCCTCTAATAGCAAAACCTCCAGAAAGGAATGTCTAAAACATGATGTCTAGGTTTATTTTATGTAAAGTGATATTTCACTTCAATTTCCAGGTAAAGTCGAAATAGTTGAAATAGAGATCAAATTTCCATTTATAACAAATCACATCTAAATATATGTTACTTTACAGGTATGCTTGGCTATATTTATGAAGCAGTCACTGCATTTAAGAAAAGGGAAGCATAATTTTTCTCATTGATATTTTTGGTACCAAAACACAGCCATTTCCTATAAGCTATTCTTAAAAGCTGTTCTTTAGTAGTGGGCAATTCTCACATACTAAACATAGAAATAAGAATTATTAAGCACATTCTACAAAATATGCTGTACTGAAGGATTGCAAGGCACATAATGTGAAACCGACCTCTCGTAATGTATTTTTTAAAATTGTTTTACAGAATACTTTTTCAGAATTATCAGCATATCCTGGCCTTAGCATTTACTATAAAACAGATTAATGAAAATCCCCAGATCCTAACTAACATCACGCTGGGCTTCCACATTTTTAACAGCAATTTTAGTCCAAGTTGGACTTACTTTGCCTCAATGGTTCTACCTTTCACTCAGGGAAAATTCATCCCTAACTACAAGTGTGGGATCACAAATACTTTGGCTGCAGTCATTGGGGCACCTGACATCTCCCTTCACATGGCAACTGTGCTGTGTATCTACAAAGTTCCTCAGGTAAGATTTGATGTAGATATACACTATCATTCTGCCAAAACTCTATAAACATCTAAATGCTTCATCTGTAAAAAGGAGGGATTCTTGGGATAAGTAGATATTATTTTTGCATGCATAATAAAGTTGGCATAATAGCATGAGTAATCATAAATCAAACAGATGGTGAAGATATTTGACATAGCAAGTTCCTGATACTGATCTAAGGCTCAAATTTGAAATATTCACAATAGATTCCACAAAAATGTATTTACTAATACTTCAAGAGCGACGTCTTGGTTTCCTAATCAACACAACTAGTTCCATAATGTTTCGGTGTATAAAAATAATCAAACACTCAAATCAAATATAGACATTTTCAGAGACTCACATAGACTATTGCCATTGCATATGTTTACCTTTCTGCAGTTGATATATGGCTCTGCTCCAGTCATGGATAAAGAAACTCAAGCAGTTTTCTTTCAACAAATGTTTCCAAATGAATCCTACCAATGCAAGGGCCTCTTGCAGGTATTGCTATATTTTAGATGGATCTGGATTGGAATTCTTATAGTAAAAGATGAGAAAGGAGAAAAATTCCTCCAGGAGATGCTCCCCACATTTTCGGAGCATGGCATCTGCATTGAATTCATAGCAGAGTTACCAAATGCAGCTTTTTACAGTGATTTTACTGATATGATAGAGGAAGGATTTCATATATATTATGTTCTCATGAACAGCACAGCCAATGTGATAATCTTATATGGTGAAACTCAGTCATTATCAGCTCTGAGAACTTTCCTCCAGTTTTCAGAAGTGGAGGATTTGCCAAAGAAGAAAAAGATCTGGCTTATAACAGCTCAGACAGATTACACTTCAGTTGCCGTTCATAAATCTTGGGATATCCATTTTCTACATGGTGCTTTATCCTTTGCAGTTCACACAAGGGAGGTCCCAGAATTCCATGAATTTATTCAAAACTTGAATCCAAACAAGAACCAGCAAGATTATTTTCGAAAAGATTTTTGGGAACAGGCATTTGATTGCTTCTTTTCAAACTCAAAAACTGAAACCTCTGAGAAAAAGTGTACTGGACAGGAGAGGCTTGAGACTCTTCCCACATCTGTGTTTGAAACACTAATGAGCGGCCAGAGTTACAATATTTACAATGCAGTCTATGCTGTTGCCCATGCTTTGCAATCTCTGCATATATACAAATCCAGAGAAACAGTTACTATGAAAGAAGGAAGGAAACAGTTTCATAATCAAGTGTGGTGGCAGGTAAGTTTGTGGTGGAGAAACCACCATATCTGCAATTGCAAGATGTAGCCATAAAATTTAGTGAACAATATTTTTTTGAGGGATTGACACTAGGTTTAAATGTGAGCTATAGTAATAGATTAACCAACTATAACTTTGTATGTTTTCTGACCAAAGCTTCCTGATACAATAAAAAACAGTCACCTAGACCCAAATATATCCCATCCTTATGAAGAATTCACCTCCTCCCTACATTCCATAACTCTGCCATAAGTTCAGCCTATTTATAAATAGAATGAGGTGACCTATTGCATTCACCTGATGTGCACTCTTTACTTTTTCTTCTAAATGGTTTCTTTCAAATGATTGCTAATCACACGCAATTGTTTGATTGTTGAAAGTACAACAATGTTCACTTTTTTAGGCCTTTCCTGATGAGGTATTCCCATGCAATCCATGTGTGGAAGCGGAAGAACTGATAACTATATTGTGATGTTCCTACTCAAATGACATTCCGAATGCTGGGATGTTCTCTTTCCACCAGGCATCAGGTTCCCACCTCTTCCGAGACCATTAGAAAGTCATCTGTATTTCTATACACAGAAATTAACAGCAAAACATAGCTAGTTCTAGAGCAAATGAATGGAGAAGAATGAGAACAGATTTATATGCTTCCAGGAACAGGGTTCTAGGAAAAGCAGGGAAGGGACTGAAAATGTTTTTAACATCTCAGGTGACTTAATAAAAGATGACCAAGGCAGAATTTTATTTTAAGCCTACTTTTTATGACACATCTCTACTCACAAATAATGAAAAACTGCCATTTCCTGCCATTAAAGTAGTGTCATTTACTTATTTGAGGTTATTGATATTTCTCCTTGCTCTCTTAATTCTGGCTTGTGATTTATCGAGTGTGGAATTTCATATAATTAACTCGGCATATAATTTAAATGAGCAGGGTGACAATATACAGCTTTGTAGTACACTTTCCCTATTTTGAATCAATCAATTGTTCTACATCTGGTTGTAGGTATTGCTTCTTAAACCTGCATCCAAGTTTCTCGGGTACTCCCAAGCTGAATCAGGCAGAGGGGACATTAGCCTTCTCAGGTGAAAGTTATGGTAGACAGGTACTCCCAACACTTTAAGAACTTGCCACAGATTGTTGTGATCCACATAAACAAAGGCTTTAGCATCATCAATGAGGCAGAAGGTTTTCTTGAAAAATGTTGCTTTCTCATAAACCACAAATTTGATCTCCAGTTCTTCTGCCTTTTCAAAAAATCATTCGTAATTCTCTTTTCTTGGTTCACATACTGCTGAACTCTAGCTTGTAGGATTTTGAGTACAACCTTCCTTGTGTGTGAAATGAGAACAAACATATGGTAGTTTTAAGCACCTTAGTATTTATTATATATTTATTACAAGTCATCTGAATTAAGTAGTTTCAAAATTAAACTACAGAGTTTAATTTTAATTTTTGATGTTTTTTTATATTGCAACTCTAAGTTAGTTTTATTTCATTAATCTGATAAGTTACCTCTACCACTTTGTTAGAATGATTGTTATGTTATTTGTTTGATACTGGCTTACAGCTTAAATAAAAAAATGTTTATATTATCTAGGTTTAAACCCAGTGACATGCGGTGACGGTTACCGTTGGTGAGGCAAGACCACAGCAGCAGCCAGAAGCAACGTCCCCGGCACTGTGTCCAACAGGCGCCTCACATTTATGGCGGACATAAATGCGAGATGCCTGTCGGACACAGTGGTGGGGGTGTTGCTTCTCGCCGTCGTCGCGCTCCACCGCCTTGCCCCCCGCCTCCTCCGATGAACAATTCTGCTGCCCCGGCCTGCAGCCAGCCCACCCACCCCTCGCCCGACCTGCTCCCTGCCTGGACTCACCGCTCTTCTCCTCCTCCTCCTCCTCCTCATCCCCGCTCGGTGCTGGGCTGGCTGCAGGCCAGGGCATCAGGATTGTTTGTCGGAGGAGGCGGGGGGCAAGGCGGTGGAGCATGACGGTGGCAAGAAGCATCTCAGATGGAGCTGGGACACCCGGAAGGCAAGCCCACCCACCCCCGCCCGACCTGCTCCCTGCCTGGACTCACTGCTCTCCTCCTCCTCCTCCTCCTCCCCGCTCGGTCCTGGGCTTTAAAGGGGTCTCCCCTCCCCAGCCAGCCAGCCCACCCAGCCAATCCCCCCACCACCACTGTGTCCAACAGGCCAGGTGTCTCATGTTTATGGCGGACATAAATGCGAGACGCCTGGCCTGTTGAAACACAGTGGCGAGAACGTCCCTGCCGCTTCTGTGCTCTGCCACCTCGTCCCCCTGCCTCCTCCGACCCCACCGCTGTGAAGAAAGAAAAAGAAAAAAACAGACACAAACCTCACAATAAAAAATTAATTTTTTTATTAAATTACAAATTAGAAATTAAATTACAATAAATTTGAATCCCTCCCTCCCTCTGTCTGATCCACCTTTTCCAGCTGTGGAAACTCTCTCAACTCTCCTCTTGTCCGCCCAATGTAAGCGTGCTCAACGTAAGTGTGCTCAGAAGGCATGATTTGCTGTTCCCCGATCAGGAGGCGGGAGAATCAGTGCCTCTTTTGCATATGAAAGTTTTCGATTTTTAACTCCTCCTTAACTTTTAAAAGGCGAACAATTCCTTAGGCAAAAGAGGCCCCGAGTTCTCTGGCCTCCTCCCATATTTAATACTGAGAGCAGACACCAAGCCACTGTGACTTTGAATCTGGTAGCAACTACCCTGGCTTTAATTATTTAAAAACAAATTATTTAAAATTCTTCCTTTCCCTCAGGAGACTGGTGAGGCCCCGCCTCCCCTGCCTCTAGTGACTGCACGTCCCTGTTTAAACCAGTGGTGGGTTCCTATTGGTTCGGCCAAACTGGTCCAAACTGGTAGGAACCCATCACTTGTTTGGCGGCCTGCCATGCCCCCAAACCACTTCTTCCAGCAGTGCCATAGGTGCTGCCATCTTAGAATAGAATAGAATAGAATAGAATAGAATAGAATAACATAGAATGGATTTTGGAGGTCTTCTGGTCCAACCCTCTGCCTAGACAGGAAAGCCTATACCATTTCAGACAAATGGTTATCCAACATCTTCTTAAAAAACTACTGTTCTACCCTCAGCTACTTTACAGAATAGTTTGACATATCCAGTTCCTGCAACCATTCTACATGTATTTTAGCCTTCAGTCCCCTAATCATCTTCGTTGCCCTTCTCTGCACTATTTCTAGAGTCTCAGCATTTTTTTATATTGTGGTGACCAAAACTGATTGCAGTATTTCAAGTGTGGCCTTACCAAGGCATTATAAAGTGGTATTAATATGCCACGTGTTCTTGATTCTATCCCTCTGTTTATGAAACTTAGAACTGTGTTGACTTTTTTTGGGAGCTGCAGCACAAAGCTGGCTCATATTTAATGTTTTTGCTTCTGTGCATGCACAGAACAATTTTTATTGCTCTGCATGTGTGCGCAGCTGCACCAAGCACATGTGTGGCACATCCATGAGGGAATCAGCAGTAGAGATTGCCAGAACACATCCATGGTTTAAACAAACATTCATATGTATATTTTGAATATATGCATTATTTCTCTCTCCCCCTGTCCTGTTCTCTCTTTGTTCCTATCTGAATATCAATGTATTTCAGGTTCATTCTTTTCTGAGAAGTGTCAGATTCAACAACAGTGTTAGTGAAAAGATCTCCTTTGATAAAAATGGAGAGTTCATTGGTGGATTTGATATTATCAACTGGATCACATTCCCAAACCAATCCTTTGCGAGGGTCAAAGTTGGAGTGATAGATCCCACAGTTCCAGAAGAGAAGTTCTTCAATATTTCTGTACATTCCATCACATGGCCAGTAGGCTTTAACCAGGTTAGCTATTTGAATCTAGATTGGTCTGCATTCATTTAAATATATTTATTGACGAAAGTCTCAAAGCATCATCTCTGACTAATCCAGGTATAAATGTCCTGGGGTAGGAAAAAATATTAGTAGAGTTTTTATTACTTTTGTAGCAATTGCTATTGAATATTGTATCCTTTCCTGGCTCCTTGTTAATTATGGACAATGGTTTTTAAGGTTTCGAAGTAAGAGCTGTAAGCCAGCATTCTAGATTGCGGATTTCAAGTTAAGAAAACCAAATTTAATTAGCCAGCACAGAATCTTTCTTTGGACACTGGTGATGTGGGTTATCAAAGACCATAAATATCAATAATTGTAGAAATTTAATTATTATTTTGAACCAATTTTATTTAAAATTATGTCATCACATTATTCTTCATCTATTGATTCCACAGTAACAGTAACTCTCCAAGCTCTTCCTTTTCTCTCTGTATCTTAAAATATTTTTTCATTCATCGATAGGAATTACCTTTATCTTTGTGTAATGATCCTTGTGAGACAGGATACAGTAAGGCCAAGAAAGAAGGGGAGTTGTTTTGTTGCTATGATTGCCGTCTATGTCCAGAGGGGAAAATATCAAAGGAGAAGGGTAGGAAATTTTCAAATATAATTCGAGTGTGCCACAATTTCATAACACTGTAATTCCTATTAATCAATTCACCTACATTCTTATTTCAGATGTAGATGATTGTTTTCCATGTCCAGAAGATCAATATCCAAATCCTGGCAAAAATATGTGCATTCCAAAGCGGATCACATTTTTGTCCTATGAAGAACCTTTGGGGATCAGTCTGACTGTTCTTTCTCTTTACTTTTCTTTAATGACAACTTTGGTAATCACAATCTTCATGAAACACAAAGAAACTCCCATCGTCAAAGCCAACAACCGGAATCTCACTTATACACTCCTAGTTTCTCTTCTTCTCTCTTTCCTTTGTGTCTTTCTATTTGTTGGGAGGCCCAATATGATTGTGTGTCTTCTTCGACAACCAGCTTTTGGCCTCATCTTTTCTGTGGCAGTTTCTTGTGTATTGGCCAAAACTTTTGTTGTGGTTCTAGCATTCATGGCCACCAAACCTGGTTCCAAATTGAGGAAATGGGTTGGGGGAAGGATGGTCACTTTCATTCTACTATCCTGCTCCCTTGTTCAAATATGTGTTTGTGCTGTGTGGCTGATAACATCCCCACCATACCCAGATTTTGATGTGCATTCAATACCTGAAGAACTTATCCTGGAGTGCAATGAAGACTCTGTCATGTTCTACTGTGTTTTGGGCTTTATGGGTTTTCTTGCTCTCCTTAGCTTCTCTGCTGCTTTTCTAGCTAGGAATTTACCTGACAGTTTCAACGAAGCCAAATTCATCACCTTCAGCATGTTGGTCTTCTGCAGTGTTTGGTTATGTTTTATTCCAACCTATCTAAGTACTAGGGGAAAATATACATTGGCTGTGGAGATCTTCTCCATTATTTCTTCCAGTGCTGGCTTATTGGTGTGCATCTTTCTTCCCAAGTGTTTTATTATTGTGTTGAGACCTGAACTGAACGATAAACACCAGCTCATGAAGAAAAAGTTTTAACAAATCTCTCTTTGCCTGTCATGAGAAAGAGAGAGAGAGAGGGAGGGAGGGAGGGAGGGAGGGAGAGAGATAGATAGAGATTGTCCACTTATACATTGAAGCCAGAAAGCAATGTGCAATTAGATTGTCCTTTTATGATCCCCTGTCCCCTGTGATTTAGATAATTTCAAGCACTTTTTTTTCCTTCTGGGAGTTAGTAATAACTGGGGCCATAAAATGTATAAATAAATGGTTGTATTGACATTTCAGTATGTGATAGTCAATACTGACTTAATATTAGATTAAATGTGAATTTTGTATTTATCTTTACTGGTCATCTTAATTTATATGCAGACTAGAATGTGTAATAAGGAATGGGGATTAAACAACAGTGAGCCTTTTATTTAAACAAGGAAGATCTATGAATTATTACTGAGACAATTGGATACTGGGAATTATCTGGTGCACATCATGTACAGTGGTCACCTACAAAACATGGGGTATGTTCAAAAGAGCTTCCACCAGGCCACATTTCTTCTCAATAGCAAAGATCAATGAATCTCTGGCACAAAAACAATTCTAGAAAATACAAATAAATTCCATCATAAATCTAATACATGTTAGTATCCAATTTACATAATAGTCTCCTTCTGTTCTGATGTAGGCTACCCAAGACCATGACTCATACTCCTTGTTCCAACAAAAAACCCTTCTATTAATTTACTGTGAATTATGCTCATTCATATCCAAAAAAATATCTTTCAAGGGAGGATTTATAGTCACAGACCTTATTTGGCATGGAAAGCTGACAGGCTGATATCTGCAAAACCTAACAAGGAGTCTTGGACCAATTAAGCAAACTAATTGTCTCCTGCAAACTCCACTCCCCTTTCACTCCTCTTTTATTTTCTCTGGGAGCGGCCATTCTTCGTCCACCCATGAGTTTACTCCCAAGTCAACCCCTATTCTTTAGCTGTTCCCTTCATCTCCCAACTCTGTGCATGCACACACTGGAAACAGGCTCCAGCTCTTTCTCTGCCTCACTGAGGTCTGACTCTGAAGGCAGCTGATAACTAGCATATGGCTCTGGCTCACTCTCTGCCTATGACATAGAGCCCTCATCAGAGCCTTCCCCAGACTCCAGGACTGGCCCATGTTCCTCCCCAACCTCCTCACTGTCCGAATGCTGCAAGCTCCACAAGTGGGCCACAACACCTTCTAGGAAATTCAATCAAATAAGATGATTGTGTAGAACAGCATGTTCCAGGGTCATAAGTCTGTTTGGATAGGCAGAAATTTGCAACACTTGAATGAGATGGTGATTCAACCTATGTTGTAATCTATTGCCATGATCACCAATGTCAGATGCATGTCAACTTCTAAAGAGTTGCCATGGCTATTATCAGGTTGGCATTCGAGGGAGGATTCCATGCATACCTTCAGCCAGAGTTGGATCTCATATTTCTACAACCTAGTTCATGAATATGATCTTTGATGCATGACAGAAAGGAGGAGCAAAGTTCAAACACAATTAAGTGGAAGCCAGTTTAGGCTCAACAGAAGTCCGTGCCAAGATGTTAGTCCTAATAAATGAATGTTTTTTTAAAAAAAACTTTGTCTCAAGGCTCGTAAATTAATTAGGTCAGCTCTTCGGAACTTCACAGAGAGCTTAAAGTGAATTTTTAAAAATCTGTCAAGATTACTGAGTTTCCTGAATCCTGGGCTCTCTGAGCACTCCCCCAATATTTGGGGTGCTTGGAAGGAAAATCAGGCAATCATGGCAGAAGGTGGATTATTGGGAGAAAGGCTGATTTCAACTGGAGGAAGTCGGCCAGTCCCCCCTCACCCCTGCATTAGAGCTCCACGCTTCCACACTGTGATGTCTTTCCCAGCAGTAGAAGCAAGAAAGGATGAGTACTTTTTAGGGAGTGCAAAAGAGGAACTGAGGGAGGATTTTGATTGAGCCACCCTTCATTTTGAGGGGCCATCATGCTGCCCAAAAGAGAGGGGAGGGACATCTGATCCTGTTGAAAGGAGGAGATGCAGACTGGAGTGAAGCCCCTCTCCCTACTGATAGAAGGAGAAGGAGTCCAAAATGGCAACCAATGCTTCTCCCATGTAGCAGGCAGGCTGCCAAAAGCAGGCAACCCCCTCCCTTTGTCCGAATTAGGGGTGAAGAATATGACCAGCCATATCAGGCGCAAGCATACAGATGCGAACAGGAGGTTGGAGGATTAGGGCTGAATGACTCACCCCAATTCAGGGGAAAGTTTGACAGAGACTCAGACCAGCTAGTCCTATTCCTTGATTTAGCTGATATCCACCTAGAATGCTATGGGCACCTCTACCCATCCCCCAAAGCCATCACACAGGATCTAGAGGGAGAAGCAAGGGAATGGCTAGCAGCCCCCCAACTGCAAGACATAGATGCCTTCCTGCAATTGCTAGAGGCCAGATTTGAGGTGGTGGAGGAGGACCCATATGAGGAAGAGGAATTCAGCAACCTAAAGCAGAGGGACTGGCACATCAAAGAGCACACCCATGAATTTAGGAAGGTCATAGGAAGGCTACCCCATTTACCAGAGTGGCTGCTGGTGCATTTTTTTCAGAACAAGCCTAAACAAGCAAATTGCCCAGATAACTGCATACTGCGACATCCCAAATCAACTCTGAGTGTTTCCGTGTATCAACAAGAGTTGACAGCAGGCTGCGTGCTAATGACATGACAAAGCAACGAGACGTAAAAGAGAGAGGTCAACTTGACCTGAAACCACCCAGCTGGTGGGGAACCACAGGACCACAGCAGGCCCTGAGACCAGCCCTCCCTCAAAATCTGCTGAAATGCTACAGATGCAGAGGGATGGGCCACATGGCAGCTGCATGCCCAACCTCAGCCCCAAAACCAAGGCCAGACCACCAACCAGAACAAGAGCCCAAACGGACCACCAACACATCTGAGAAAACCCTCCAGACTGCAGAGGCCCCTTCCCCCTCAGGCAAAAATGGTGCAACTCCAGGCAATGACAACCAGTCACCCGACTCATATGACAGTGAGGACGAGGGAGAAAACGACCCAATGGTGAATGAATCAATTCACCCTTTTCTTTTTCCAATATGCCTCACAGCCCCAAAAACAGGAAACCAGGGGGCTTTTCAAGCCCTAATAGACTCAGGCTGCCCAAGGTGCTTGATCAACATAACCACAGTCCTGAAACTGGGGATCAGAGCAAAAAGACTGGCCCACCTGATCCAGTTCGAGCAGGTTGATGGATCCCTAATGGAAGAAGCCTATGCCACCCACCTAACTGTAACCAGTGAGGCTAGAATTAGCAGATCACTGGGAAGTAATTTGATTCATAATAGCCCCCCAAATGACAGACACAGTCATACTGAGACTTTCCTGGCTACACAAGTGGGGACCGACCATCTGGTGGAAAGGAGATATCTGCAGACTTAGGATATCAAGGGGCCCCCAGCTCCTCCCACACCAGCAAGCAGAAACACCACCCATGCTGGAAACCCCCCCAAAAGAGCCCACAAGAACAACTGTCAACCACATCTGAGAAAACCCAGAGGCCGAATTGATTTTGATGGATTATCAGGACCTCACAGAAGTATTCAGCGAGGCTGAGTGTGATGTTCTGCCTCCCCACCGGGAGACAGACTGTGCCATCAAAATCATCCCTGGGGCAAAACTACCTAAGCCCAAACTATATGCCATGACACCCTGGTAAAATGCAAGAGATGTGCAAATACATAGAAAAAAAACTTAGCAAGGGGGTTCATTGAGCCAGCCAAGCCACGGGTCGCGGCACCAGTCCTCTTCAAAGGAAAAAAAAAATGGAACTATGAGGTTGTGTGTGCACTTTCCAGGGATAAATAGTGTGTGCGTAGACAACCTATACCATCTCACCCTCATGAAGGACATGCTATCTCATCTGGCCAAGGGAAAAGTCTTCACCAAACTAGACCTCAGAGAAGCATTCTATCGAGTACGTATCAGAGAGGGAGATGAGTGGAAAGCAATGTTCAACTGTCCCCTAGAGAGCTTTCAATTCAAAGGGATGCCTTTCAGAGTGCATGAGCCCCCAGAGGTATTCATGCAGTTAATAAACAAGGTGCTGCACAAGCACCCCTACAAGGGGGTCCTTGTCTACCTAGATGACATCATTATCTATACTGAGACCATGGACAACCACATTCCCCTGGTTTGCCAAGTACTGGAAAAACTGGCAGCCAACCTGTATGTCAAGGTATCAAAATGGGAATTCTACCATGCATGGTTAGACTACCTGGGTTACTGAGTGTCAAATGAGGGAATAGAAATGGACCCAGCCAAAGTACAAGCCGTCTTAGGCTGGCAATCCACTCACACCCACAGACAGCTATAAAGCTTCCTAGGGTTCGCAAACTTCTACAGGCAATTCATCCCCTCCTTTGTGAAGATTGCCAAACCCCTAACACACCTCCTGAAGACAGGGAGCCAAGGAACGAAACTTCATCTGGGACAATCCCTACAGTGGGACCTAACCTGCCAAGAAGCATTCGAAACACTAAAAAAAAAATATTTTCAAAGGAGCTGGTGCTGAAGCATCCTGACCCCAAACAATCCTTTGTGGTCCAGGCAGATGCCAGCAACATGGCAGTGGAGCAGTGCAACGCCAAAGGAACAACCAAGGAAACTTACAACCCTGCGCCTACACCTCCCGCAAGTTCACAGACACAGAGAGACAATGGGTCAAATGGTAAAAGGAGTCGTTCGCAGTGAGATGGGCGGGAATTTTTTTTCAGGAAATTATTAACAATTCCAGTCAATTTTGGCATAAAACCAAATGATGATGAAGAGGACTTTCATCTTTCAACATGACAAGGACCCAAAGTATACTTCCAAACCAGGAAAAGAATGGCTTCACCAGAAGACAACTGAAGTTTTGGAATAGCCAAGCCAGAGTCTAGAGCTGAATTCAATTGAAGGTCTGGGGGGATTTGAAGAGAGCTGTTCATAGGAGATATCATCAAAAACTGACAAATTTGGCGTGCTTTGCCTAAGAAGAGAAGAGCAAAGATTCCCAAGGCAAGATATGCCATGTTTATAGGCTCCTATGCAAAAGACTGAATGCTATTGTAAAATCAAAAGGTGCTTTAAAAAACCTATTAGTTTAATAATGTACATACTTAAACAACCATGTTGTTGTACATTTTTTATTGTATTTTCAATTGAATTGAATTTATTTTTGACTCATGGCTCATGCATTCCTGCCTCTGGAGGGCCTCACATTTTGAAGTTGTTCACATATGTGACTTTCCCAGTATCATTAGCCAGTTTGTCTCTTCCAAATCCTATGGGACACCATGAAAATAGGAGTAACTGACACTGAATAATGGTATTTATTGTCCCCATCCTATTTCAACTGACGGCTGGGAGCCCCAAAGCTCTGTGACTTGATTTGATAGTATGTTGCACTCTAGTTTTGTCTGAAAAATATCTCAGGAAGACAGGTCAGTCTGATCTACTTCAAAGGTCTTGTAGAAAGTGGCTTTTTATATAGAAAGAAAACACTCATGGAAGATGTTAGTGTTCATGGAGTTACTGTTAATAATGTCTCAGGTGGTGTGCAAGGATCTTACCCATCAGTGTGACTTTGAGGAGCCTCTTCCAATTCGTCACACATATCAACACCTTGCAGATATTAACATTGCTAGTATTATTTCTGTGTTCTCAACATTTTCCGATTCCATTTCTTTTATCCATCATCCTTCTCAAGAACTTCAAGATGGACTTATGTAAGTACATTTTTAATTCATAACCAAGCTTTGTATCTTGCTGTTCACTTACATGATGTTCAAAATATTTTCTTGAAAGTCATAATAATAATAAAAAAGAATACCCAAAACAACTCTTTTATAAAAGAATATCTTGATGTATATTCAAGGTGTTCAATGTTCAATTTCCACCTGTGGTGGATAAAAGTGCTTTACTTGTAAGACAATCACAGTTACTTATTTAGTGAGATGGCAGCATATAAGTTTGATCAATCAATAAAAAAGTTAAAGTTCTCTTAATACTAGTCATCTCAAATTATTTCCAAATATAGAATAGAATATAATTCTTTATTGGCCTAATGTGATTGAACACAAAAGGAATTTGTCTTTGGTGCATATGCTCTCAGTGTACATAAAGAAAAATAAAATAGAATATATTCATCAAAACTCATAAGATACAACACTTAGTGATAATCATAGATTACTAGTAAGCAATCAAATTATATAGGAAGCAAATAAAACAATATAAATTTTAAAGATACAAGCAACATGGTGATAATCATGAGGGAAGAGATAGCTACTAGGAAGGGAGAGAAGAAGAATAGTAATATAGTCTTAGTAGATAATTCAGCAGTGTTGTGGGGATTAGTTGTTTAGCAGAGTGATGGCATTTGGGGGAAAAAACTGTCCTTGTGTCTACTTGTTCTGGTGTGCAGTATCCTATAGAATCATTTGGAGGGTAGAAGTTGAAACAATTTATGTCCAGGATGTCAGTAGATATTTCACAGCCTTCTTTTTGACTCTTGCAGTGTACAGGTCCTCAATAGAAGGCAGATTGATAGCATTTTTTTTGTGGCAATTCTGATTATCCTCTGAAGTCTGTGTCTGTCTTGTTTGGTCGCAGAGCCAACCTAACAGTTATGGAGGTGCAGATGACAGACCCAATGATTCCTCTGTAGAACAGAATCAGCAGCTCCTTGGGCAGTTTGAACTTTCTGAGTTGGCGCAGAAACAACATTCTTTGTTGTGCCTTTTTGATGACATTTTTAATGTTAGGTGTCCATTTTAAGTCTTGAGATATGATAGAACTTAGAAACTTGAAGGTCTCTACTGTTGATACTGTGTTGTCTACTATTGTAAGAGGATGTAGTATAGGAGGGTTTCTCCTAAAATCTACAGTTTTGAGAGTATTTAGTTCAAGATCATTCTGGTTGCACCACAAGGGTAGTTGTTCAACCTCCCGTCTGTATGTAGATTCATCGTTGTCTTGAATGCACTGAGAATACCTCAATTCTCAATCTCTGAGAATCCAAAATCATTTATGAAAATGTCATTACCAATAAAATCTGAGTGACCTATATGAAAGGTTATTACCATTTTTTATTGATTTTGCTAGTAACAAAATACAGCTACTTTCATTTGAATATAATGAGAATCCATTTATTAATTGTTCTCACTGTTAGAAGTTTCTTCTTGTTCCAGGTAGCTTCTCTCCATGAGAAGCTTGCCTTCTGCTGCTTTGGAAAATAAATTGATTCCCTCTTCTTTGTGGCAGCTCCTCAAATACTGGAAAACTGCTATCATGTCACCCCTCCTCCTTCTTTCCTCTAGACTAAGCCATGCCCAGTTCCTGCAACTGTTCCTTATATGTTTTGGTCTCCAGATCTTTAATCATCTTAGTTGTTAACCTCTGCACTTTCCCCAGAGCCTCAACATCTTTTTTGTAATGTGGTGACCAAAACTCTGGATGCAGTATTCCAGGTTGTTCTATAAACTGGTAAAGTACTAATACTTTACGTGATTTTGATTCCTAGGTGGTTGAAATTCCTAGGTATAGTATCTGTTATTTGATACCAGGCTTTTCCCATGTATTACAAAATAATGCTTCCAACCTCTAATCAGTGTTTGCCTTGTTTTGCTTTGTTTTTAAAAAAAACAGGTTCTGGAGCATTTCACTTATTTAGTATATGGCAAATACATGGACTTATAGTAGATTAAATATTAATGTCCAGTCCACCCAGCCATTCAAGAACAGGGTGGTCTATGTTGAAAAAAATATTGGGCAGGTGTAAGTTCTTGATGGACATTTGGATGCAATGTGAAGGATATTTGTCAAGGAGTCACACTGGGGTGTAGAGACAAGACCCCACTTAAACAATGAATCCTGGCAGACATCATGTTGGATACGCATGCTGTTCAGAGTTGACCAATGCTGGCGAGGAAGGTCAAAATTTTTCATGTAGAGTCATCTATGTAACTGCAGGTATCTGAGGGCTCAGCAGCCCATTTGGCTTTCCACGGTATGTTTATGTAAAAGTTGTTAGATAGCTGTTGAGAGAGTGCCAGAAAGGGCTTCCTGGATTTAAACCTGCCAATTGATAGATGAGGAAGATCAGCATGCACAGAAAGAAGTGGGTTTCTAGAGCAATGTGTGTGTGTATAGGGACACGGTGACTCAGTGGCTAAAATGCTCAGCTTGTCGATCAGAAAGATCAGCAGTTTGGTGGTTCGAATCCCTAGCACCGCTTAACGGACTGAGCTCCCATTACTTGTCTCAGCTTTTGCCAACCTAGCAGTTTGAAAGCACGTAAAAAATGCAAGAAGAAAAATAGGAACAACCTTTGATGGGAAGGTAACAGTGTTCCGTGTGCTTTTGGTCTTTAGTCATGCCAGCCACATGACCACAGAGATGCCTTTGGACAGCGCTGGCTCTTTGGCTTTGAAATGGAGATGAGCACCAACCCCTAGAGTCGGGAATCATTAGGACATATGTGCAAGGGGAACCTTTACTCCCCTCTCTCCTCTCCTTTTCTCTCTCTCTCCCTCCCTCCCTCTCTCCCTCCCTCCCTCTCTCTCTCCTGAAGCAGCAGTGGTCAAATTCCAATTTTTTACTATCAAGCCACACCCACACTGTGGGTGCGGCTTGGTGGGTGTGGCAGGGGAAGAATACTGCAAAATCTCCATTCCCACCCTGCTCAGGGGCCAGCCAGAGGTGGTATTTACCAGTTCTCTGAATTACTTAAAATTTCCACTACAAGTTCTGCAGAACCTGTCAGAACCTGCTGGATTTCATCCCTAGCAAGTAGTATATATGTGCTACATTTTTTTCTAAACACTTTCTTTAATCCTAGCAGAACATTAAATATATTGCATTAAACTATATTCAACAAAATATTGTACTGAAAGATTGAAGAGCCCATATTCCAAATCAGTCTCTTTTTAATATATTATATAACATTTGTTACAGAGTATCCTTTCAGAATTATCAGCACATCCTTGCCTTAGCATTTGCTCTCAAGGAAATCAATGAAAATACCCAGATCTTACCCAATGTCACTCTGGGCTTCCACCTTTATAATAGCAATTTCAGTCCAAGTTGGACTTATCTTGCCTCAATGATGCTTCTCTTCACCCAGGGAAGATTCGTTCCTAACTACAAGTGTGGAGTCCCAAACTCTTTAGCTGCAGTCATTGGAGGGCCTGACATCTGTCTCTACATGGCAACGATCCTGTGTATCTATAAAGTTCCTCAGGTAGGAGGAAGGGGGATTTTATAACACTTCCTGAACAAGCCTAGAATGCTTTGCTTTTATGATAAAGAACAGTTCAGACTATATTCAACCATTTGATAGGTACTCAGAACAGAAACTTAAAAGATGACGGATACTTCATGTTAGACTTGAATTCAGATGGTACACAAGCATCAATTTGTTGTAATTCGGTGAACATTAATGGCCACAGATGAAGAAAAGGCATTAAATGTTTGGTCAAATATTTGGGTTAACAGCAAAAATATGAAAAATTAAATTTTCTAGCTTGGGAGAAATAATTTAATTTCAAACTCCAAAAAAAGATAAAAATTAAGGGTATTTTTTTGTTTTTAAAGTATGAATATGCATTCATTGACATTGAGCCTTTATTGATTTGGCCTTGGGCCATATCAAAGTACAAAGTTCCAGAAACAAATTGTTACTAAAATTTGATAAAAGCAATTGAAAATGGAAGTTGATAAAATATGATTTAAAATGGAATTGGAATAAAATACAGTCTAAAATGAAATTGGAATAGAATACAATAATTTATTATATAGATACAATTTGATAAAATTAAATTTTTCATGTCACCCCTAAAATCTACCCCAGAATATGCATTCATGACTGAAAGAGGAAGTGAAACACAAAGTTTTTTGGGGGAGGAGTTGAGTAAAAAAAGAACTAGTGAAATTTAGTTGGTTTGGTCTTTCATGGATAGGACAATATATCCAAAATGAATAGAAAATATTAAAGGAAATTATTTGATATTAATTTCTCCTTGAATGGATTAGAAGAGTAATGATAAGTCACAAAAAACAGCAGGTATGTTTGAGAGAGCTAAATATTGAGGGCTCCTTGGTGCTCTCTGAGCATGATTGCTTTATTGCAGGTATTTCATTACCCAAACTAGGTAACATCATCAATTCTAGTCTAGTTTGGGTAATGAAATCTGCAAGAAAACAACTAAGCTCAGAGAGCACCACAGATGCCTCATTTCAAACCTGAGCAAGTCAAGGTACACTCAAGGTTAACCACTCCAAACTCGATTGCAGAAAATACAACTTCAGCAACAGAGTGGTCAATGCCTGGAATGCGACTCCTTTGTTACATCCTCAAACCCTCATAGCTTCAACCTTAAACTGTCTACTGTGGACCTCACCCCATTCCTAAGAGGTCCATAAAGGGGGCATGCATAAGTGCACAGCGTGCCTACCATCCCTGTCCTACTGTCCCCATTTACTTGTATTCATTTCCTTTGTTCATGTCCATGTTCTTCATACTTATACCTACTATCCTGAACATGTTTGACAAACTAATAAACCAATAAATCAACAAACAAACAAACAAACAAACAAACAAACAAACACTCTCCTTTATTGGAGCTAAATATTCCCCAATTCTAGAACTGAATTAAGGTTTGAGCCTATTCTTTCCCTTTCTAGAATAGTCTTTGTTTCATTCCTTAAAAAAACCCACAAAAGAATAGTTCTTACAGACATGTACAAACCCAAACATACTTTTTGACTGCTAAGACTGAAACCAGGATAGCTATTTGGAAATGAGCACAATTATGTGGACAATATGGGGCACAGTGGTTCAGTGGCTAAGATGTGGAGCATGTCGATCAGAAAGGTCTGCAGTTCGGTAGTTCAAAACCCTAGTGCTGCATAACAGAATGAGCTCCCGTTACTTGTCCCAGCTTCTGCCAACCTAGCAGTTTGAAAGCATGTAAAAATGCAAGTAGAAAAATAGGAACCACCTTTGGTGGGAAGGTAACAGTGTTCCATGTGTCTTTGGCATTTAGTCATGCTGACCACATGACCACAGAGACGTCTTCGGACAGTGCTGGCTCTTTGGCTTTAAAACGGAGATGAGCACCTTCCCCGAGAGTCAGGAACCACTAGCACGTATGCATGCTTTACTTTATATGGACAATGTTTCAGTACAAAAGCTCAAAAACACCGAAATATTCAATGCATTTTCAGAGGCTCATTTAGATCTTTACAATTGCTTTTTTTGCTTCCTTTAGTTGACCTATGGCTCTGCCCCAGTCATGGACAAAGAGACTCAAGAAGTTTTCCTTCAACAAATGTTTCCAGATGAATTTCACCAACGTAAGGGACTCCTCCAATTATTGCTATATTTTAGATGGATCTGGATTGGAGTTCTTGTTGTGAATGATGACAAGGGAGACAAATTTGTCCAGGAGGTGCTCCCCTCATTTTCCCAGCATGGCATCTGCTTTGATTTCATACAAAAGTTCCCTAAGGTAGATTTTTACATTGATTTTAATGATCAAGTAGCTGAAGGAGTCCATATATACCAAGTTCTCATGAACAGCACAGCCAGTGTCATAGTCTTATATGGGGAAATTGAATCTATATCACTTCTGAGAACATACCTCCAATTGTCAGAAGTGGAGGACATACCAAAGAAGACAAAAATCTTGGTTACAACAGCTGAGACAGATTATACTTCCAATTCCTTTCAAAAATCTTGGGGTATCCATTTCCTCCATGGTATTTTATCCTTTGCAGTTCATACAAAGGATGTCCAAGACTTCCAGGAATTTCTTAACAACTTAAACCCAAACAACAACCTTCAAGATCATTTTCGGAAAGATTTCTGGGAACAGTCATTTGATTGTTTCTTCTCAAACTCAAAAATTGAGACCTCTGAGAAGAAGTGTACCGGACAGGAGAGGCTTGAGACCCTCCCCACATCTGTTTTTGAAACACGCATGAGTGGCCAGAGCTATAATATTTACAATGCAGTCTATGCTGTGGCACATGCTTTGCAATCATTGTATTTATTCAAATCCAGGGGAAAAACAATAGCAAAAGATAGAAAGCAACACTTTCAGAATCACAAGTTGTGGTGGCAGGTAAGATTTTAAGCAGATAAAGGCAAAATGTTTTCTTATGTTTAGTTGCAACATCTGTCCATAAAATCTAACAAACCATATTCTCCAAGGATATTAGCATTAAGTCTTGAATTGAAATATAAAGGTGAAGGTTCCCCTTGCACATATGATTAAATGCGAAGGTGCACGGAATGCTTTTACCTTACCACCAAAGGTGGCTCCTATTTTTCTACTTGCATTTTTTACCATGTTTTCAAAATGCTAGGTTGGCAGAAGCTGGGACAAGTAAGCTCATTCCATTACGTAGCACTAGGGATTTGAACCGTCGAACTGCCGACCTTTCTGATCGACCTTTCTCAGTGGCATCTTAGCCACTGAGCCACTGCATCCCTCAAGAATTGAAATATAGTAATGGGTTAATCCATTCAAATATTTACATGCTCACATTTAAATTACCAATGTCCGCTACCTATAACTGATGTGTTGAAACAGTGCTTAGCAGTCCTTTCTTCTATAAGCTTTGCACGGAGAGTTTACATTGACATTAATACTTTAAACTCAATTTTTTATAAATCTAACATACCATAAGATTCAGTCATAGATTAAAAGTAAAATAAACAGTAATACACATCTGTTTGATTGTTCAAAATACTGTAACTTCATGTCCACTTTTCAATAGGTTTCTAGGTTAGGTTGTTCTCAACCAAACCTGAATGGGAGAAAATGGACTGATAATAATAATGTGATCCTTACTCAAAAAATACACATAGATTGTTATAATTCTTCGAGACCTGTTCATTTCAAAGAATAAATCAATCATTATATAATTGACTATCTGTCAGCCTTCAACGTTGTGTTTAAATGGTGACTTGTTGACAATGATTGTTAAGAGTGGAACAATCTGGGCTTTATGGATATTACAGCTACAATATCAGCTCTAAAGAAGGTTTCCTCTAAAATGCCCTCATTTTCCCCTTTTGAAATTCAATTATTAGTTTTGCATTTGTCTATAGTCATCTGTTAAATTACTTATAGCATTGAAACTAGATTCACATAGATTTGGTTTTACAATTTTGTATTATGTATTTTTGCCTTTATAACTTTTATTGAAGAAATATTTTACCTTTATTTTGGTGGCATTGCTGTATTATCTGTTTGATGCTGGTGTACAAACCAGAATAAAAGCAACAACAACAACAACAACAATGGGAACATCAGGTTCAGAAGGTTTTAGAGAATGAGAAAGTCAAGATCTTGTGGGACTTCAGAATTCAGACTGACAGGCACTTGGCCCACAACACACCTGACATAACAATAGTTGAAAAGAAAAAAGTATGGTTCATTGACATTGCAATACCTGGAGATACACAAATTGAAGATAAACAGCAAGAAAAAAATCACAAAGTACTGGGACTTGCAAATTGAAGTTGAGCGACTGTGGAAAAAGAAATTGTTGTCCCAATTGTAATTGGAGCCCTTGGAGCAATACCCAAAGGGCTACCTCACTATTTGGAAATTTTAAATTTATCAGACTTGAACATTCTATAAAATCACAGCTTATATCCTTCAACATTACCTTAACAGTTCCTAGGTCCTTGGTTAGGACTCGAGCTGTTGAGCTACCAATCAGCCCCAAAGGCTGTGAATCTCACCAAATATTAACCATGCAATAATAATGACAACAACAACAACAATAATAATCCTCCCTCCCTCTATTGTAGCTTCATTCCTTTCTGAGAAGTATCTCATTCAATAACAATGTTGGAGAAAGAATTTCCTTTGATAAAAATGGGAAAATCATTGGTGGATTTGATATCATCAACTGGATCACATTCCCCAACCAGTCCTTTCTTAGGGTCAAAGTTGGTGCAATAGATCCTACAGCTCCTCCAGACAAGTTCTTCAACATCTCTGTGGATTTTATCCAATGGCCAGTAGGCTTTAATCAGGTTAGATATATGAATCTAGATTTGTCTTCCTTCCTTCTATCAGGATAGATAGATCTATCTATCTATCCTGATAGAAGTACCATAGTATTTTATTACTGAAGGGCAGGTGGGGGAGCAGCTAAAAGAATGTTTACATTTCAAATATTTTGCACGAAATATTGTACTTAGGAATTCATGGCCATCGTGACAGCCATGTGCTTATCCCAGATCATGACAGTGATCACACACCACATCTGGTGCTCCTTTTAGAGCTGTGGTTATAGTTCTGAAATTGGGGAAAATGTTGCTGTCTCCCTTGTTATGACTAGATCACACCTTGATTTTCATGGAATGCTCTATTGCTGGTATCTACTGTGGGGAAGCTGGTCCTGTTAGATTGATCCACCCCAGTGACTGATGGTCCTGGATGTGTTTCAGGGGGAGATCTATTGATCTGCTCCACAGTCCATCAAAAATCTTGATTGCCACTTGGAATAAGAGGGTGGCTGGGTAATTGGACGAGATTACACCCATGCAATCTATCCTCTCTTAGGGTGTCAGGGTTGCAAGTAACACCCTCCAACAAGACTCTGAGGCTTGAGTTTCCTGAAAGTTCCATTTTATTACAGATGTCACATTGGCACATCTGGGAAAACCCCAAACTGAAAGTTTCCAGATTTTCCCCACCCAAAAGAAAGTTCAAGTCACTGCCCAGCACCCATGGTGAATGGGTTCTAATGGTGAATAATAATCCTTTGAGAGTTCCTTTCCCAAGTCTTAAAGAAGACTTGGTTTGCCTCCTTCTGAAAAAGTCATCATTGTACTGTTGAGTATCTATTCCCTTTTTGGAGAAGGTGCTGGAAAAGGTGGATCCACAAGAGCTTCAGAAGAGTTTGGATTTTTAATAAGTCAGTTGCAGAACATTGGGTCTCAAAGACTTCATGCACATTTGTTTATGGAGTGGTTTGTTGGAATGACCTTGGAAGATGGTGATGAGGGGGGAATGCTACTTAGGGAACAAAGAGTTAAGATAGGGCATAGCTCAGAAAATACCTAATGAGCAAGCAAATAAATATAAAGAGGAAGTTTTCAAACTTTCCGGGCTGCAAAACAGAAGTGGGAAAATCATATTTTCTGATAAAGTAGCTCTTGGTCATGTTTTCCATCTGGCTTACATGGGAATGTTGACAGTTTATCACTTAATCTGCTGATTCCCCAGTAACAGCATCACTCCAAGAACTTCTTTTGCTATATGTATCTTAAAATATTATTCTTTATTTGTGAATAGGTACAGCCTTTATCTTTGTGTAATGATCCTTGTGAGGCAGGATACAGCAAGGCCAAGAAAGAAGGGGAGCCATTTTGCTGCTATGTTTGCTTTCTATGTCCAGAAGGAAAAATATCAAAAGAAAAAGGTACGAAATTTCCAAACATAATGAGATTAAGCCACTGTGTGCAGCACTATGTATAATCCACTATATCTTATCTATTGTGTTCTTTTTCAGACATGGATAACTGCTCTCCATGTCCAGAGGATCAATATCCAAATCCTGTCAAAAATATGTGCATTCCAAAGCGGATCACATTTTTGTCCTTTGAAGAACCCTTGGGGATCAGTCTGACTGTTCTTTCTCTTTGTTTTTCTTTAATGACAACGTTGGTCATCACAATCTTCATGAAACACAAAGAAACTCCCATTGTCAAAGCCAACAACCGAAATCTCACCTACATTCTGTTAGTTTCCCTCCTCCTCTCTTTCTTTTGTGTATTTCTGTTTATTGGCAGACCTGGTAAGATTGTATGTCTTCTTCGACAATCAGCTTTTGGCCTCATCTTTTCTGTGGCAGTTTCATGTGTATTGGCCAAAACCTTTGTTGTGGTTCTAGCATTCATGGCTACCAAACCTGGTTCTAAACTGAGGAAATGGGTGGGGGGAAGAATAGTCAGTTTCATTCTTCTGTCCTGTTCCCTTGTTCAAGTAAGTTTTTGTGCTGTGTGGTTGATAACATCCCCACCATATCCAGATTTTGATATGAAGTCAATGTTTGAAGAAGTCATCATAGAGTGCAATGAAGACTCAGTCATGTTCTATTGCATTTTGGGCTTTATGGGTTTTCTTGCTCTGGTTAGCTTCTCTGCTGCTTTTCTAGCTAGGAATTTACCTGACAGTTTTAACGAAGCCAAATTCATCACTTTCAGCATGTTGGTTTTCTGCAGTGTTTGGCTGTGCTTTATTCTAACCTATCTAAGCACTAGGGGAAAATATACATTGGCTGTGGAGATCTTCTCCATGATCTCCTCCAGTGCTGGCTTATTGGCGTGCATCTTTCTTCCCAAGTGTTTTATCATTGTCATGAGACCTGAACTGAACAATAAACATCAACTTATAAAAAGAAAGTTTTAAGAAAACATCTTCATTTGCCTGATATCCTTTATATATAAAAGTTAGAGGTTTTCTTCATTTGCACATTTAAGCCAGAGAACGATGTGCAGAAGATTGACCTTCCATGTTGCAATGAATGCCCTGTCCTTTGATGTGATGTTCCCGTGGGTTGTCCATGAGGCCAATGTTGAGAAAAGACAGGACACGAACTTTCTCGAGATGGAGCGACCCAGATGAGAGTCTGAGAGCCCCTTTTATTGAGATAGGACAAAGGCAGGAGGAGCAATAGCATGTGCTTAAAAACAGCCTGTAAAAGTACAATTTCTAATCTGCTGCTTCAGGAAGGTTCTTTCTATATATGGTCAAATCCTGGACGTCAATGGTAGGGCACATCTCAGAATGTTATGTTATTCACTATCAGGGTGTTATGGCTTTCTAGGAGTTTGTTTTCTCCTGTGTGATTCAGCGTGACTCTGCAGGCCCTAGTATGAACTAGGCCATGGAGGACACACACCTGCACAAAGAACTATATTACAACACTTTGAGACTTGGATAGCTCTGACTATTTTTCCTTCTGAAAGGCTAATATAAATAGGCCCAAATAACGTGTAAATAATAGTGACAGTTTTATTGTCATATTTCAGTATGGGACTAGTGGATATGCAGAGACTATATGGAAAAGTTATTAGTTCTCTTTATTAATCAATGGGAGTTGTTCCTTCTTAATTTATTGGTTGCTATTTTTCTGTGTGTAACAGTCTTCCACTATACATACATACACACACACACACATATACACATACACATACACAAACAGAATATATATATATATATATATATATATATATATATATATATATATATATATATATATATATATATATATATATATATATATATATATATATATATACACACACACACACACACACACACACACACACACACACACACACACATACATACACACACACACACACACACACACACTCCTCTGATTGAAATTAGATATTTGATTCATAAGAACTATAGGTAGTCCTCGATTTACAACCACAAATAAGCCCAATATTTTTCTTGCTAAACAAGTACAAATTCTGTTAAGTGACTTTTACCCCATTTTTTTAGTTTTCTTGCCACAGTTATTAAGTGAATCACTGCAGTTGTTACAATTAGTAACAGAGCTATTAAGTGAATATCACTTCCCCATTGACTTTGCTTGTCAGAAAGTCATAAAAGGTGATCACGTTACCCCGGGACACTGCAACCATCATAAATATCAATCTGTCAGAATTGTTGCAAAAATCAAATCCAGAAAGCACACAAAGATAACTGATTCATTAACTTCTTTATATACATAATAATACATGTCAGTTACTAAGTGTCTGAATTTTGATGGTCATAGGTCATTTTTTTCAATGCCATTGTAACTTTTAATGTTCATCCAATGAACTGTTGTATGTTGAGGACTACCTGTACTGCATGCTCCAGACACATTCAGAGTGTTGGAAGTCAAATGTTTGGTTCTGCACTCTTTTGCAGATACAAAGACACTGGAAACATGGAGGCTGAATGGAAAGATAGTTTAATGATGAAGCATAACCACATGAGTGGCTCTGGGCAGCTGACCACATGAAGTTGGGAGTGGGTTTTTTATATTTCTCCATTTCTCATTTAGACAAATATAATATTCTTTTAGTATCCTCAAAATATTTCATTCTTCTAGGGTTTGTGTCTGTCCCAATTTTCTACACTACAATATCCATCCATATAAATGCCTATACCCATTTATACATTTATATAAACTTGTATTTTGTATTTCATTCTTTGTCTTCTGGCTTAGGCCTTCCTCCCTCCAGAGGTCCCCACATGATTTTTACACAGGGGACTGACCCCCCATCATTATGGAGTTAGGCAGTTTGTTTCTTCCAAATCTCATGGGACACTATGGAAAAATTAAGAATTGACACTGAAGCATACTATTAATATTTACCATGAAATTCACATTCAAATGTCCTATGTGAGTCGATATGACAGTATGTTGCACTTTCTACTTTTGTCTGAAAAACAGCTGAAAAATTCAGTCCAGCATGATCTCCTAGACGGAACTTGTTGCTGCCATTTATACACAGAAAGAGGACATTTATGGAAGTTGTTAGCAATCACAGAGTTGCTGTTAACAGTATTGCCTCAATTGGCATGCAAGGATCCTGGCCTTCAATGTGATCTTATTGAGCCTCTTCCTATTCATCACACCTATCATCAGCCTGGAGATGTTAACATTGCTGGCATTCTTTCTGTGTGCTTGACATTTTCTGACCCCATTGATTTCAGTCAACATCCTTCTCATGGACTTCAAGATAGACTTATGCAAGTACATGATCGATTTATTTTCAAGTTCTGGTCATTACTCAAAATATTTTCCAGTAATATTAAATAGGCTGCCTAGTTTTATTTATAAGCTTCCACCTAAATTTGAAAAGAAGCCAAATTTCCATTCTGACAATTCATATGTAACAAGCATTCAGTGTAAATATTGAGGTAGATGAGAATTAATTTAGGAGGATCTACCACTAAAATTTAGGTGGGAGCACATATGGGTTTTTTATATTTGATATTTTTAGTATCACAATTCAGCATTTTTCTACTTGATATAAGCCTTTCTTAACAGCTGGAGTTTGATATTGAGCCTTTCTCATTTATTCAGAAATAATATGTCCAATTGCAAACCAATTTTTTTCTTAAAAATCATTCCAGGCTGTGGAGGCGTATAAATGTGCTAATATTTTGGTCTGCATTTTTGAGAATTTGAACAGAATACTAAATACAGGTAGTCCTCAGCTTGTGACCAAAATTGAGGCCAACATTTCTGTTGTTCTGTGAGACATTTGTTAAGTGAGTTTTGCCCCAGTTTAAGATCTTTGCTGATCAGAAGATCACAAAAGGTGATCACATGATCTTGGAATACTGCAACCATCATAAATGTGAGTTAGTTGCTAAGTGTGTGAATTTTGATCACATGGCCATGGGGATTCTGCCAGGGTCACAAGTAACAGGCAACAGAGAGAAAGCAGAGCTGCTTAACTCATTCTTTGCATCAATCTTCAGGCAAAAAGAAACTATAGCCCACCTATCAAAAATATAACTGTAAAAGACAGACTAGAAATAAAAGTTAAAATAAGCAAAAATAATAGTAAGTGAACACCTGTCTAATCTTGATGAATATAAATCACCGGGACATGACGGATTACATCCCAGAATTCTAAAGGAGATGGCAGCTGACATCTTAGAACAACTGTTCCATGTCTTTCAAAAATCCTGGTGCACTGGAGAACTACCAGAGGATTGGAAAAGAGCTGATGTGGTTCCCATCTTCAAAAAAGGGGGGAAATGGACCCAGGAAACTACATACCAATCAGCTTAGCATTAATACCCAGGAAGATGCGGGGGGGGGGGATAGATCTGCCAACATCTAGAAACAAGTAAAGTAATAACTAGCAGTCACATGGGTTTGTTAAAAACAGATAATGCAAAACCAATCATATTTCATTGTTTAACATAGTGACTAAATTAGTAGACCAGCGAAATACTGTAGCCATAATATACTTAGACTTCAGCAAGGCATTCAACAAAGTACTTCTAGAAAAGTAGAAACCTAGAAAAAAGTGGAATAAATAGCATCACCACCAGATGAATTCGTAACTGGCTGACAAAAGGGAGGTTTGTCCCATTTTACAACCTTTCTTGCCAATGTTCTTAAGTAAAACAGTTGTTAAGTCCTTCGGGATTGGGCGGCATACAAATTTATTAAATCTTAAATCTTAAATTAAATCTTAAGTGAATCTGGCTTTTGCATTGACTTTGTTTGTCAGTGGATCACAAAAGGTGGTAACATGATCTTGTAACACTGCAACCATCATAAAGTGAGTTAGTTGCTTAGTGTCTGAATTTTGATCACATGGCCATGGGGATGATGTTAGGGTCGTAAGTGTTAAAAATGGTCATAAGTCATTTTTTCAGTGCTGTTGTAACTTTGAATGGTCACTAAATGAACGGTTATAAGTCAAGGACTACCTGTACATTGCACTAAAACATATTCCACAAATGATTATACTCAAAGACCACAAGTGTCACAATGTGAAACAGAGTTTTCTTAATGGGTTTTTAAAAAAAAATGTTTTACAGAATAGTTTTTCAGAATTATCAGCATATCCTGGCCTTAGCATTTTCTGTAAAAGAGATCAGTGAAAATCCTCAGATCCTACCCAACGTCACGCTGGGCTTCCACATTTTTAACAGCAATTTTAGTCCAGGCTGGAGTTACTTTGCCTCAATGTTGCTGCCTTTCACTCAGGGAAAATTCATCCCTAATTACAAGTGTGGTGTCCCCCAAAATTTGGCTGCAGTTATTGGAGCACCTGACATCGCTCTTCACATGGCAACTGTATTGTGCATCTATAAAGTTCCTCAGGTAAAATGTGCTAAAGATACATTATTTATATAATATTTATATTCTTATTAATTACATTATTATTATTCTGCCATACCACCCCAGTTATGTATAGTTTTCTCTCTAAAAAGGAGAACATTTTCAGATTCCTAGATATATATTTTTAGATAGAATAGAATTCCTTATGAATAGAATTCTTTATTGGCCAAATGTGATTGGACACATGTTGGTGCATATGCTCTCAGTGTACATAAAAAAACAAGATACATTTGTCAAGAATCATAAGTTATAACACTTAATGACAATCATAGGGTACAAATAAGCAATCAGGAAACAATTGATATCAATATAAATTGTAAGGATACAAGTCATAAAGTTGCAGTCCTGCAGTCATAAGTGGGAGGAGATGGGTGACAGGAACAATGAGAAGACTAATAGTAATAGTAATGCAGCCTTAGTGAACAGTTTGATTGCGGTGAGGGAATTATTTGTTTAGCAGAGTAATGGTGTTTGGGAAAAAACTGTTCTTGTGTCTAGTTGTCTTGGTGTGCAGTGCTCTATAGTGTCGTTTTGAGGGTAGGAGTTGAAACGATTTATGTCAGGATGTGAGGAGTCTGTAAATATTTTCGCGGCCCTCTTTTTGACTCATGAAGTGTACAGCTCCTCAATGGAAGACAGGTTGGCAGTAATTGTGTTTTCCGCAGTTCTGATTATCCTGTGAAGTCTGTGTTTGTCTTGTTGGGTTGCAGAACCAAACCAGAAAGTTATAGAGGTACAGATGACAGAAACAATAATTCCTCTGTAGAATTGTATCAGCAGCTCCTTCGGCAGTTTGAGCTTCCTGAATTGGCACAGAAAGAACATTCTTTGTTGTGATTTTTAATGATGTTTTTGATGTTAGGTGTCCATTTTTGGTCTTGAGATATGATAGAACCTAGAAATTTGAAAGTGTCTACTGTTGATACTGTGTTGTCTAGTATTGTAAGAGGTGGTACTATGGGAGGGTTTCTTCTAAAGTCTACCATAGTTTCTAGAGTTTTGAGTGTGTTCAGTTCCAGATTGTTCACACCACAATTTTTGCTTGATAGGATCAGCAAAATTGCATGAATTATGAGTAAATATGAATAGACAGTGGAGGTATTAGTTCTAGGAAAAGATATTTACTGATAACTTAAGAGTGACATCTTGGTTGATATTCCTAAATAAAGACAACTAGCTGCATAATATTTCAGTATATAAGAATAAGGATACTCAAAGATTCAAATAAATGCACACATTTTGGAAGCTCACATAGACCTTTGAAATTGCATATGTTTATCTTTCTGTAGTTGACCTATGGCTCTGCTCCAGTCATGGATGAAAAGACCCAATCAATTTTCTTCCAACAAATGTTTCCGGAAGAATCGCACCAGCATAAGGGTCTCCTGAAGCTATTGTTGTATTTGGGATGGATCTGGATTGGAATTCTCATGGAGAAGGATGAGAAGGGAGAGAGATTTGTAGAAGAGGTGCTCCCTACATTTTCTGAACATGGCATCTGCATTGAATTCATAGCAGAGTTACCAAATGTAGCTTTTTACAGTGATTTTACTGATTTCATAGACACAGGACTACATTTATACCAAGTTCTTATGAACAGCACAGCCAATGTGATAATCCTGTATGGTGAAATTTGCTCCATATCATATCTGAGAAGTTTCCTCCAGTTTTCAGAAGTGGTGGATATACCAAGAAAGGCAAAAATCTTGATTACATCCTCTCAAACAGATTTTACTTCAAACTCTTTTGATAAATCTTTGGACATCCATTCCCTACATGGTGTTTTATCCTTTTCAGTTCACACAAAGGAGGTTCAAAACTTCCAGGATTTTTTTCAAAACCTAAATCCAAACAACAACCAACATGATCATTTTCAAATAGATTTTTGGGAACAGGCATTTGAGTGTTTCTTCTCAAACTCAAAAATTGAGACCTCTGAGAAGAAATGTACTGGACAGGAGAGGCTTGAGACCCTTCCCACATCTGTGTTTGAAACACACATGAGTGGACAGAGTTACAATATTTACAATGCAGTCTATGCTGTGGCACATGCTTTGCAATCTCTCGCTCTATCCAAACCCAGGGAAACAACAATAGTGAAAGAAGTACGGCAATATTTCCACAATCATATGTGGTGGCAGGTAAGCCTGCTAGTGGAATAACCACAATCTCTCCATAAACTCTAACAAATAATATCCTCTACGCCAGGTGTTGGCAACCCACGGCTCCAGAGCCATGAGCAGCTCTTTGACCCCTCTTCTGTGGCTCCCTGCCGACCTTGTTGAGCAACCTTCTCTCCACTTGAGACACTGACCCAACCCAGCCATGGCTGATGTCAACCTTGCTAATATGAAGGGTGGGAATAGGATCCAGGAGGAGGGTACAATGGAAAGGAGGACAGGCCCGAGTGAGCACCAGCCACAGTGGCAGCTTCCCTGAAGCCGACATTCCTTCAACTCCTTCTCACATGATCCCTGGCTGGCTATTGGAGAGCCAGGAAGGTGTGCATGAGTGGGGATACCATCCCCAAGTGAGCAGCAGGGCTCAACCAAAGCACAGTGAAGGTGCACTAAGGAGGCAGGTATACCGGGTGACCATCTTTGCCGAAGGCAATCTGACTTTGTCCAAACCTGATCCCGGGGTGAGCATGTGAGGTTTAGCAGGGCCAGCCCCCTTTTCACATTGCCCTGAGCTTCTTTAGTCCTTTAGCTGGCAATATATCTGTTTATAGAGACCTCCAAAAAACTGTCAATCCCAACATGTAGGCCAAACTAAGAAACCCATTCTATGTATGTTGGCACTATTGCATGTAACAGTTGCATTCAGTCTGTTTATCCCTTCCTCACATTCACATTGTGTGAACTATGTTTTCCTGAAATCCCAAAGGTACTGTTTTCAAGAGGCAATTGGATTTTCTGGTTTTTTTTCAGTAGTGGCATATTTTATATCTACTCACTTTTGGAATCATTCTTATGTTTTGAACAATTAATTCTGCCTGATTCTGTCTTTCTTTCTCTCTCTTTGACTGTCTCTATATTTCAGGTTCATTCTTTTCTGAGAAGTGTCAGATTCAACAATAGTGTTGGCGAAAAAGTCTCCTTTGATAAAAATGGAGAATTCATTGGTGGATATGATATAATCAATTGGATCACATTCCCAAACCAGTCCTTTCTTAGGGTCAAAGTTGGAATGATAGATCCCACAGCTCCACCAGACAACTTCTTCAATATTTCTTTAGATTCCATCACATGGCCAGTAGGCTTTAATCAGGTTAGCTGTTTGATTCTAAATTGGTCTGTCTTCATTCATGTAGCATAATATATATATAGTTCCAGAGCATCATCTCTGAACATCAGAGTGTTCCAGAGCATCATCTCTGAACTAATCTAAGAACATATGTCCTGGGGAAGAAAGAAATATCTATAAGAATATTTACCTCTCTAATCCTTGGCATAGAATATTGTATCCTTTACTTTGGCACTCTATGAGTTATGGACTATGGTTTTGATATAGATATAAAATACAGTGTATTTCCCTTCATCAGTTCATAATTAAGACATTTAACTGGCCAGCATAGAAATTGTCTCTGGAGAAAGTGGATGATGGTTTTGGAAAATACCAATATTGTAGGTATTTAATGAATGATAATTTCACAACAAATACAACTAAATAATATCATCACATCACTTTTGCTTATCAATTCATATTCTGGGAAATGGAACGATCTGAATTCTACCTAAGATTTCAGAACATTGAAGAGGAGAAAGGAAAGAATTTAGCAGGGAAGATTGCGGAAATCCTCTCAGAAGTCACAGAAATATGTAAGGAACACAATATAGGTGGAACTGACAAGACATTTAGAGTACATACAAGATATGCAATGAAAAATAATCTGTTCAGAGAGGTACATGTAAGATTCATTTTAAAAAATTCTAAAAAATGAAATATTGCAAGCAACACGAAGTACCATAATCAAATACAAGTCTAGAGAGATAGTGGTATTGAAGCAAATTGCAAGGAAGGTTAGAGAATTAAGAAAAGAATACCACTTCCTGACTAAGAGTCCGATTAAAGAAGTGATGAGTTTTAGATGTCTGTTTCCATTTTGGTAAACTGGCAAGAACAAAGACACAGATTAGATACACTAGAGAAAGGAGAATTATTCTATGAACAACATATAGAAGCATAGGAGGGAAAGTTGGTAAGAAAAGAGGGAGGAGCCAAATGCTAGGAAGCTAAAGGGAAAGATCAAGGGAAGATGGAGAAAGAACAGGAAGAGAAAGAACTAAGAGAAGGAGCAAGGGCCTAAGGAACAGAGGAAGCTGAGAATTTAGTTGACTAAATTAACTAAATCTATAAACCAATGACATGGAGGAAGAAATAAAAGTAATCTCAATTAACATAAATGAGATTTAGAGATTTAGAGATTTATTAACATTTATAGGCCGCCCTTTTCCCTGAGGGGACTCAGGGCGGCTTACATAAAATCAAGGGAGGGATATACAAACAATAACGTAAACAAACATAGAATAAAATAATGAGCAACATTCATTCATCATTCGGGAGGGGCAATTATCTTTGTCCCCAGGCCTGACGGGCTAGCCAGGTCTTAAGGGCTATGCGGAAGGCCTGGACGGTGGTGAGAGTACGAATCTCCACGGGGAGATCGTTCCAAAGGGTCGGAGCTACTACTGAAAAGGCTCTCCTCCTTGTAGTTGCCAGCCGGCACTGGCTGGCAGATGGAACTCGGAGGAGGCCCAATCTATGAGATCTAATTGGCCGCAGGGAGGTAATTGGCAGAAGACGGTCTCTCAAGTACGCAGATCCACTACCATGGAGGGCTTTATGGGTGACTAATAGCACCTTGAAGCACACCCGGAGATCAACAGGTAGCCAGCGCAGCTCGCGGAGGATAAGTGTTATGTGGGTGAACCGAGGTGCACCCACAATCACTCGCGCGGCCGCGTTCTGGACTAGCTGAAGTCACCGGATGCTCTTCAAGGGCAGCCCCATGTAGAGCACATTGCAGTATTCCAGCCTAGAGGTCACAAGGGCCCGAGTGACTGTTGTGAGGGCCTCCCGATTCAGGTAGGGTCGCAACTGGCGCACCAGGCGAACCTGGGCAAATGCCCCCCTGGTCACAGCCGTCAGATGGTGGTCAAAGGACAGCTGTGGATCCAGGAGGACTCCCAAGTTGCGAACCCTCTCTGAGGGGTGTAGAATTTGACCCCCCAGCCTGAGCGATGGAATACTGGCCGAATTGTTGGGAGGGAAGCACAACAGCCACTCGGTCTTTTCCGGGTTGAGTACAAACTTGTTAGCCCTCATCCAGTCCATAACGGCCTCAAGGCCTCGGTTCATCACGTCCACCGCTTCATTGAGTTGGCACGGGGCGGACAGATACAACTGGGCATCGTCCGCATATTGATGGTATCTTATCCCGTGCCTGCGAATGATCTCACCCAGCGGTTTCATGTAGATGTTGAATAGTAGGGGGGATAAGACCGAACCCTGAGGCACCCCATGTATTAGGGGCCTAGGGGTCGATCTCTGCCCCCCCACTAACACCGACTGCGACCTGTCCGAGAGGTAGGAGGAGAACCACCGCAGCACAGTGCCTCCCACTCCCACCTCCCGCAGTCGTCGCAGAAGGATACCATGGTCGATGGTATCGAAAGCCGCTGAGAGGTCAAGGAGAACCAGGATGGAGGGATGACCTCCATCTCTGGCTCTCCAAAGATCATCGGTCAATGCGACCAAAGCGGTTTCTGTGCTGTAACCGGGTCTGAAGCCTGACTGGAAGGGGTCGAGATAACTTGCTTCCTCCAAGGACCGCTGAAGCTGGAAGGCCACCACTTTCTCAACAACCTTCCTGAGAAAGGGAAGGTTGGAGACTGGACGGTAGTTGTTAAGAATAGCTGGATCCAAAGATGGCTTCTTTAGGAGGGGTCTCACCACCGCCGCTTTCAGTGCGGCGGGGAAGTTCCCCTCCCGAAGAGAGGCGGTCACAACCGCCTGGATCCAGCCTCGTGTCACCTCACTACTGTTAGTAACCAGCCATGAGGGACACGGATCCAGTACGCAGGTGGAGGCACTTACAGCCCTCATGGCCTTGTCCACATCCCCGGGGGTAACATCCTGAAACTCAACCCAGAGATGTTCCACCTGATCCTCTTGTGCCTCGGCTGGAACTGCGGGGATGGAGTCCAAGTCCGACCGAAACCGAGCAATTTTGTCCGCTAAGAATTGGGCATAATCCTCAGCTCTGCCCTGCAAGGGTTCCCCCGCTTCCCTTTTATTTAATAGGGAGCGGGTTATCTTAAACAGGGCGGCTGGGCGGGACTCAGCGGACGCAAGAGCCAAGGTGGCGCAGTGGTTAAAAGCAGCACTGCAGGCTACTGCTAGATCAGCAGGTCAGCGGTTCAAATCTCACCGGCTCAGGGTTGACTCAGCCTTCCATCCTTCCGAGGTGGGTAAAATGAGGACCCAGATTGTTGGGGGCAATATGCTGACTCTCTGTAAACCGCTTAGAGAGGCCTGAAAGGCCTATGAAGCGGTATATAAGTCTACTGCTATTGCTATTGCAACCAAGGTGGCTATATAAGATCTTTTCGCTGCCCTAAGTGGACTAAATTTGGCAATAAAAAGAACATTAAACAAATTAAAGAAATTGAAATTGGACATTATATGCTTGCAAGAAGTACATATTAGAATTGGGGCTGCCCCTGAAGAGTGTTCAAAGACTACAGCTGGTCCAGAACACAGCCGCGCAAGCGATATGGGGTGTATCTAGATACACCCATGTTACACCTATCCTCTGTGAGCTGCACTAGCTCCCCATTGGTCTCCAGACGTGCTTCAAGGTGCTAGTCGTTACTTTTAAAGCCCTACATGGTTTAGGACCTGGCTACCTGAGAGACCGCCTCCTGCCACTTACCTCCCAATGACCAACAAGATCGCACAAGTTGGGCCTCCTCCAGGTGCTGTCAACCAGACAATGCCGGCTGGAGGCTCCCCGGGGGAGGGCCTTCTCTGTTGCTGCACCGGCCCTGTGGAATGATCTACCCGCTGAGATCCGGACTCTTACCACTCTCCCGGCCTTCCATAAAGCCATCAAGACCTGGCTGTTCTGGCAGGCCTGGGGCTGTTGATTGATATCCAGCCCCGCTTAGATGGAATGGATGATGTGGAGTTTTAATATTGTATTTTCTATTTTTAAATTTTAAATGGTTTTTTTTTTGTCTTTTTGTGAGCCGCCCAGAGTCCCAATGGGAGTGGGCAGCATACAAATTTTATTAAACTTGGAAACTTGGAAACTAGAAAGAAACACAGAATTTTTTTGGAACAGGTAAAACTAGGTAATTGATACACAACTCTGACTGACCAAAGTAAAAAAGAATAGCACCATATATTAGAAAGACAATTCAATCAAATATAATTTTTGAAGATGGGGAGGGAAGAATATTGATGGTGGAGAGAATGATGAATTTGAGAAAGATATTATTAAGGGCAATATGGTTTAGGTTTTTAGGTTTTATTGGGATTTATATGCCGCCCTTTTCCCTGAGGGGACTCAGGGCGGCTTACAACCACAGGGGAGGGGAAGTGCAAGGTCAAAACAAAACAATTGGTGAACAAAAGAAAATTAATAAAACACAACTTTCATTCAGCAATCAAACACTCGGGCGGGTGATTGGAAACCTATTCCCAGGCCTGCTGGGAGAGCCAGATCTTGAGGGCTGCGCGGAAGGTCTGGATCGTGGTGAGGGTGCGGATCTCCATGGGGAGCTCGTTCCATAGGGTCGGGGCAGCAACAGAGAAGGCTCTCCTCCGTGTGGTCGCCAGTCGGCATTGACTGGCTGATGGGATTCGGAGGAGGCCTAGTCTGTGCGATCTAATTGGTCGGTTTAGGGAGGTAATCGGCAGAAGGCGGTCTCTCAAGTACCCAGATCCACTACCATGGAGTGCTTTAAAGGTGGTCATTAGTATCCTGAAGCGCACCCGGAGACCAACAGGTAGCCAGTGCAGCTCGCGGAGGACAGGTGTAACGTGGGCGAACCGAGGTGCGCCCACTATCACTCGCGCGGCTGCATTTTGGACTAGCTGTAGTCGCCGGATGCACTTCAGGGGCAACCCCATGTAGAGCCCATTGCAGTATTCCAGTCTAGAGATCACGAGGGCTCGAGTGACTGTTGTGAGGGCCCCCCGATCTAGGTAGGGCCGCAACTGGCGGACCAGGCGAACCTGGGCAAATGCCCCCCTGGTCACAGCTGACAGCTGGTGGTCAAAAGTCAGCTGTGGATCCAGGAGGACTCCTAAGTTGCGGACCCTATCTGAGGGGTATAAAATTTGACCCCCCAGCCTAAGCGTTGGTATATTAGCCAAATTATTGGGGGGGAAACACAACAGCCACTCGGTTTTATCCGGGTTGAGCACCAGTTTGTTAGCACTCATCCAGTTCTTAACGGCCTCCAGACCCTGGTTCATCACGTCCACCGCTTCATTGAGTTGGCACGGGGCGGACAGATACAATTGCGTATCGTCCGCGTATTGGTGGTATTTTATCCCGTGCCTCCGAATGATCTCGCCCAGCGGTTTCATGTATATGTTAAATAGTAGGGGGGATAAGACCGAACCCTGGGGTACCCCACATGTTAGGGGCCTCAGGGACGATCTCTGCCCCCCGACTAACACCGACTGCGACCTGTCCGAGAGGTAGGAGGAGAACCACCGCAGAACAGTGCCTCCCACTCCCACCTCCCGCAGTCGTCGCAGAAGGATACCATATACACCCAAATGATAAGCAAGAAGATTTTTTTTGGAAAACTACACAAAAAGATAATAGAATATGAATACCAAGATATATGTATATCAGGAGACTTTAATACAATTGTAAATAATAGAATAGACCATAAATCCAGAAAGATGAACAAGAAGCTGAGAAAAAACCTGCCCAAAAGATTTTTCACAATGGCGGAAGAATTAAATTTGCAAGATGTTTGGAGACTAAGACACCCGAAAGAAAGACAATATACTTTCTACTCAAACAGACACTTGCCCTGGTTAAGAATAGATATGATGTGGATGTTTAATAAGGACATGGGCTGATCATAATCCAATAACAATGACTTGGAAGGGACAGAGGAAAAAGGGGAGATGGACTTTAAACTCGAGAATATTAAATGAAAAACGTTTCCAGACGTTTTTGACAGAACTGATATATTTCTTCCAAGAAAATAGAAAGGAAGACGCATCGTTACAGAATGTATGGGACACCTGTAAAGCATATATCAGAGGCCTCATAATAACATACTTAGGGAAAAGAATAGGCAAAACAAACAAATTCAAAAAAAGTTGGAATTAAAATATAAAAATTCAGAGACCGAGCTGCAGAAAAACCCACAAAACAAAAAAGTAAAAAAAAATGTGCAAAAACAAACTGAACTTGATAGAATATGAAGTTTTGGCAAACAAAATAAAATCGGCAAAACAAAACTTTTTTGAAAATGCAAATAAACCACGACATTGGCTGGCTTATAATTTGAAAAAGGAAAGAGAAAAAAAGCTGATAAGTCAATTGGTGGATGAAGAAAGGAATCTACAACATTCAAATGGAGAAAAGAAAAAAATAATTGAGAACTACTACAAGTGGGTACCAGAAGGGAAAATAAGACAATTCTTAAAGAAAACCAGAATAACTAAGATACCAGAAAAATTTAAGAAGGCACTAGAAGAAAGAATTACGATGATGGAGATAATAAAAGGCATCAAAAGGCAAAAGAAGGGGAAAACACCAGGACCAAATGGATTACCGGCAGAACTGTACCAAACACTACAAGAAGTATTAAGCAATGCAATGTTGAAACTGTTTAATCATTTACTAAAGGAAGCAAAGATACCAGAGGAAATGAGCAAAAAGAGGCCCATTTTTCATCAAAAAAATTGCATGCATAGCCTTATGGAGGTTCCGGGGGGTTGGGGGGGCAAAAATGGCCCATTTTTTGCTCATTTCTGCCCTCCCCAGCCCCCAGGAGCTCTCTGAAAGCCTCCATAAGGGTATGCACAGGCATTTTGGTGAAGGGGGTGGGGCTTTGGAAGGCAAACAATGCTGTATTTGATGTATAAGATGCACCCAGATTTTCAGCCTTTTTTGAGGAAAAAAGGTACATCTTATACTCCGAAAAATATGGTACAACTAAATGATATCATCTCATCACTTTTGCTTATCAATTCATTTTTATTATTTTAATTCTACTTTAACAGTATCACTCTGAGCGTTTCTTTTGCCCTCTATATCTTAAAACATTCTTCTTCATTTATTGACAGGCATTACCTTTATCCTTGTGTAATGATCCTTGTGAGGTAGGATACAACAAGGCTAAGAAAGAAGGGGAATCATTTTGCTGCTATGATTGTCGTGTATGCCCAGAGGGGAAAATATCAAAGAAGAAAGGTAGGAAAATTTGAAATATAATGGGACTAAGACATTGTAAAACACTGCCTGTAATCAACTGTATCTGTTCTTTTTTAGATATGGATGACTGCTCGCCATGTCCTATAGATCAATATCCGAATCCTGAGAAAAATATGTGCATTCCAAAGCGGATCACCTTTTTGTCCTATGAAGAACTCTTGGGGATCAGTCTGACTGTTCTTTCCCTTTTCTTTTCTTTAATGACAACTTTGATCATCACAGTATTCATTAAACACAAAGACACTCCCATCGTCAAAGCCAACAACCGGATTCTCACGTATATACTCCTACTTTCCCTTCTCCTCTCTTTCCTTTCTGTCTTTCTATTTGTTGGGAGACCAGATAAGGTTTTTTGTCTCCTTCGACAACCAGCTTTTGGCCTCATCTTTTCTATAGCAATTTCTTGTGTATTGGGCAAAACCTTTGTTGTGGTTCTAGCATTCATGGCCACCAAACCTGGTTCTAAACTGAGGAAATGGGTGGGTGGAAGAATGGTCAGCTACATTATTCTTTTCTGCTCCTTTGTTCAAATATGTATTTCTGCTGCATGGTTGATAATATCCCCACCATATCCAGATTTTGATACACAGTCAATGTCTGAAGAAGTCATCTTGGAGTGCAATGAAGACTCTGTTATGTTCTGCTGTGTTTTGGGCTTTATGGGTTTTCTTGCTCTGGTTAGTTTCTCTGCTGCTTTTCTAGCTAGGAAGTTACCTGACAGCTTCAATGAAGCCAAATTCATCACTTTTAGCATGTTGGTCTTCTGTAGTGTTTGGCTGTGTTTTATTCCAACCTATCTAAGCACTAGGGGAAAATACATGTTGGCTGTGGAGATCTTCTCCATGATCTCCTCCAGTGCTGGATTATTGGCGTGCATCTTTCTTCCCAAGTGTTTTATCATTGTGATGAAACCTGAACTGAACAATAAACACCAGCTCATGAAAAGGAACTTTTGACAACTCTTTCCATTTGCTTCATATCATTTATATATAGATTTTGGAGATGTTTTCCACTTGCACATTTAGAATAATGAACAACATGAAATTATATTTGAGTTGTTATGTTGCAATATTTACCCTAAACCTGATATTTGGATAGGAAAGAACTGTGTTCTTCCTTATGGAAATCAATTACACACACACACACACACACACACACACACACACACACACACACACAAACACACACACAATAAATAATAGTACAAATTGATTTATTGATATATTTCAGCATGCGATGGTGATCTCTGACTAAATATATTGGTTAAATGTGAATAATAAATGTGTCTGTATCTTAATTCATATGCTCACTAGAATGTGTAGAAAAAGTGGGATTGCATACAAATAAAGCTGTTTACATATCCTGTGTAATGGTCATTACAAAATGATATTGGGTTTCCTTCTTCATAGGTAGAAAACTTTGAAGGTCCCACCCTCCAACTCTGTTATTTTGTTTGTACATTTTGAATGCTCAGCAATCATCCCACATTTATGGCTGCTTGCAGTATCTCACAGTCATGCAAGCATCATTTATGATTATTGTTTGCTGGAAACTTCCAGTGATCTGTGAAATGACCATCATGACTTATGACCATGAGTCTGCACTCAATTGCAGTCAGAAATTGGGGATTTCCTTTACTCCGAATGTTACTTAAAGAGAGTAATGGTTTGAGCCCTTATGGCTTATTGGTATGCATCTTTCTTCCCAAGTGTTTTATCATTGTGATGAGACCTGAACTGAACAATAAACATCAGCTCATGAAAAGAAAGTTTTAACAAAGTAACATGGATGGAAGTATAATATTTTTATATTTGTAAATACTGAATAGACCAATTGTAAATAAGCATGGCGGTTATGATATTTAACTTATATTTTAGTATGTATGGCAAAGACATTGCCAGGATGTTTATACTGTGTCCAATGTCTTAATGTGTGTTTAATTAAAAAAAAACTTTTTTTAAAAAAAGGATTGGCTCCTTGTTTAGTAGCTCCAGCCCCTCCATCCATTAGTGGGAGTCCAAGCGCTTCACTGGGCAGTGAGTGCAGCCTTGGCCGGCCTCCTCAGCAAATGATAACTTCTCAAGAGGCCCCTTCCCTTCAGGGAAGCCTCCAGAGAGTGAAAAATGGCCTCAAAAGAAGGTCAAAGTCAGCTGGCCAGTGCACACATGCACGCTGGAGTTGACAGGGCAACGCCCTAACAAATGGCTCTGCATGCCACCAGTGGCACACGTGCTATAGATTCGCCATCATTGGCCTATTCAGTGCCTATTGTCCAGCACTTATTACATTCTTTGGGCAATGGGAAAATCTTCGCTAAATTAGATTTAGCCCAGGCTTATTAGCACTTCCTGTGAACAGGGACACTACTGAAGCCCAAATTATTGTCACACATAGAGGAGCTTTTAAGTGCCATAGCCTCCAATTTGGCATAAGTGTAGCCACTGCGATATTCTAGAGCTTAATGGAGACGTTTCACAGAATACCAGGCATCGCCCCTTGTTTTGATGATGTCCTGGTATGCACAGCAATTCACATTGAGCTGCAGGAGCATCTCAGGGCAGTCCTTCGAAGTTCCAGGATGCTGGGTTAAAATTAAAAAAGGAAAAATGCCACATAGCAGTCCCCAGGCTAGAGTTTTTAGGGTACTTAATAGATGCCTCAGGTATTCACCCTACTGAAGCTAAAATAAAAGCTATTCAAAGTGCACCAGTACCAAGGAATAAAAGGGAGTTACAAGCTTTCCCAGCATTTTTCTGTCCCACAAAGCCTCAGTGGCTGAGCCATTACAGGTATATAGGTTATTAGACACTAAAGCATGATGGCTCTGGGAAAAACGAGAGCAAGCTGCATTCAGAGCTGTCAAAAGCCTCCTGACATCTAAGAGTGTGCTAATTCAATATGATGAAAAACTGCCTTTAGTGTTGGCCTGTGATGCTTCTCCTTATAGAGTAGGAGCAAGTCTAAGATACAGATTACCTAGCAGATTAGAAGCACCAATTGCTTTCTTTTCTCAAACTATGTCTAAAACTGAAAGAAGTTATGGCCAGTTAGACAAGGAAGCCTTGGCAGCTGTGGCTAGCATCAAGCGCTTCTATGAATATCTTTATGGACCTTCTTTTGAGTTCATCACTGACCATAAGCCCTTAGCTAGGGATGGCCAAATGCCCCCTGTGATGTCACCCAGAATGACCAAGTGGACTGTCTTCCTTGCAGCCTATGGCTACACCCTGGTACACCAGCCAGGAAAGCACATGAGTCACATCAATGCTTGGAGACAATGCCCATTACCTGCTGCTGTTGAAGACCCAGCAGCAGCCCACACCATTCTGCTCATCAACAACATGCCCTGCTCCCTGACTGCTGCCGATATTGCTATGTATTCTACAAAGGACTTTATGATCACCAAAGTACTGGACTGGGGATTGTGGGAGAGGAATTAGGGGCCATCAAAGCAAGACAGAATGAATTGTTTACCATGCAGGGTTGTCTACTATGGGGCATCAGGGTGGTCATTCTGGGCCCTCTCAGACAGCAAGTTCTTAAAGCACTCCATGAGGAGCACCCAGGCATAGTACACATGAAGATGTTGGGAAGGAACTATGTCTGGTGGCCAAATTTAGATAGAGCTATTACAGATTGGGTCTCAACGAGTGGCAAATGCCAAGAGAGTAGGCCAGCAGCTCCAGTAGCTCAGCCCTGAGAGTGGGAAAAGCCAAAGACCCCATGGTCCTGCATCCACATAGATTAAGCCAGTCCAATTCAGGGGCAAATGCTCCTGTTTGGTGTGGATGCCCACTAAAAGTGGGTGGAAATTGTGCCAATGGCCTCAACGACCGCAGATGCTTTAGTTAGGGCCCTGAGCTCCCTTTTTGCCACCCACTGGTTACCGGATTTGGTGGTATTCAATAACGAGCCTCAACTAACCTCAGCCCAATTCCAGATTTCAATATCGGGCCAAGGAATTAGGTAAGCTCTAATAGTCTCTTAGCACCCTTCTAGCAATGGCCTGGCCAAGAGGACAGTGTGATCTGTCAAGGAGGTTTTGGCCAGGATAGAACAGGGGGATTGGTGGTGAAAATAGCAAAAGACTTGCTTATTCAACATGCCACCTCCAACCAGAAACCAATCAAACTCCTGCAGCTCTCCCGATGAACAATATTAGACAGACTGCACTCAGGCTATGCCCAGGAAAAGCCCCTGGATTCCAGTAGGGGACCTACTCTATGCCAGAAATTTTGCAGGCCATCATTGTGGCTACCAGGAAAGGTAATAGAGGTGACCAGGCCCCGTTCATACAAAGTAGAGTTATACGATGCCCAGGTATGGTGGTGCCACATTGACCAGCTTAGAACCTAAGGAGAATTTATGGCATTATCCCAAACTGACAAAGCAGGGCTGACTCCGACCAGCAACAACCAATCAGCCGATGATGACAACTTCAAAACAGGCCACAATGCTACCACCTGCAACACAAACCAACAGAGGGACTTACCTGGAGAGCCTGGCTTTGTTCCAGCACTGATGAGTAAACTTGACGAGAGGGCACAGTCTCTGGTCATTCCAGAAGCCCCAACTGGTTTGCCTTCTAATCCTCCGGCCTACACCAAACTATGCAGATCATGTTGAGCCAGGCGTCGCCCTGTCTATTTACAAGACTACAAATGTGCAGACTCGATAGGAAGGAGTATTGTGTCCTGTTTTCCCTCTGGTCCGCTCCCCTAGTAGAAGCTGAAGAAACGAAGATGTTGTGATTGATTGTCCATTTGACAGCTCAATATAAAAGAGCTGTCAGATGGAATTCACCTCAGCTGTTGTGTTAGCTGAACAGCCACTTGGCTAGCAATGTTCTGTTAGAGCTGAATAAATCTGTTAGACTTTAAAGTCATCTTGCTTCACTCAGTCTGTCAGCCACCGTTCCAATAAGAAACAGAAGGGAACAGCATAGCAGAGGCTTCTGTGGACCAAGCCTGAAAGAGAGAAGGGAATAGATAGATAGATAGATAGATAGATAGATAGATAGATAGATAGATAGATAGATAGATAAATTTATTTATAGGCCGCCCTTTTCCCTGAGGGGACTCAGGGCGGCTTACAACGTATAGGGAAGGGAGTACACGCAATGACATATAAAACAGTACGTAATTAAAAATAGAAGCAACATTCATCATTCGGGAGGGGACGGATTATAATCTTTAACCCCAGGCCTGACGGGATAGCCAGATCTTGAGGGCTGTGCGGAAGGTCTGGAGGGTGGTGAGAGTACGAATCTCCACGGGGAGATCGTTCCAAAGGGTCGGAGCTACTACTGAAAAGGCTCTCCTCCACGTAGTTGCCAGTCGACACTGACTGGCGGATGGGACTCGGAGGAGGCCTAATCTGTGTGATCTAATAGGTCGCAAGGAGGTAATTGGCAGGAGGCGGTCTCTCAAGTACCCAGATCCACTACCATGGAGGGTAAGTAGCACCCTGAAGCGCACCCGGAGATCAACAGGTAGCCAGCGCAGCTCGCGGAGGATAGGTGTTATGTGGGCGAACTGAGGTGCACCCACAATCACTCGCGCGGCCGCATTCTGTACTAGCTGAAGTCGCCGGATGCTCTTCAAGGGCAGCCCCATGTAGAGCACGTTGCAGTATTCCAGCCTAGAGGTCACAAGGGCACGAGTGACTGTTGTGAGAGCCTCCCAGTTCAGGTAGGGTCGCAACTGGCGCACCAGGCGAACCTGGGCAAATGCCCCCCTGGTCACAGCCGACAGATGGTGATCAAAGGTCAGCTGTGGGTCCAGGAGGACTCCCAAGTTGCGAACCCTGTCTGAGGGGTATAATATTTGGCCTCCCAGCCTGAGTGATGGAACATTAGCCAAATTATTGGGAGGGAAACACAACAGCCACTCGGTCTTTTCCGGGTTGAGTACAAGCTTGTTAGCCCTCATCCAGTCCCTAACGGCTTCAAGACCCCAGTTCATTACGTCCACCGCTTCATTGAGTTCATTCATTGAATAGGATAGTAGAGGTTTCTGTGGGCCAAGCCTGAGGGAGAGAAGAGAATAGGATAGCAGAGGCTGCTATGGGCCCAGCTGAGGGGAGAAGGGAATAGGTTAGTAGAGGCTTCTGTGGGCCCATCTGAGGGGGAGAAGGGAATAGGATAGTAGAGGCTGCTATGGGCCCAGCTGAGAGAAAGAAGGGAATAGGATAGTAGAGGCTTCTGTGATCCAAGCCTGAGGTAAAGAATGGAATAGGATAGCAGAGGCTTCTTTGGGCCAAACTAAAGGGGTGAAGGGAATAGGATAGCAGAGGCTTCTGTGGGCCCAGCTGAGGGGAGAAGAGAACAGGATAGTAGAGCCTTGTGTGGGCCCGGCTGAGGGGAGAAGGGAATAGGATAGTAGAGGCTTCTGTGGGCCCATCTGAGGGGGAGAAGGGAATAGGATAGTAGAGGCTGCTATGGGCCCAGCTGAGGGGAGAAGGGAATAGGATAGTAGAGGCTTCTGTGGGCCAAGCCTGAGGGAAAGAAGGGAATAGGATAGCAGAGGCTTTTGTGGGCCAAGCCTGAGGGAGAGGAGAGTTTGAGTGAAAGGAGGCAAGCAGAGGAAACTACGAAGGAGCAGAGGCTGTGGAAGGAGAGCCCAGCAGGCAGTTCAAGAAAGTGTGAAGATAGGGAAAGAGGAAGAAGCTCCAACCAGCCACCAGAAAGTCACCCCAATATGTGACCTGTCTGCTGAGAGGAAGCTGAGCCACACCCCATCACGTGACACTGGCATGTTGAAGTGGTCAAAGAGCGACCAGGTTGACTGGCAGCCATATGAAGAGGGCCAGGATAACCCAGACTCCAGCAACCCTTAGGAGGTTAGCGCTACATTTAATAGGCTCCTAAATTGGCAAAATGGACTGCTAAATTGGCCATGTTTTTTCAGTGTGGATCAGGCGAAGGGGTGGCTAGCCTGGATGGATGGGTTAGGGCCCAGGGTGATCGGGTGGCTAGTTCGTAGCCACCATTACGGCCCTCCTGCATCTTCCCCCCGTCCAGTACCTTTCAATCTGCATTAGCCGACTTTCCATCTTATTGGGTGTGCAAGGCCCCCCTGGTTGGCCCTTTTTTGTGGCTGGGGGGTGGCTTTTCTGTTTACCATCCTTATCATCCACCCTAGCTGCCGCCCCCAATTACGTTTCATCTTTATGGACTTAGCCCGCTGGACTTTCAACTTTGCATTTCTCCCCCTGGACTGTGTCTATTATCGTGGCTATCATCGTCCACTACTACCTCAGAAACTTTACCCTAGCCATCTCGACTATTATTCCTCCTACACCAGACTCTTAGAGAAAGAGGCCACTTTAGCTCCCTCATATCGTGCCGGCTTGATTGGCCTATTGTGCTGTTGCTCTATGGACTTTATGTCCCCATGTACGGATTTGTTCTCTTATTTTTATCAGCTATTATACCTGCACAATTTTTTCTTTATAAGTAGTGTGGATGTGTATGATTGTAAGTGAATGTTCCCACTTTTTAACCTGTATAACTTCCCTTTTTTATATTATATTGTTGCATTTTAAATTTTTGTGGGGGTGTGAGTGTGTGAGCGTTTGGGTGTGTAAGTGAGGATTGGGATGGGAACCGGGTTCCCCCACACTGAGTGCTTTGCAGAAGTGTTGAGGGGATCTGGGCCCATTCCATTCTCAGGATGACTGATTCGAAGGACCTGTCGGGAAATGCGGGGGCTATGGGGGTGGGTGGAGGGACTACGGACACGGGAGTGGGCCGGAGCATTACGGTCTTAACAGGGAGGGGCAGATATGGCGGGGACTTTAAGGCTGGCCATTACCGGGGAAGGAGGGCTCGCTACATTACAGAGATCCCTCCTTCCGGCCCTATGAGTCCCACTCCAAGGCCAGATGGCGTGAGTAATCAGGACCCTGGTCTCAGGCTGCTGTCGCTAAATGCCAGGTCTGTAGTTCACAAGGCTCCCCTCATCCGGGACCTAATTTTGGACGAGGGGGCAGACCTGGCATGTATTACTGAAACCTGGCTGGGCCCAGAGGGAGGAGTCCCCCTCACCGAGATGTGCCCAGAGGGTTTTCAGGTGCTTCATCAGCCATGACCCCAGGAAAGGGGTGGAGGTGTGGTTATTGTTATCCGAGAGTCTCTAGTACCTCGTAGGATCCCTGCTCCGGAGTTTGTCGGGTATGAGTCCTTGCTGGTGAAGTTGGACCTCAAGGGTCAAGTGGGCTTGCTGTTAATGTACCTGCCTCCCAACAACGTTGCAGCAGCCCTCCCCTCACTCCTCGAATCAGTAGCTGAGCTGGCAATTGAGTTCCCCAGGCTTATGGTTCTGGGGGATTTCAATTTGCCTTCGCTCGGTGAACACTCTGATGGAGCGCAGGAGTTCATGGCTTCCATGACAGCCATGGGCTTGACCCAAGTAATTTGGGGCCCGACTCACTCGGCGGGTCACACGCTCGACCTCGTATTTCTCTTGGAGCAGTGGAGTTATGATCTTGGTTTGAGGGGTAGTGAGATCTTGTCCCTGTCATGGTCGGACCACTACCTACTGAGGCTTGACTTTCGGAGACCAAACCCCCACTGTAGGAAGGAGGAACCGATTAAGTGGTTCCACCCCAGGTGCCTTATGGACCCTTTGGGCTTTCAGACGGAACTTGGTGTTGTTCCTGATACCCTCACCCGCAGTCCGGCAGAGTCTCTGGTTGCTGCCTGGAATTCAGCAGCGGCAGAGGCTCTTAACCGGATTGCGCCTTTACGGCCAATCCGAGGCAGTGGATCCAGGAGGGCTCCTTGGTTTACTGAGGAACTCCGGGAGATGAAGCGCCGAAAGAGACGCCTAGAGCAACGATGGAGATCCAGTAAGTCTGAGTCAGACCGAGCGCTTTTAACATCCAGCATCAGAGCTTACCTCTGGGCAATTAGGACGACTAAAAGAACACACATTGCCTCTCTGATTGCTTCCGCTGAGTCGCGCCCAGCCACCTTGTTCAGGATAACCCGTTCCCTCCTAAACAGGAGGGATACGAGCGATCCTTTGCAAGGCAGAGCTGAGGACTACGTCCAATTCCTCGCGGATAAAGTTGCTCGGCTTCGGATGGACCTGGACTCCAATTATGCAGAACCAGCCGAGGCACCAGGGGAGAATCTGGATGGACATCACAGGATTGATTTTCAAGCTGTTACCCCTGAGGAAGTGGACAAGGCCATGGGAGCTGTAAGTGCCTCCACATGTGTGCTGGACCCGTGCCCCTCCTGGCTAGTTGTTAACAGCAGGGAGGTGACATGGGGCTGGATCCAGGCGGTTATTACCGCCTCCCTTTGGGAGGGGTTCTTTCCCCCCACTTTAAAGACGGCGGTGGTGAGACCCCTTCTGAAGAAGCCATCTTTGGATCCAGCCATTTTAAACAACTACCGTCCAGTCTCCAACCTCCCCTTCGTGGAGAAGGTTGTTGAGAAACTGATGGCCTTTCAGCTCCGGTGGTCCTTGGAGGAAACCGATTATCTAGATCCCTTTCAGTCAGGATTTAGGCCTGGCTGCAGCACAGAAATCGCTTTGGTTGCGCTGACCGATGATCTCTGGAGAGCCAGGGATGGAGGTCATGCTTCCGTCCTAGTGCTCCTTGACCTCTCAGCGGCCTTCGATACCATCGACCATGGTATCCTTCTGCGACGACTGCGGGAGGTGGGGGTGGGAGGCGCTGTCCTACGGTGGTTCTCTTCTTACCTCTCGAACAGGTCGCAGTCGGTGTTGGTTGGAGGGCAGAGATCGACCCCTAGGCCCCTGAATTATGGGGTGCCGCAGGGTTCGGTCCTGTCCCCCCTCCTGTTTAATATTTACATGAAGCCGCTGGGTGAGATCATTCGACGGCACGGGATAAAATACCATCAGTATGCGGATGATACACAGTTGTATCTGTCCGCCCCGTGCCAACTCAGTGAAGCGGTTGACGTGATGTGCCAGTGCCTTGAGGCTGTTAGGGTCTGGATGGGGGATAACAAGCTTGCACTCAATCCGGATAAGACCGAGTGGGTGGTGTGTTTCCCTCCCACTAATTGGCCAAATTTTCCATCTCTCAGGCTGGGGGGGTCAAACAGTATGCCCCTCAGACAGGGTTCGCAATTTGGGAGTCCTCCTGGACCCACAGCTGACTTTCGAACACCACTTGTCGGCTGTGACCAGGGGGGGCATTTGCCCAGGTTCACCTGGTGCACCAGTTGCGTCCCTACCTGAACCGGGAGGCCCTCACAACAGTCACTCATGCCCTTGTGACCTCTAGACTGGACTACTGCAACATGCTCTACATGGGGCAGCCCTTGAAGAGCATTCGGAGACTTCAGCTTGTCCAGAATGCAGCCGCGCGAGCGATTGTGGGTGCACCTCGGTTCTATCACCTATCCTCCACGAGCTGCACTGGCTGCCTATTGGTCTTCAGATACGCTTCAAGGCGCTAGTCGTCACTTATAAAGCCCTTCATGGTATTGGACCTGGGTACTTGAGAGACCGCCTGCTGCCAATTACCTCCAATAGACCGATCAGATCCCACACATTAGGCCTCCTTCGAATTCCATCCGCCGGCCAATGCCGACTGGCGACTACCCGGAGGAGAGCCTTCTCTGTGGCTGCTCCGACCCTCTGGAACGAGCTCCCCGTAGAGATTCGAACCCTCACCACCCTCCAGGCCTTCTGCAAAGCCCTTAAAACCTGGCTGTTCCGACAGGCCTGGGACTAAAGAGTTTTTGCCCCCCTTCTCGAGTGGTATGGTTGTTGTGTGTTTTTAAATTTTGTATTGTTATGTCTCGTCTTTTTATCCCCCTGTCTGTACCTCCTTCCCTGATTGAATTGTAAGCCGCCCTGAGTCCCCTTCTGGGAAAAGGGCGGCATATAAATGTAATCAATCAATCAATCCATCCATCATGCCCACCCAGGCACACTACCACTTAGCCAACCACTCAGTCACATGCCCACCCAGCCAGTTATTAGGCAAATCAAGCAATAGTCTGGCTCCCCAACAGTCTGAGCGACCATGAATTGGAACTCTGTTTAGAAAGTTTGAGTACCCCTCATCTATATAAATGGCTACACCCATTTATATATTTGTATAAACTTGTATCTTGTATTTCATTTTTTGTCTTCTGGTTTTGGCCTCCCTCCCTCCAGATGCCCTTGTGTGATCTTTACACAGGGGACTGACTCCCCATCATTATGGAATTAGGCAGTTTGTCTCTTGCAAATCTCATGCGACACTATGGAAAAATGAGGAATTGACACTGAAGAATACTATTAATATTCACCATGAAATTCACATTCAAATGTCCTCTGTGAGTTGATTTGACAGTATGTTGCACTTTCTACTTTTGTCTGAAAAACGGTTGAAAAATTCAGTCCAGCATGATCTCCTAGACGGAACTTGTTGCTGCATTTTATACACAGAAAGAGGACATTTATGGAAGTTGTTAGCAATCACAGAGTTGCTGTTAACAGTATTGCCTCAATTGGCAAGCAAGGATCCTGGTCTTCAATGTGATCTTATTGAGCCTCTTCCTATTCATCACACCTATCATCAGCCTGGAGATGTTAACATTGCTGGCATTCTTTCTGTGTGCTTGACATTTTCTGACCCCATTGATTTCAGTCAACATCCTTCTCATGGACTTCAAGATAGACTTATGCAAGTACATGTTCAACTTATTTTCAAGTTCTGGTCATTGCTCAAAATATTTTCCAGTAATCTTAAATTTATTTATAAGCTTCCACGTAAATTTGAAAAAGGCCACATTTCTATTCCAACAAATCATATGTAACAAGCATTCAGTGTAAATATTGAGGTAGATGAGAATTAATTCAGGAAGATCTACCACTAAAATTTAGGTGGAAGCACTTATGTTTTTTTTTTTCATTTGATATTTCTAGTATCAAAATGCAGCATTTTTTTTCTTCATATACACCATTCTTAACAGCTGAACTTTAATACTGAACCTTTCTTATTTATTCAGAAATGCTTCAATCACAAATCATTTTTTTTCTTTAAAACAGTTCCTGATTCTGGAGGTGTATAAACATGCTATTATTTTGCAATTTTGAGAATCTGAACAGAACACTAGATATAGGTAATCCTCAACTTGCGACCAAAATTGAGCCCAAAATTTCTGTTGCACAATGAGACATTTGTTAAGTGAGCTTAGCCGCATTTTACAATCTTTCTTGCCTATGTTCTTAAGTGATTCCCTGCAGTCGTTAAGTTAGTGACACGGTTGTTAAGTTAATCTGGCTTCCACATTAACTTTGTTGGTCAGAATGTTACAAATGGTGATCACATGATCTTGGAAGACTGCAATCATCATAAATGTGAATCATTTGTTAAATGTCTGAATTTTGATCATATGGCCATGGGGATGCTGCAAGGGTTGTAAGTGTGAATAATGGACACAATGTTGTAACTTTGAATGGCCACTAAGTGAACGGTTGCAAGAACCGCACTAAACCATATTCCACAAAATAATGTACTCATACACCACAAGTGTCATAAGGTGAAACAGAGTTTTCTTAATGGTTTTTTTATACATGTTTTACAGAATAGTTTTTCAGAATTACCAGCATATCCTGGCCTTAGCATTTTCTGTAAAAGAGATCAATGAAAATCCTCAGATCCTACCTAACATCACTCTGGGCTTCCACATTTTTAATAGCAATTTTAGTCCAGGCTGGAGTTACTTTGCCTCAATGTTGCTGCCTTTCACTCAGGGCAAATTCATCCCTAATTACAAGTGTGGTGTCCCCCAAAGTTTGGCTGCAGTTATTGGAGCACCTGACATCGCTCTTCACGTGGCAACTTTATTGGGTATCTATAAAGTTCCTCAGGTAAGAGGTACTGAAGATATGTTATTTATATAATATGTATATTCTTATTCTTTATACTATTATTATTATTCTGCCATACCACCTCAGAAGTCTCTAGAATGGATACGAATAAAAGGGAACATTAAGACAGGGATGTTAGGCACATTGGTGCGCTTAAACATGCCTCTTAGAGAACTCTTAGGAGTGAGGTCGACAGTAGGCAATCTAAGGTTAAAGTTGTGGGGGTTTGGGGAAAAAATCACAGAGTCAGGTAGAGCATTCCAGGCGTTGACCACTCTGTTGCTGCAGTCATATTTTCTGCAATCAAGTTTGGAGTGGTTTACCTTAAGTTTGCATCTATTGTGTGTTTGTGTATTGTGGTTGTAGCTTTGGCAGGTAGGACATTGTAGCAGATAACTTTGTGTACTACGCTCAGGTCAGACTGAAGGCGGTGTAGTTCTAAGTTGTCCAAGCCCAAAATTCCAAGTCTCGTGGCATAAGATATTCTGTTGTGAGCAGAGGAGTGGAAGACTCTTCTTGTGAAATATCTCTGGACTTGATCAATTGTATTAATCTCTGATATGCTGTGTGGGTTCTGGACAGATGAGCTGTATTTCAGAATTGGTCTAGCAAATGTTTCGTATGCTCTGGTTAGCAGTACAATATTAACAGAGAAGAAGCTATGCAAGATGAGGTCTTGCATAGATTGCAAGATTAACAACTCTTAATGCCTTTTTGGCAACGTTATTACAGTTGATTCTTACTTTCAGGAAAATATATTTCCTGGTACCTTAAGAATGACATCTTGGTTGATATTCCTAAATGAACACAACTAACTGCATAATGTTTCAGTATATAGAATAAGGATACCTAAAGATTCAAATAAGTGTACACATTTCCAGAGGCTCACATAGACCTTTGGAATTGCATATGTTTATTTTTCTGTAGTTGACCTATGGCTCTGCTCCAGTCATGGATGAAAAGACTCAATCAATTTTCTTTCAACAAATGTTTCCAGATGAATCACACCAACATAAGGGCCTCCTGAAGCTATTGTTGCATTTTAGATGGATATGGATTGGAATTCTTGTGGTAAATGATGACAAAGGAGAGAGATTTGTCCAGGAGTTGATACCCACATTTTTTGAACATGGCATCTGCATTGAATTCATAGCAGAGTTCCCAATCATAACTTTTTACAGTGATTTTACTGATATCATAGACAAAGGACTACATATATACCAAGTTCTCATGACAAGCACAGCCAATGTGATAATCTTGTATGGTGAAATTCGCTCCCTGTCATTTCTGAGAAGTTTCCTTCAGTTTTCAGAAGTGGAGGATATACCAAAAAAGGCAAAAATCTTCATTACATCCTCTCAAACAGATTATATTTCAGTTTCCTTTCATAAATCTTTGGATATCCATTTCCTACATGGTGTTTTATCATTTGCCATTCACACAACGGAAGTCCAAAACTTCCAGGATTTTTTTCAAAACCTAAATCCAAACAACATCCAACATGATCATTTTTGGAAAGATTTTTGGGAACAAGCATTCGACTGTTTCTTCTCGAATTCAAAAATAGAGGCATCTGAGAAGAAATGTACTGGACAGGAGAGGCTTGAGACCCTTCCCACATCTGTGTTTGAAACACACATGAGTGGACAGAGTTACAATATTTACAATGGTGTCTACACTGTGGCACATGCTTTGCAATCTCTCTCTCTATCCAAAACCAGGAGAAAAACAACAATGAAAGAAGGAAAGAAAAATTTCCACAATCATATGTGGTGGCAGGTATGGGGTGGGCATATGTGGTTCAGTGGGACCAGTCCCCTTTTCATACTGCCCTGAGCTTCTTTAGTCCTCCAGCTGGCAATTTATAGAGACCTCCAAAATACTGTCAATCCCAACATATAAGGCAAACTAAGAAACCCATTCCATGAAAGTTGGCACTATTGTAATTGTAACAATTGTATTAAAACTCTGCTTACCCCTCCCTCACATTCACATTGGGTGAATTATGTTTTCCTGAAATCCCAAAGATGCTTTTTTCCAGAGGTAACTGGTTTTTATTTGAAGACATTTCTCTTCTCATCCAAGAAGCTTCTTCATCTCTTCAAAGAAAAACCAGAAAGTCCAGTTTCCTCTTCAAAAAGGCACCTTTGGTACAGCCATGACCTGGATGACTGAGAATCTCCATAAACATTTTCCTAAAATGTTATCTCAAATTACTTTTCTTGACCCAGACTCAACTTCCTCTTTTACTTCTGTTGCGCTACAACATTACTCTTCTTCAGGGCCATTCCTATGATCTAAAAAAGATACAGATATTTCCCCATTTGTAACACTTTAGCCAGGCAAAAGAGAGAGGGGCTGATGATCTTAGTTTCTTGCTAGTTAACCAGGAGTGGGAATGTCAGACTTTGTAGTCCAGTTTTATATGTGACTCATTATTTGAACAGATATAATTCTTCCAATTCAAGTGATCCTGGGCCCTGTCTACATCACCATAACATCATATATCTTATGATCATTACAGCCTCTTTTGAAAAGTAACATACATATAAATGTAAAGACATTTCATTTTATCTTTCTGTTCTTTTGACTTTATACTCATGGATTTTAACTGCAATAAGACAGATCATAGAATTATTTTTATTGGTATTTCATTGTACAATACTATGTCAATACATTCTGTTTTTTTCACTAGTGCCATATTTTATATCTACTCCCTTTGGGAATCATTGTTATGTTTTGAACAATTATTTCTGCCTCCTGTCTTCCTTTCTCTCTCTCTCTCTCTTTGACTGTCTCTGTATTTCAGGTTCATTTTTTTCTAAGAAGTGTCAGATTCAACAACAGTGTTGGTGAAAAGATCTCATTTGATAAAAATGGAGAATTTGTTGGTGGATATGATATAATCAATTGGATCACATTTCCAAACCAGTCCTTTCTTAGGGTCAAAGTTGGAGCGATAGATCCCACAGCTCCACCAGACAACTTCTTCAATATTTCTTTAGATTCCATCACATGGCCTGTCGGCTTTAATCAGGTTGGCTGTTTGAATCTAAATTGGCCTGTATTCATTTATCTACCATAAAATATATATTGATGAATTTTGCAGAGCAACATCTCTGAACTAACCAAGAACAAATGTCCTACAGAAGGAAAAAATATATATCAGAATGTTTACAATCCTAATACTTGTATTGAATATTGTATCCTTTACTTTGATCCTCTGTGAAATATGGACTATGGTTTTTGATATAGAAGGTGCAGTATAGTGTATTACATTTCATCAGTTCATAATTAAGAAGTTGAGAAAACTATCTTTAACTGACCAGCATAAAAATTGTCTTTGGAGAGTAAGGAAGTTAGTTTTGGAAAATACCAATAATTGTAGATATTTAATGAATGATAATTTCACAACAAATAGAAACTAAATGGTGTCATCACATCACTTTTGCCTATCAATTCATTTCTATTATGTTAATTCTACTTTAACAGTATCACTCTGAGCATTTGTTTTCCAGTGTGTCTTAAAACATTCTTCTTCATTTCTTGACAGGCACTACCTTTATCTTTGTGTAATGATCCTTGTGAGACAGGATACAGCAAAGCTAAGAAAGAAGGGGAGTCATTTTGCTGCTATGATTGCCATATATGTCCAGAGGGGAAAATATCAAAGGAGAAAGGTAGGAAATTTCAAAATATATTTGGGCTAAGATATTGAGATACAACACTGTCTATAATCAATTGTATCAATTCCAATGTGTTCTTTTTAGATATGGATGACTGCTCTCCATGTCCAGAAGATCAATATCCAAATCCTGAGAAAAATATGTGCCTTCCAAAACAGATTACTTTTTTGTCCTATGAAGAACCTTTGGGGATCAGTCTGACCATTCTTTCCTTTGGCTTTTCTTTAATGACAACTTTGATCATCACAGTATTCATTAAACACAAAGACACTCCCATTGTCAAAGCCAACAACCAGAATCTCACTTATATATTCCTACTTTCCCTTCTCCTCTCTTTCCTTTGTGTCTTTCTATTTGTTGGGAGACCGGATAAGATTTTTTGTCTCCTTCGACAACCAGCTTTTGGCCTCATCTTTTCTATAGCAATTTCTTGTGTATTGGCCAAAACTTTTGTTGTGGTTCTAGCATTCATGGCCACCACACCTGGTTCCAAACTGAGGAAATGGGTGGGTGGAAGAATGGTGAGCTACATTATTATTTCCTGCTCCTTTGTTCAAATATGTATTTCTGCTCTATGGCTGATAATATCCCCACCATATCCAGATTTTGATACACAGTCAATGTCTGAAGAAATCATCTTGGAATGCAATGAAGATTCAGTCATGTTCTGCTGTGTTTTGGGCTTTATGGGTTTTCTTGCTCTGATTAGCTTCTCTGCTGCTTTTCTAGCTAGGAATTTACCTGACAGTTTCAACGAAGCCAAATTCATCACCTTCAGCATGTTGGTCTTCTGCAGTGTTTGGCTGTGCTTTGTTCCAACCTATCTAAGCACAAGGGGAAAATATATGTTGGTTGTGGAGATCTTCTCCATTATTGCCTCCAGTGCTGGCTTATTGGTATGCATCTTCCTTCCCAAGTGTTTTATCATTGTGATGAGACCTGAACTGAACAATAAACATAAGCTCATGAATAGAAAGTTTTAATTTTTTTAAAAAAAAGATCTATATGTGTTTGTAGGAGAATTTTTCAATTTTGAACTCTGTGACCAGTTTATAATTTTATTTAGCTGGAATGAACTTGCTTCCACAATTTTAAATGGAGGGCAAAATTGAAAAATCTGAATGATGCAATAATTACTACCACTCTTTTCAGATCTATGCTTTATTGCATTTATTTTGTAATAAATCTATGTTTTTTTTCTTTAATTGGACATTTCAAGTTGTCATTTGGTACCATTGAATATGAGCCACCTCACAAATTTGTGGCCTCTATGGCAAACATTTTCCTGTGTTAAATTATTGAGTGGCCAGGCCATACGAGAAGTGACAGCTTAGGCCTGTTTTTTTTAGGTGGTTAAAGTGTGGTTTGGCATTGGAGGAAAATGCAAGATGAGTCTCAATGGACACAGGTTAAAAACCATATTAAGAAATGCCTTGTATTGGTATGGGTGACAAAATTTTAAGATTTGTTCATTTTTATTGCATTCCATCCAGCAGTTCTTGTTAGGACAAACCAGTCTATATTGGCTAAGGAAGGCACCCACCTCCCTTTAGCAGGCCTTACCTTCATGAGTACTGTAGGGTGGAACTGGAAAGTAAGGCCATCAGAGGGAGAGGGAAATCTATCCTAGTCCTTCTGAACTTCTTGGGGGTGGTGGAAATGATGAGGTTCATCCACATTTTGGGTCTGCCTCTCTGGTTCTGCAGGCCAATTGGCACCTGTCTTATGCTCACCCTCCCTTCTACCTCAGGCCCCCGCATGGAGCCCACAACCGGGGATGCATCACTTCTGGTATAATCTGGCAAGCAGGTGTCCGGATCAGGCACTTTTTCTTGGGCGTCCCACCCATCTGTACTTCTTCGAGGGACAAGGAAAGCTGTAAAAATCTTCACCCTATTTGGGGGCCCCTGGGGCCCTTGCCTTGACACTGATTCGAATGAATCCTCTGCAGACTGTTAAGAGCCTGAGGCTTGTGGCACCAAGGCAGCCCTTGCCTCCCACTGCTTCAGGCTTAGCAATAGCAATAGCAGTTAGCAGTTAGACTTATATACCGCTTCATAGGGCTTTCAGCCCTCTCTAAGCGGTTTACAGAATCAGCATATTGCCCCCAACAACAATCCGGGTCCTCATTTTACCCACCTCAGAAGGATGGAAGGCTGAGTCAACCCTGAGCCGGTGAGATTTGAACAGCCGTACTGCAGAACTGCAGTCAGCTGAAGTAGCCTGCAGTGCTGCATTTAACCACTGCGCCACCTCGGCTCCTAGAACTGTAAGCCACATCCAAGAAGCAGTGCAATACAGAGAGGTGGCTGGGGCAACCTTTCCTGTGCTGTCCATTGTGGGTAGGAATCTCAAATAAGGCTGAGAATGAATGTTGTGTTGTAGCCAGACTGGACACTAGATTGGCCCCATGCAAACTCCTCAACTCTCAAGTAGCCTAGTTGAGGTCTTGCTTGCTGATCACGGATGCACCTGGACTCCCAAATCTGGATTGATGGGATGGGATCCTAGGAGCAATTAGATTAGCTCCTTGTTTAGTAGCTCCAGCCCCTCTCTCCATCACTGGTGCTAAATTGGGCAGTGAGTGCGGCCGTGGCCAGCCTGCTCAGTAGATGAGAACTTCTCAGGAGGCCAATCTGGCTACAGCAGAAACATTCATTGTCAGTCTTATTTGAAATTCCTAGCTGCAGTTGACAACAAAGCTAGGGTTGATGTCCCCCTGTGTTGATCCAGCAGCCAAAAGGCGAAAAAGGGTGAAAAACTACACATTGAACTCATGTCACTGAAAGCTCTGCTTTTAGGAGTGTTTGGAATATTTTGACTTCCTGTTGCCAGACTTTTCTTGGTGAAAGGAGGCATTTGTTAAAGTTATCCAAATAACTGTCCTTATTGGAGAGAGGGTGAATTGAGAGAATAAGGTTAAATGATCTGGATTATTTGGGTAAATTAGATGAGGTTATTTGAGGAACCTGATAGACTCATCTTGAATACCTGACCAGCAAGTAAGCTTTTCTGGAAAATCACAGCTTGGAGCATAATCAGAAGCTCACAGTGACCTGGTCAAAAATAGGCTGATCCCTCCCTTTGTAACAGGGAGCAACAGGACATGTTTTTCAGGAAACCGGTAATGACCTTATTGTTTAGTTCTGGGAAAGCGAGATCCTTTAGGGCTTTTGGACACGTATACTTTCAGAACATTTGGGGAATTTCCATGTACTTTTCATATTGTATTTTATGTACGCAATTGTATTTTTTGTATTCAAGATATGTCATTTTGTGTATTTAAGGTGCACCTATGTACCTTGTAGGGATTCTCATTTGTTTGGGAATCCACCTGCAGGTGTAATAAAATAGCTGCTTTCTGTTGCCATAGCCTCCTTGCCATTTTTTTTGCTATGAAGAAATTATATCTGGGATATTTTTCTCACACCTGTGGAAAGCATGCCTTCTCCAGGCATTGCCAATCTCTCCCCTCTGTTTAAAAAAGAACCTAGAGCAAAAATCTCAGGCAGTATTAAAAAGAAGAGTAGAAAAAGGGGGCTGCTTGTATTATTTAATGGGCTGGTAAATTGGCAAAATGGACTGCTAAATTGGTCACACTCACCCAGTCACATGTCCACATATCCACAACCATATCCCTGCGACCAATTAGATCACATAGATTAGGCCTCCTCCGAGTACCATCTGCCAGTCAGTGTCGACTGGCAACCACACGGAGGAGAGCCTTTTCAGTAGTAGCTCCGACCCTTTGGAACGATCTCCCCGTGGAGATTCGTACCCTCACCACCGTCCAGACCTTCCGCACAGCCCTTAAGACCTGGCTAGCCCGTCAGGCCTGGGGATAAAGATAATCTGTCCCCACCCGAATGATGAATGTATGTTGTTTACTATTTTACTTTTATGTACTATTTTGTGTCTATTGTCTGTACCCTCCCTTCACCATTTTATGTAAGCCGCCCTGAGTCCCCTCAGGGAAAAGGGCAACCTATAAATATTAAAAAAAAAACAACACCCAGTAACATGACCACCTAGCTACACCCACCCAGCTAGTTATTAGGCAAATCAAACTATAGTCTGGTTCTCCAACAGTCTGTGGGACTGTGAATTGGCCCTCTGTTTAAAAAGTTTGAGGACTCCTAATCCATATAAATGTCTATACTCATTTATATATTTACATACATTTCTATCTTGTTTTTCATTCTTTCTCTTCTGGCTTAGGCCTCCCTCCCTCCCTCCAGAGGCATGATCTTTATACAGGGGACTGTTCCATCATTATTATGGAATTAGGCAGTCTGACTCTTCCAAATCTCATGGGACACTATGGAAAAATGAGGAATTGACACTGAAGCATACTATTAATATTCACCATGAAATTCATTCTCAAATGTTCTCTGTGACTTGATTTGACAGTATGTTGCAATTTCTACTTTTGTCTGCGAAACATTTGAAAAAGACAGTCCAGGATGATTTCCTCGAAGAATCTTGTTGCTGTCATTTATATACAGAAAGAGGACATTTATGGAAGTTGTTAGCAATCATGGAGTCGCTGTTAACAGTATTGCCTCAAGTGGCATGCAAGGATCTTCGCCTTCAATGTAAACTCGAGGAACCTCTTCCTATTCATCACACCCATCATCAGCCTGGAGATGTTAACATTGCTGGCATCATTTCTGTATGTTTGACATTTTCTGACCCCATTGATTTCAGTCAACATCCTTCTCAGGGACTTCAAGGACTTCAAGATAGACTTATGTAAATACATGATCAATTTATTTTCAAGTTTGGGTCATTGAATAGAATAGAATAGAATAACAAGTTGGAAGTGACTTTGAAGGTCTTTTAGTCCAACCTCCTGCTTAGGCAGGAAATCTTACATCACTTCATGTATATCCAACATCTTCTTAAAAAACATCTAGTGTTGGAGCATTCACAACTTCTGGAGGCAAGTTGTTCTACTGATTAATTGTTGGAACTGTTAGGAAATTTCCTTCTCAGCTCTAAGTTGCTTCTCTCCTTGACCAATTTCCACCCTTTGCTTCTTGTCCTACCCCCAGGTGCTTTGGAGAATAGTTTGACTCCCTCTTCTTTATGGCAGCCCCTCAGATATCGGAACATTGCTATCATGTTTCCTCTCGTCATTCTTTTCATTAAGCTAGACATACCCAGGTCCTGCAACCATACTTCAAATGTTTTAGCCTCTAGACCACTAATCATTTTTGTTGCTCTTCTCAGCACTCTTTCTAGAATCTCAACATCTTTTTTTACATCGTGGCAAACATTGCTCGAAATATTTTCCAGTAATCTTAAATAGGCTGCCTAGATTTATTTATAAGCTTCCACATAAATTTGAAAAAAGGCCAATTTTTTATTTCAACAAATCATATGTAACAAGCATTCAGTATAAATATTGAAGGCAGATAACGATTAATTCATGAAGATCTACAGCTAAAATCTAGGTGGAAGCACCTATGTTTTTTATTTCATTTGATATTTCTAGTACAATTCAGCATTTTTCTTCTTCATGTAAACCATTCTTAACATCTGGAGTTTGATACTGAGCCTTTCTCATATATTCAGAAATAATGGTTTAGGTTTAGGTTTTATTAGGATTTGTATGCTTCCAATCACAAATGGATCTTTTTAAATTTTTTACAGAATAGTTTTTCAGAATTACCAGCATATCCTGGCCTTAGCATTTTCTGTAAAAGAGATCAATGCAAATCCTCAGATCCTACCTAACATCACACTGGGCTTCCACATTTTCAACAGCAATTTTAGTCCAGGCTGGAGTTACTTTGCCTCAATGTTGCTGCCTTTCAGTCAGGGAAAATTCATCCCTAATTACAAGTGTGGTGTCCCTGAAACTTTGGCTGAAGTTATTGGAGCACCTGATATTGCTCTTCACATGGCAACTGTATTGGGCATCTATAAAGTTCCTCAGGTAGGAGGTGTTGGAGTTTGATACTGAGCCTTTCTCATATATTCAGAAATAATGCTTCCAATCAAAAATATTCTTTACATAATATTTATATTATTATATAATTGTATCACAGCGGCCAGTTGTTTCGCCGGATTTGGCATTGGTTACTAGTCGGGCCCCACCCAGGGGCCTAGGACGTCGTAACGTATTTTCGTAATATGCGTGCAGATCCAAGCAGTGCGGCTTTTTGCATTTGACTGATGGTGATTTTGTCAATTTTTAACTGTTTTAAATGTAATTCCAGTGCTTTTGGAATAGCACCCAGTGTGCCAATTACCACTGGAATTACCACTGCTGGTTTGTGCCATAGTCGTTGAATTTCGATTTTTAAGTCCTGGTATCTTGCGATTTTTTCATGTTCCTTCTCGGCGACCCTGCTATCACCTGGTATTGCGATGTCTATGATTGTGACCTTATTTTTCTCAACCAGTGTGATGTCTGGTGTATTATGCGCCAGTATTTTGTCGGTTTGTATACGGAAATCCCATAAGATCTTGACCATCTGATTTTCGGTGACTTTTTCAGGCTGATGTTCCCACCAGTTTGTTGCTGTTTTAATATTATAATTTTTGCACAAATTCCAATGGATCATTTGTGCTACTGAATTGTGCCACAATTTATAATCAGTCTGCGCGATTTTTTTACAGCAGCTGAGTATGTGATCAACAGTTTCATCAGCTTCTTTGCAAAGTCTGCATTTGGCATCATCAGAGGATTTTTCGATTTTGGCCTTAATGGCATTTGTGCGGATAGCTTGTTCTTGCGCAGCCAGGATTAGTGACTCTGTTTCTTTCTTTAATGTACCTGTTTTTAACCATAACCAAGTTTATTCACTGTCCACTTTATCTTTTATTTTTTTCCAGAAATTGACCATGCAGTGCTTTGTTCTGCCAACTCTCCATTCTTGATTTTATCACATCTTTTCTGTATTCTTGTTTTGTCTGTTGGGCCTTCAGTAGATTTTTGTTCTTTACTTCGATTAATAGATGTTCTTGAGTGTCTTTTAAATAATCAGCCAGTGCATGTTTTTCTTCTTCAACTGTTTGCTTCACTTGTAATAATCCTCTGCCACCTGATTTTCGGGGCAGATATAGTCTAGGATTTTCGGGGCAGATATAGTCTAAACTATTATTATTTATATTATTATTATTATTCTGCCATGCCACCCCAGAGGTCTGTATTTTCAGATTCCTAGATATTATTTTTGCTTAATAGGATTAGCAGAGCTAGCCTGAGTAATGAATAAATCTGAATAAACAGGGGGGTATTCTTTTATTTTTTATTTTATTTTTATTTCATCAAGCATGCATTAGATAACTTATATAAGTATAACCATGATTTTGAATACATGAAATGGATATGAATAAAAGGGAACATAAGGACAGGGTTGGTGCACTTAAACATGCCCCTTATAGAACTCTTAGGCATGGGGTGAGGTTGACAGTAGACCTAAGGTTAAAGTTAAGGGGGTTTGGGGAAAGAAACCACAGTGTCAGGTACTGTCAGATAATTCCAGACATTGACCACTATGTAGCTGAAGTCATATTTTCTGCAATTGAGTTTAGAGCAGTTTATCTTAAATTTGTATCTGTGCTCATGTATTGTTGCAGTTGAAGCTGAAGTAGTCATTGACAGGTAGGACATTGTAGCAGATAATTTTATGTACTATGCTTAGGTCAGACCAAAGCCGGTGTAGTTCTAAGTTGTCTAAGCTCAACATTTCAAGTCTTGTGGCATAAGGTATTCTGTTGCAAGCAGAAGAGTGGAGGACTTTTCTTGTGAAATATCTCTGACCTTGCTCAATTGTATTAATCTCTGATATGCAGTGCAGGTTCCAGACAGATGAGCAGTATTCAAGAATTGGTCTAGCAAATGTTTTGTATGCTCTGGTTAGTAGTACAATATTACCAGAGAAGAAGCTGTGCAAGATTAAGTGAATAACTATTAATGCCTTTTTGGCAATGTTTATACAGTTGACTCTTATTTCTAGGAAAAGATATTTACTGGTACCTTAAGGGTCACATCTTGGTTGATACTCCTAAATAAACATAACTAACTGCATAATGTTTCAATATATAAGAATAAGGATATCCAAATAAATGCATACATTGTTCACATAGACCTTTGAAATTGCATGTTTATCTTTCTGTAGTTGACTTATGGCTCTGCTCCAGCCATGGATAAAAAGACTCAATCAATTTTCTTCCAACAAATGTTTCCCGATGAATCGCACCAACATAAGGGCCTTCTGAAGCTATTGTTGCATTTTAGATGGCTCTGGATTGGAATTCTTGTGGTAAATGATGACAAAGGAGAGAGATTTGTCCAGGAAGTTCTCCCTACATTTTCTGAACATGGCATCTGCATTGAATTCATAGCAGAGTTCCCAATCTTAGCTTTTTACAGTGATTTTACTGATATCATAGATGAAGGACTACACATATACAAGGTTCTCATGAACAGCACAGCCAATGTGATAATCTTGTATGGTGAAATTCGCTCCATATCATTTCTGAGAAGTTTCCTCCAGTTTTCAGAAGTGGTGGATATACCAAAAAAGACAAAAATCTTGATTACATCCACTCAGACAGATTTTACCTCAAACTCCATTGAGAAATTTATGGACATCCATTTCCTACATGGTGCTTTATCTTTTGCAGTTCACACAAAGAAAGTCCCAGAATTCCAGGAATTTCTTCAGAATTTAAGTCCAAACAACAACGAACATGATCATTTTCGGAAAGATTTTTGGGAACAGGCATTCAATTGTTTCTTCTCAAATTCAAAAATTGAGACATCTGAGAAGAAATGTACTGGACAGGAGAGACTTGAGACCCTTCCCACATCTGTGTTTGAAACACGCATGAGTGGACAGAGTTACAATATTTACAATGCAGTCTATGCTGTGGCACATGCTTTGCAGTCCCTCTCTATATCCAAATCCAGGAGAAAAACAACAGTGAAAGAAGGAAGGGAAATTTTCCACAGTTATATGTGGTGGCAGGTAAGCCTGCTGGTGGAGTAACCACTATATCTGTAGTTGCAACATAACCTCTAATGAGTAAAATCCTTTTGAGCTTTTTAACATCTGGTCTAAAGGTGAAATGCAATAATGGCTTATCCAGCGGAAGTATGTATATGTTCATAATACAATGGCCAAAGTAATTCAACAAAATTATAACCATTTGCCTTAGACATCAGAAATACCAATGCTGTTGCAAGTTTGAATTTAGATGTATATGTACTATGTGTGTATTATTTGCATTAAATATATATATATTTTTTTAAAAAAGAAGTACCTATTCAAAAGAAGTTTGAATCATTAGTGAAGAAATGAGAAGAACCTGTACTTTTGTGTTCCTATACTGCCTTGTTTTATAGAGACCTCCAAAATACTGTATATTCCAACATGTAGGCCAAACTAGGAAACCCACTCCATGTAGTTTGGCACTATTATTATTGTATTATTATTGTTGCATTAACAGTCTGCTTACCCGTCCCTCACATTCTCATTGTTTCAATTATGTTTTCCTGAAATCCCAAATGTGCTTTCCAGAGGCAACTGGACTTTCTGCTTTTTCTTTGAAGATATTTCTCTTCTCATCCAAGAAGCTTCTTCATCTCTTCAAAGAAAAACCAGAAAGTCCAGTTACCTCTTGAAAGAAAACACCTTTGGTACAGCCATGACTTGGATGACTGAGAATCTCCATAAACATTTTCCTGAATTTTTTTCTTAAATTATCAGTACTTTTCTTGACCCAGACTCAACTTCCTCTTGTAAGTCTGCGGCCCTACTAGTGACTCTTCAGGGTCATTCCTATGATCTAAAAAATATATGGATATTTCCCCATTTGTAACACTATAGCCAAATAAGAGAGAGAGGCGGATGATCTTAGTTCTTTGCTAGTTAACCAGGAGTGGGAATGTCAAACATTGTAGCCCAGTTCTGTATGTGAATAATTATTGAAAACCTATAACTCCTCCAATTCAAGTGATCCTGAGCCCTGTCAAGATCACCATAACCTCATATAGCTTATGATCATTACTGCCTCTTTTGAAATATAACATACATATAAATGTAAAGACGTTACATTTTGTCTTTCTATTATCTTGTTTTTATACTCATGGATTTTAACTGAGCAATAACTCGGATCATGGATCAATTTATGGTAATATTTTATTGTACAATCCTATGTCAATACAGTTTAATTTTTTTCAGCAGTGTCATATTTTATATCTACTCCCTTTTGGAACACTTCTTATGTTTTGGACAATTATTTCTGCCTCCTTCTGTCTTTCTTTCTCTCTCTTTGACTCTCTCTGTATTTCAGGTTCATTCTTTTCTGAGAAGTGTCAGATTCAACAACAGTGTTGGTGAAAAAGTCTCCTTTGATAAAAATGGAGAATTCATTGGTGGATATGATATTATCAACTGGATCACATTCCCAAACCAGTCCTTTCTTAGGGTCAAAGTTGGCATGGTAGATCCCACCGCTCCACCAGACAACTTCTTCAATATTTCTGTAGATTCCATCACATGGCCAGTAGGCTTTAATCAGGTTAGCTATTTGAATTTAGAATCTAAATTGGTCTGTCTTCATTTAGATAGCATAAAATATATATTGATGAATGTTCCAGAGCATCATCTCTGAATAGCAATAGCAATAGCAGTTAGACATATACCGCTTCATAGGGCTTTCAGCCCTCTCTAAGTGGTTTACAGAGTCAGCATATTGCCCCCACAGTCTGGGTCCTCATTTCACCCACCTCGGAAGGATGGAAGGGTGAGTCAACCTTAAGCCGGTGAGATTTGAACCACTGAACTGCAGATAGCAGTCAGCTGAAGTGGCCTGCAGTACTGCACTCTAACCACTGCGCCACCTTGGTTCTATTACTAAGAACATATGCCCTGCAGAAAGAAAAAATGTCTATAAGAATGTTTACTTCTCTACTACTTGTTATAGAATATGGTATCCATTACTTTGGCCCTCTGTGAATTATGGACTATGGTTTTTGATATAGAAGGTGCAATATAGTATATTACATTTCATCACTTCATAATTAAGAAGTTGAGAAAACTATCTTTAACTGACCAGCATAAAAATTGTCTTTGGAGAAAGGAGAAGATAGTTTTGGAAAATACCAATAATTGTAGATATTTAATGAATGATAATTTCACAACAAATACTGTATTTTTCGGAATATAAGATGCACTGGAGTATAAGACGCACCAAGGTTTTGAAGAGGCAAATTAAAAAAAAGGAGGTAGGTAGATAGAGGGATAGAGAGGGAGAGAAAGAGAGAGAAATATAGTAGTTAGGTAGGGAGAGAGAGAATAGGAAGGAAGGTAGGTAGGTAGGTAGGTAGGTAGGTAGGTAGGTAGGTAGGGGGAGAGAGAGAGAGAGAAATACAGTAGATAGGTAGGGAGAGAGGGAGAGAGTAGGTAGTTAGGTAGATAGAGGGAGAGAGAGAGAGAGTGGGTAGGGAGAGAGATAGACTAGGTAGGTAGGTGTTGTGGCCCAGCAGGATCCACTGGAGCTGCTGAGGGACTCATATAGCGACAAGCCTTATGATTCAGCTATGGAAGAGATGGAGGACCCTGGGCAGATTTCAGACTCAGAACAGGTACCAGATAGGCTGGTTGGCCACCAGGAGGTGCCTGAGGCATGGAGCAGTGGAGAAGAATTAAGGGAGTTTGTCCCTGATGCAAGATTACGATGGGCACAGAAGTGACGACAACAGCTGCGTCAGAGACAAACTCCTCAGAGATAATTAAGCCAGGTGGTTGTGGTTTGGCTCCTCACAAGAGCTTATTTAAGTAGAGCTTTTGGGGAGGATACTTCTTGCAGGACACAACCGTTTAAAGTAATCTGGTCTGAACTGTTTGTTAAACAACGCTGGATAAGCTGTTATCTGTATCTGTCGGAGTCTGGGTTGCTGCCAAGGTTCTTTATCTGTTCATTCATGTTTGGGTTTTCAGCCACCAAGATTTATAGTCCTGCCAATAAAGTGTAGTGGCATTCCAGCTAAGCTTGTCTCAGCATTTGTTACTGGACGGAGGTGGGGGGAGTCAGAACAGGTAGTTAAGTAGGTAGGTAGATAGAGGGAAGGAGAGAGAGAAATACAGTAGATAGGTAGTGAGAGAGGGAGAGAGAGAGTAGGTAGGTAGGTAGATAGAGGAAGAGAGAGAGAGAGAGAGAAATACAGTAGGTAGGTAGGGAGAGAGAGAGTAGGTAGGTAGGTAAGTAGGTAGGTAGATAGAGGAATAGAGAGAGAGAGAGAGAAATACAGTAGGTAGGTAGGGAGATGTTTCCAGGTGTATTTATCCATGTGCTGGAGAAGGAAATTGCTGACAATCTGCAGCACCTAAGACTTGTTTCTGCTGGCACAGCACTTGATCAATGTAATTCTCATCAAACTAAAGAGTTTTCCGAAAGGAAAAAAAAAAGTTTTTGCGGTACAACTAAATGATATCATCATATCACTTTTGCTTCTCAATTAATTTTTATTATTTTAATTCTACTTTAACAGTATCACTCTGAGTGTTTCTTTTGCCCTCTATATCTTAAAATATTCTTCTTCATTTCTTGACAGGCATTACCTTTATCCTTGTGTAATGATCCTTGTGAGGTAGGATACAACAAGGCTAAGAAAGAAGGGGAATCATTTTGCTGCTATGATTGTCATATATGTCCAGAGGGGAAAATATCAAAGGAGAAAGGTAGGAAATTTCCAAATATAATTGGGCTGAGACATTGAGATACAACGCTGTCTATAATCAACTGTATCAATTCCAATGTGTGTTTTTTTTAGATATGGATGACTGCTTTCCATGTCCAGAAGATCAATATCCAAATCCTGAGAAAAATATGTGCATTCCAAAGCGGATTACTTTTTTGTCCTATGAAGAACCTTTGGGGATCAGTCTGACCATTCTTTCCTTTGGCTTTTCTTTAATGACAATTTTTATCACCACAGTATTCATGAAACACAAAGACACTCCCATCGTCAAAGCCAACAACCGGAATCTCACTTATATACTCCTACTTTCCCTTCTCCTCTCTTTCCTTTGTGTCTTTCTATTTGTTGGGAGACCAGATAAGATTTTTTGTCTCCTTCGACAACCAGCTTTTGGCCTCATCTTTTCTATAGCAATTTCTTGTGTATTGGCCAAAACCTTTGTTGTGGTTCTAGCATTCATGGCCACCAAACCTGGTTCCAAACTGAGAAAATGGGTGGGTGGAAGAATGGTCAGCTACATTATTATTTCCTGCTCCTTTGTTCAAATATGTGTTTGTGCTGTATGGCTGATAATATCTCCACCATATCCAGATTTTGATGCACAGTCAATGTCTGAAGAAGTCATCTTGGAGTGCAATGAAGACTCTGTCATGTTCTGCTGTGTTTTGGGCTTTATGGGTTTTCTTGCTCTGGTTAGCTTCTCTGCTGCTTTTCTAGCTAGGAAGTTACCTGACAGCTTCAATGAAGCCAAATTCATCACCTTCAGCATGTTGGTCTTCTGCAGTGTTTGGCTGTGTTTTATTCCAACCTATCTAAGCACTAGGGGAAAATACATGTTGGCTGTGGAGATCTTCTCCATGATCTCCTCCAGTACTGGTTTATTGGTGTGTATCTTTTTCCCCAAGTGTTTTATCATTGTGATACGACCTGAACTGAACAATAAACAGCAGCTCATGAAAAGAAAGTTTTAATTTGATGTATTCCCGGTAGAGTTTTCCAATTTTGAACTCTGTGACCAGTTTATAATTTTATTTAGCTGAAATGAACTTGCTTCCATACTTCTGAATGGGAGGCAAAATTGAAAAATTGGAATGATGTAACAATTACTACCACTCTTTTTTAGATCTAATCTTTATTGTATTCATTTTTAATAAATCAATGATTCATTTTCTTTAATTTGGGATTTCAAGTTTTCATTTGGTACTATTGAATATGAGCCACCTCACCAATTCATGGCATTTATGGTGAACATTTTCCTGTCTTAAATTGGTGGGTGACTAAGTCATACGAGAAGTGACAGGTTAGGCCTGGTTTAGGTGGTTGAGATGTGATCTGGCTTTGGAGGAATATGCAAAATGAGTCTGATTGGACATGGGTTTAAAACCATCTTAGGGAATACCTTGTGTTGATATGGGTGGCAAAATTTTGATATTTGTTCACTTTTATTGCATTCACTGATAGCCATACAGCAGTTCTGGTTAGATCAAAATCAGTCTATACTGAGTAAGGAGGGTACTTTGGTACATCTATTGTGAATATTATTCAAGCTATATGATGGACAAAGTTGCTCAGATTCACTCTGATGCAGAGTCTGATTGGGCAGAGGAGTCAAAAGAGTGTGGAGCATGATTTGGGAAGGGTGGTGATCTGAGATGAGCTTTTTGTTAAATCCTAAGTAATGTCTTGCTATGCTCATGAAATACCTCTACTTTGCAGAGTACACTGGTTCTTGGTTTGCTTTGAATATGATTCAAGGTGTTTGTTGTTATCTACAAGGGTCCACATGGCTTGCCTTCCCTTACATGATGAACCCAAATGATTCATTCCTTAAGGTTTGGGGAAATAAGCCCTCTGGCTGGCAGCCCTTTTGTTGCTGTTGCCTACTGGTAGAATTTCAACTCAATGCAGAGCTGAAATACTTTGGCTGGTAGTTTGGCTTCCCTGTCCACTTAATAATCAGGGAGATTGCTTAATGACAGCAACCAGGAATTTCAGAATTGCAAACATTGAAAAAGGAGCCACTTGGATATCTGGTTTAATGACCTAATCCTTACCCTGCTTTGTTCAATGATTGAAATTCTGCTCTCAATTGTTACATTTACAACTATCTTTATAACATAATATACAAATGGACCAATGGGAAAACATATGATTGAAAGAATTTGTTAAAAAATTCATGACTGGGAGAGACATGGGAACAAGGTCAGCCAGTGAATAGGCATAGCAACTAAGTCAGCCAATGGGAGCTTAAACAGATATGAGTGTGTACACAGTATTAAAACAGAAACTTAAACAGTCTGCTGCTCTGAGAAGTAAATGAGCAATCTGCCTGGGCTTGTCTGCTGAAATGAAACTAACTGCTTGTGATTGCCTGTAACTCTTTTGCCTTTTGTTTACTTGGAAGAACCACCTGTTGATATTGTACATTTATTCATCGATTTTTATGTATATAAAGAAATTAATGAATCCAGCTGAATCACTTATTTTTATGTATTTTCTGGAAGTTATTTTCTACAACAAACTCTGATACAATTAACATTTTCATTTTTAGTCTTACAGATAATGTTTATAAAATGATGTATTGTTGGAAATTATCACCAGAGAAATTGTCTAGAATGCATAAAGCCCTTTGATTTTTGCTGGAAATGTGAAAACATGAATGGTCATTTTATTATGTATGGTAGACATGCAAAAATGTATTTTGAATACAACTATTCAAAATATTTGGATTATACAATTGGCATGAATTCATAGATAACTAGGAAAAAAGCCATTGGACTTTATGAAAACCTCTATACTCTCAAAACTGATAATCTTTGATTATACCCAGAATAGAGGAATGGTTGATAAAGATGAAGGAACTTGTAGAATTGGCTAAAATAATTTTTATTTAGAATAGTAAAGAAAAACATCTACTTGTGTTTTGTCTGAAAACCCTTAAGGCAATTTGCATAAACTGGGGAAATGCACTTAAGACTTGTGGTTTCACTGATTAGGAAAAAACTGTGTAATAGAAAAGAGTGTGCTTTCTTTGGTAATTATAGAGTAAGATTATAATTAGAATCATGATTTTGTCATAATTACACTGGCAGCAAAGGAAATCAGAAATTGGAAGCTTCTTCTTTCTACTTTTTCTAAAATAACTTATAAAATGTGCAATATTCAGCAAAAAGATGGATTATTGATAAATATCATCAAACAAATCACCATAATTTATACTTGTACTGCATCCATGTATTACTCTAAATGTCTAAAAATTGCCTTACCACAGTGATCAAAGATTCAAAAATAAAATTAAACTAGCAAGGGCAAAATGTGACACCTCTGCTAAATCTCACTTTAAACCCAGTGGGTCTGAAATAATTTGATTTCATTAGACTCTTGCACATGTTTACAGATGATCAATCTGAAATCTACTGAATAAAGTGCTATAGAAAGCTGCATCTAACTACCATTTGCTTTAAAAATTAAAGTTCTTTCACTTCACCTCACAATGCTAATCCTATGTTGCAAATTGACAAAAGTCCATTGCTTGTGTATTTCTCTTTATTAGATTATCCCTTTTATTCAAATCAGGTCTCACAATAATGATGTAGCATTTGGGGAAAAAGACACAGATTAGCAGCCCAGCACTGGAGGCCAAGAGGGAGAAGATCTCCACAGCTACTGTGTATGTCCCTTTGGTGCTTACATAGGCAGGGACAAATGACAACCAGACACTGCCAAAAACCAGCATACTAAAAGTAATAGACTTGGTTTCCTGGAAAGTGTCTGGTAATTTCCTAGCTAGGAAAGCTGCAATAAAACTGATCATAGCCAGGAAGCCCATAAAAGACAAAACACAATAATACATGACAACTGACCCTTCATTGCATTCCACAACAATTTCAGAAACAAAGGAGTGCATATCAACATCTGGGAAAGGGGGTGAGGTGATCAGCCACACAGAACAAAGAAGGGTTTGAATGAGAAAGCAGGAGAGAACAATGGAAAGGGCCAGTCTTTTCCCAACCCAGGTCCTCATCTTTGACCCTGGCTTGGTGGCCATGAAAGCCAGAACCACAGTGATGGTTTTGGCCAATATACAAGAAACAGCCACTGAGAAGATGATCCCAAAAACAGTCCGTCGAAGGAGACAGGTCACAACCATGGGTTTGCCAATGAAAAGCAGAGGACAAAGGAAGGAGAGGAGGAGGGAGATTAGGAGGGTGTAGGAGAGACTGTGGTTGTTTGCCTTAATGATAGGAGTGTTGTGGTACTTCAGGAATACTCCCAGTATAGAAATTGTGGTAAAAGAAAGAATAATGGCCACAGTCATTAAGCTGCTTCCTAATGTTTCTTCATAAGAGAGATAAGTTATGCATTTGAGAAGGCAAAAATTCTGCTTATTGTTTGGATACTGATCTTCTGGGCACTGGAAGCATTGGTCCATATCTGGAAGAGCAAATAAAAGTAGAATGGTTTAGAGACCATTAGTCTGAGAATGAGAATATAAAAGACATATTTTGAAAAGTTATGTTAAACCTAGTGTTAAAGCAGTGTATTGGAGTTGGTGAACAAATGTAAATCATTAAAATATTAAAGACTTCACCTCTTTTTGTGGATTTGTGCTTGCCTGGAAATAATTGACCAATGTCTATTTTACATGTAACCCTTGGTATATATCTATATTTTCTACTGAATTTCAAGTTGCTAAAAATATCTTGGGAAAAAAGATATTTGTTGCAGGAGATTCATCACTGGAAGCTTTGAAGAAGAGACTGGACTGCCATTTGTCAGAAATAGTGTCAAGTCTCCTACTTGGGCAGGGGGTTGGACTAGATGACCTACAGGGTCCCTTCCAACTCTATTATTCTGGACTCAAGATATGATTTATCTGCACTGGTTAGCTGTGCTCATTAACTGAGAATTGTGGATCCTGAAGCAAGAATACACCCCAATCCAAGCCATTTCAGGCTTGGTGTCTCGCAGCCATGAGCCAACTTGTCTCCTCTCCTTTATGCCCTTCTGGCTACATCCTGAACCCTACCTCATTCCTGGGCAGGAACATTCATTCATGTTCTAGCAAGTGCCAGCATTTGTGCACCCCTCACTTGATTTCTCTTTTTAGTATCCAACAATGACCATTCTCCTTTGCACCCCTTCCCTCCCAGTTCGCCAGATAATCAGGGGTGGGCTTCAAAAATTCATAGCCATTGTGGGCGTGACCACCTGCACCATGGTGGAGGGCATTTTTATCCTCCCTGGGCTCCAGAGGCTTTCCTCTAGCCTCTGGGAGAGTGAAAACATCCTCCCTGGGCTCCAGAGGCCCACTGGAGGCCCTCTGGAGGCTGGGCTTCTGGAAATTCTGTGAGGCCCATTTTTTGCCCTTCCTAAGCCCCAGAGGCTCCCCTCTTCCTCAATGAGGGCAAAAATGTCCTACCTGGGTTCCAGAGT